>NC_143054.1:196758409-197061439 GCF_052426305.1 Pelodiscus sinensis
CGAGCCTCGCAAAGATGAGTCTGTCTGCTTGGGCAGGGGGCTTGCTCCCAGCTGAAATATGGATGTGATCTAAGGAGTGTTTCCATCTGCATGCACATTCAGAGGTGAAAAGAAGTGGGTGTGCCCTTGTGCGCAGCTCCGGCAAAAGCCGGGTTGCACTAGGAGGGTGTCTGTAAGAAACTAAGTTACTTTCATTGCTCGTGTGAAAGGTCTTCCTTTTCTAAGTCTGTGCTACTTGTAACCCTTTGCACGGCACGCTGCATCTCCTATTCACATGTGCCAGGTTTCACTGCCAGGATCACAAGCAAGATGCTACATCTTCAGGGTTGGGAATTTTAAAATCCGGCCAAGTGTTTGCCTGGAAAATATCACAATGATCATGAGAGGGTCGCTGGTTTTGGTCCTCAGAGAGTATCCATGTCTCTTGGGTAGCTTATCCAATTCCATTTCAAAGGTTGATCCTGTGTTATATGTAGAGTCCTGAAAATTTGTGGATATCCGCTTTATAGCCGTGGGTACATCCACGGATGTATATGGGGATATCTGCAAGTGCATCCATGGATGTAGATGTGGCTATCCGCTTTATAGCCGTAGGTGCATCCATGGATGTAGATGCAATATCTGCTTTATAGCCATAGGTGCATCCATGAATGTAGATGTGGATATCCGTTTTATAGCTGTGGGTGCATCCACAGATGTAGATGTAGATGTGGATATCCGTTTTATAGCTGCAGGTGCATCCACGGATGTAGATGCAGATATCCGTTTTATAGCCACGGGCACATCCACGGATGTAGATATGCATATCCGCAGGTTGATTTTGCAGATACAGATGCGGATACAAACATATCTGTGCAGAGCTCTGGTTCTGTGGTGAGTGTCCTGGAAACTTTGGGGGCAACAGACTAACCTTCAGTCCTTCCCCCTTGTGCTTCCCACTCGGCTGTTTTTAGAAGTCTCCCCAATAGATGCCCTAAGCTCTTGACAGCTCCCAGTATGCTGCCCTTCCTCTTTCCCCCAGGTCTTCCACCAGCCTGCGCTCTGAGCAGTGCCATCTGCTGGATCCCACATCAGGTCTCCCCCATGTAGCTGTGCCAGATATTTGGATGGGATGTCAGGGACCTGCATAGACTTGTTCATTACCGGGAATCTTTCCTGCTCAGCTGGGAGAAATCAGGGCAAACTGGGTTCATGCTCCCAGCCTGGTGGCAAGCAACGAGGAATGCAACGGAGAAACAGCTGCAGCTTAAGCTCACAAAAGGCCTGATCCAAAGCCCCTTGAAGTCTCCGGAACGGCTTCCACTGGCTTGTGTGAGCTTTGGATCAGACCAGAAACCATAACGTCCAGGGGGACGTACAAAGGGAGAGACGCACAGGTTCAGGAAAGGATATTATGAGAACAGAAGAACGGCCATACTGAGTCAGACCAAAGGTCCACCTAACCCAGTGTCTGTCTGCCAACAGTGGCCAGTGCCAAGTGCCCCAGAGGGCAACATTAATACATATTACAAGCATCCCATATGGAGCTTAAATCTTGGCACGCTTCCTTCCTGCGTGTGCCAACCTGCCAGCTGCCTCCTCCAGATGTAGCTGCTAGGTATCCGTGCCACCAAATTGCAGGCCTTGCCCCCACTAGTTCCTGCAGCTCTGTGATGCTCACTTCCCGTTGGTACGTCAGCAGTCCCATCTAGACCAGCGTCCTGTCTGCCAACAGCGGCCAGTGCCGTGTGCCCCAAGAGGGAGTGAACAGAACAGGGAATCATTAAGTGATCCCTCCCTATCACCCATTCCCAGCTTCTGACAGAGGCTAGGGACCATTTCTGCCCATCCTGGTTAATAGCCACTGATGGACCTATCCTCCATGTATTTATCTAGCTCTTTTCTGAACCCTGTGGCTGTGTCTAGACTGGCCAGTTTTTCTGGAAGATCAGCTGCTTTTCCGGAAAAACGTGCCAGCTGTCTACACTGGCCGCTTGAATTTCCGCAAAACCACTGACTTCCTACTGTAAGAAATCAGTGCTTCTTGCGGAAATACGATGCTGCTCCCGTTCAGGCAAAAGTCCTTTTGCGCAAAACTTTTGCACAAAAGGGCCAGTATAGACAGCTCAGATTTGTTTTCCGCAAAAAAGCCCCGATCATGAAAATGGCGATCGGGGCTTTTTTGCGGAAAAGTGCATCTAGATTGGCACGGACACTTTTCCGCAAAAAGTGCTTTTGCGGAAAAGCGTCCGTGCCAATCTAGGCGCTCTTTTCCGAAAATGCTTTTAACGGAAAACTTTTCCGTTAAAAGCATTTCCGGAAAATCATGCCAGTCTAGACACAGCCTGTCAGTGTCTTGAGCTTTACAACATCCTCTGGGAAGGAGTTCCGTTGGTGGGCTGTATCGTGTGTGAAGAAATACATCCTTTGGTTTGTTTTAAGCTTGCTGCCTGTTCAGTTCATTTTGAATCTGCTGATATTTTGAGTCTACTCAAAACAATTGTTTTGAGTTTTTCCTTCTGGTTTGTCAGTTTCAGAGTTCCCCACCAACTCCCTCTTTTTTCTGCCTTTGGCCAAATTTGAAATCAGGTTTCCTTTTCACATCAGTCTTTTTTCTAAACCAAATCTTTTGAACAGAAAACAGCTGGCACAAAATGTCTCCACTCTTTTGAATTTTTTTCCCCAACCACATCTATTCACTGAATTCCACTTAAATTTGGCAAATGGCTTCGAACCCTCCCCAAAATACAAACAATTGGTCAAAACATATCACCCAGCTCTAAGAGTAAATCAGGCTGAAAAGAAGCCAGTCCCTAGGTGAGAACACATGGAAACAATGGCATTTGCTCTGTGAAATAATGTGGAAATAATATATTTTTTTATGCATTGTGTGGGAACATATGAAAACTACACACCCTTCATAAGGAATGGGAAAAGCTTCTGGGAACATACGAAATTCACACACCCTTCATAAGGAATAGGAAAAGCCCCTGGGAATAAATGCGACAAAGAGTCTGAGAAAACGCAGCTTGAAGGCAAAACATTGCGCTTATGATGAAACGGTGAGAGATGTTATCTCTGGAAAAGCAGAGGAACGTGAAATTGCTGAACTAGCTGCTCCTGTGTTCTGCTGTGAGTCAGCAGTTGTGGGCTTTTCAGTAGTTCAGCGGCATAAGAGGGTGATATTTGTTTAGTCTTCTTTCAGATGACTAATAATTAGCAAATGTTAATTGGAAATTGTAGTCTAGGAAAGGTTTCTTGTCTGGTGTTTAATGAAGGGGGGGCTAGATACCATAGCTCTTGGATTGTATTCCCATTTCTGGCACTACATTTCCCTGATGTATGATTTTAGCCAAGTTTCTTTCTTTCTTTCTTTCTTTCTTTCTTTCTTTCTTTCTTTCTTTCTTTCTTTCTTTCTTTCTTTCTTTCTTTCTTTCTTTCCCCCTCCCCCGCTTTATTTCTTGGTAAAGTGATAAAGTGTAGTACTCTTTGAGATCACTAGATGAGAGAGGATCTAGAAATGAAAAATAGGGATGTTAAAATGTGTTTATTTAGGTAAACGTGTAACCGCTGAAAATTTCAGGAGCCAGTGCGCACATGGAGATAGCATTTAAGCCATCAGCATGGGGGATGGGTCTGCGTTGTAGCTGTGATGGTTAACTAAGGAGCCCTGGCTAATATCACACTTTGCTTGACTATAAAGTGTGTTGTGATATTTAAAAGGGCATCCCTTAGTCTGTACTGTACCCTTGTGGGTATGAAAACACTCCTGGCTCCAGAGGCTTTCAGTCTAGAAGCTACAGCTAAGGATTTGTGCTTGAATACTAGAGAGTTCATATATAGCTTCCCAAGTTCTGATTTTTACCCAACTTTTCCCAAATGGTTGATGTTTTCCTTCTACTTTTAATTTCAAATATTCCCCGTATAGTTGTGCTGAAGAATGAAGGTGTAATTCTGGCCCCTTTGAAGTCAGTCGTAATACTCCCATTCACATCAACAGGGTCAGAATTCTACCCCGAAATGGTTAGTAGGTTTAATCTCCCCTGGGAGGAGGCTAGTGAAATGCCTGCACAGGGATGCAAGCAAAGAATCATAGAATCACAGAACTGGAAGGGACTTTGAGAGATCATCAAGTCCAGTCCCCTGCCCTCATGGCAGGACCGAGCACTGTCTAGACCAGTGTTTCTTGAACTTTTTAAGACCGAGGAACACTAAACAATATTTTTTTTTATGAGGAACACCAAGGATTTTTTTTGTTGAGCAAAAAAAAAAAAAAGGGTTGGGGGGGGGAAGTTATTGAGCACAAAAAAAAAAAAAAAGGTCACCTGCCCCTTTAAGGGTGGCCATTTTGAACTCTCTTGTTCTCCACAGCACACCTCTGACTACCTCGCGGCACACTGGTAGGCCACGGAATACAGTTTAAGAAACACTGGTCTAGACCTTCCCTGACAGGGGTCTGTCTAACCTGCTCTTAAATAGTTCCAAGGATAGCGATTCCACAACCTCCCTAAGCAATTTATTCCCGTGCTTCACCAGAACGGTGCAGCAAGTTCCCACTCCCTAGCTCGCTGCAGTTGGCAGGAATCTTTCCACTGGATCAGGCACTGAATGTGCTGGGACTTTATCAGAACGGGCATATTGCCACCTGAGCGACACAATCCTGAGAAATGGCTCTGTAGCGATGCCCACAGCTCCCCAAGGTGTGGTGATTCATCCCCCCACCCCCGCCTCCTAGCTGGTGCAATTGCTGCATTTTCCAAAATGAACTCTTACTTGATCAGACTTGAACGTCTCTGAGTGTAGAAGGCTGGGATTCTAGCCCAAACCAAAGAGTCAGACTCCTACACTCCTGAGAATGAAACAGGTGAGCAGGGCAGGGTGGGGCAGCTGGGCGCTGAGTTCTCACCACCTGTACTTATTCTGTAGCTAAACGGCAAAGTGCCATTTACAGAGCGTAGCACTCAATTCTCTCCCTTAAAAACCAAACAGCCCACCCTTGAATCAAATGGCTGAACTCTTGTCTCTTCAGAGTCCAAAAGCCATGCTTTACCGTTCTTCCTTGCCAATATAACAGAGCCCCTGGTTTTGCTTTATGTCGGGATCATCAGAGGATCGATGGTTGTTTGTCAGCATCCCTGTTTCCCATGCTTATGACCCAGGCCACCTACCATTAAATTCAGCGGGAGCTGGATCACTCTGGTACGTGTCAGTTGTCACCATTAGTTGCCATGAAGCTGATCTGTGCAATGGTTTGTGTACTCGTCATATTCTTAGATTTTAGAGACCATCTCAATTGGCGCATGAGGAGAGAGGCATAAGGTGAGAAGGAGACAATTTTTATTCTAAAATGAATACAAGTTCTTCATGAAAGTTCTTTATCCTGGCACAGGAAAGCACATTTCTAGGGGTGGTGATTGTTTTGTCTCCTTTGAATTTTGGGAAAATATGTTCTTGGGATTCCTAGAGGAAGCTCTTTGATGTATTTGATCCCCATCAGTAAGACACATCGAGAGGGTCATCAAATGTGAAATTAAAAGACAAAAAAAGCCCTTAAGTGCTCATAACCTAAGGATATGGCAAAGGGCAACAAGTGGAGAAAAGAAGCAAGCACAGAACGATCAAGTGGGGTCTAAATAAGCTGGAGTCTCAGCAGACTAGTGGCTGGATCTGTATTGGAAGTTACTGTCTTGTAAACCAGGATCTGGTGCTCCCTGTACTGCATAGTTCTCCCTTGCTGGTATTTCTGCCCGAACGACAGTAAATTCAGGTCACAGCCTGAATTTTATTTAGAGGTTTCTATAGGCCAAGATTTTCAAGGGTGATTCTTGAGAGTCTCCGTTTTTAAGTCCTAAGAAGACCTAAGAGGTCTGATTTTTCTGAGGGTGGGTACTCAGCATTGTTTGCAAATCAACCCTCTCTCAGATGTCTCCAACTAGACACCACCGACTGAAGCCCTCTGCAAGGGGGGAGAATCAGGAGCCACTTCTTGAAAACGCTGGCCTTCCAGCTTTTGGTTTCTCCAAGCCCATGGGATGTTACTCACAGTGACCTGAAATGCTGCATTAGTCACAACTCTGGCCCATTTGATAGCCTTCCTGCCTCCAATGATCATACGACACACATTGCACTAATAGAAGGATGCAGGTGGAGACAGCTTGGATTTTTGTTTTTTATGATGTCATTGATGCTAATATGGCATTCCACAAACTACCCCCTTTGATGGCTGTTTCATTGTATGTATTGTCCAGCCACTTGCTGTCTTGCATGCTTTCCTCTCTGTCCGACTCATTAAGAAGCTATCCTCATGTGTGCAATATGTGGTGACGGAAGAACCTTGTGAGTACGACCTGTTGGATCTATCATTAACATGGGTTTCATATTTCTAAGGTGTCCATAATTCCAACAGAAGATGGAGTATAACATTTTCATTCTGTAGTTCCCCAGTAGCTAAGTGTTGGTCACCATTTCTGCTCTTCAGGCCAGACCTTCAACCTTGTGTCAACGAAATCAGCAGAGCTGCCCTGATTTACACCAGCTGAGAAAGAAGCTCTGGCATGCTTCTCCCCACCCTCCCAAGAACACAAGACTTCTCCATACAAATGGATAGAAAGTGGAATGTCTTCTGTACAAGACACAGGGTTCTCCTTCAGCCATGTTTCCTGCTGGGAAACCAAACACAGAAATTTAAAAGTATCAGAGGGGTAGCCATGTTAGTCTGAATCTGCAAAAGTGGCGAAGAGTCCTGTGACACCTTATAGACTAACTGAAGTGTAGGAGCATAAGCTTTCGTGGGCAAAGACCCACTTCGTAAGATGCATCTGACGAAGTGGGTCTTTGCCCACGAAAGCTTATGCTCCTACACTTCAGTTAGTCTATAAGGTGTCACAGGACTCTTCGCCACTTTTGCAGAAATTTAAAAGGATACTTTTTTTTTAAAGGAAAGGGGCTAGTATATAATGAATACAGGTCTGATGCACAGCCCATAGGAGCTCACAGGAATCTCTCTATCCACAGCCCAGGGGCTGCTCTGTCTCGGTGATGTTAAATCCTGTGTGGAGGACCAAAATAAGACCTTTGAGTTCAGTTTGTGGGGCAGAGGCCACTGACCTGTATAATTTGAGACAAGCCATTTTGTCTCCCACCCTTTGTCTTGTCTATTTAGGCATCAGCACTTTGGGACAGGGGCTGTTACGTACTCTGTGTTCATATAACGTGCTGGGAGTCCCGATGCCAGTTATCCCGCCTTAGTGCTACCATAATGCACATTTAGGCACTCGCAGTGTCGTTAATGTGTCGGCCCTCTGCAGAGAGGCAAATTGAACCCAGATGAGGGGCTGTGCTGAAATGCCATGACTGACTGGTTTACCTTTGCGGGACGTTTTTCTCTCCTGTCTGGATATTGATAATTAATATTCTGGTTAAACACAACCTGTTGCATATTTAGCTGTGATCACGTTGTTTCTCTAAGGAACCAAATGGGATTTTCCTGAATAAAAGCCGTACAGGAAACGGATTGACAGAGCCAGACAAGTACCCAAACGTCACCTACTTCAAGACAAGCCCAACACAGAAAATAACAGAACACCACTGGTCATCACCTACAGCCCCCAGCTGAAACCCCTTCAGCGCATCCATGACTATCCACAACCTATCCTGGAAAATGATCCCTCACAAGCCTTGGGAGACAGGCCAGTCCTCTCCTATAGACAGCCCCCCAACCTGAAGCAAATCCTCACCAGCAGCCACACATCACTTATGTAGCAACCTACCCCCGCCACAAGCCCCATTGTCAACTCTGTCCATCTGTACAAGCAACACCATCACAGGACCTAGCTATCTAAGCCACAACATCAGGGATTCATCCCCCTGCACATCCACTAATGTGATGTATGCCATCAAGTGCCAGCAGTGCCCTTCTGCCATGTGTATTGGCCACACCATACAGACTCTGCAACAAGGGATAAATGGACACAAATCAGACATCAGAAAAGGTAACACAGAAACCTGCAGGGGAGCATTTTAACTTGCCTGGACACTCAATCGTGGATTTACAAGTAGCCATTCTTCTACAAAGGAATTTTACTACCAATGTCAGAAAGAGAGAGACTGCTGAATTTACACATTTGACACTATCCGGATTTGTCCCCAGCCGACAGATCCATGTCTAGACTGCTGCGCTGTGCTGGATCAGCTGATCGTCGGCACAGCGCGGTGGCCACGTTTATTTTACTGAAGCAGGGATTCATTAAATCCGTTGACGGAGCCATGTAGTCTAGACGTACCTAAAGGTGCTACAGGACTATTTGTTGTTTTAAAAGTAATACCTCTTAGTCTTATTAATTTTCCTTCATTCAAAACTCCTTTCAAAGTCATCTTAAATACATACCTCACCAACCTAGCAGGGCTTAGATAAGGTGTATTGGAAAGACCTTTAATCTACAGTAATAGAAAAAAGAAGAATGCACGTGTTTTATTTCTACACAGGCCCGAAAAAGCACCTTCCATTTGTTTGATTATTAGACAGATGTCTTATTAAGGTTATGTCATACCAAAGCAGAAAGAGCTTGCCTGCAATAAGTCTCTTTTTAAAGCATTGTTTGCAGTATAAAGCATGTTAATGAGGCTTAGAATGGAGTTAAATTGGTGGGCAGAATATTATTGAAAAGAGAGAGTGAAGCAGCACAGCACTAGTTCTTAGCTGTTGACTGGAACCTACCAATTAAAGGGGATGTTAATCATGTTACGTTGGTGTTGTCCGACCTACAGGAGGCTTGCATTAGCAATAGCCATGTTCCTGAGGCAGTATTACCAGCTCCGAAGATCTCATGATAGCTGGTGTTTTGCTTAAAGCGCCAATGGGTGGAATCCAAAGATGGCATGGAAAGATCAGCTTTCATTTGCGAAAGGGAGCAGAAAGTTTCTAGCTCTGAGAGTTGCAGGAAAAAAGCTTAAAAACACAAAGGAAGTATGATCTATAGGTTCAGGAACCAGAGGGCATATAAAAGGAACCTAACGTTTATTCTTTTACCTCTCATGATTTTCCACGCCTATCTCATTGTTTTTTGTGAGGCTCGGCTCATGATTTGCAACCCTTGAAGTTAGCCACACTCCCACAGCACTAGAGGCCCTAAGCAGATCACTGGGCACTTCATACACATCTAGAGTGTGTCTGAATGGTGATCCGGAAGTGTGATTGCCACATATGGCAACATACCAAACAGGCTTAGCTGGGGCATGTACATGCGCAGCATCCTAGGCATGCCGGCTCAACCCGTACAGCTGCCCATGCTGCCGCAGCTTTGCTATTGAGCAAGATTTGATGTATCTAGATCAAAGCTAGCACATATACGTCTACACATGCTGCAGTTGCACCTGATTGCAGTGTAGACATACCGCTAGCAAGAGACAGTCCCCACTGAAGATCTTTCACTCCCTTCCATACGTGCAGAGAATTGAGTGACGTGCCCGGCATCTTATATCAGGGCAGTAGCAATTCCTCATCCAGCCCCTCCTCCCACACCCCAGGACATGGAGCATGGAGAAGGCGGCATTGCTGTTGTGATCCCAGCTGTCGGAACAGCCCTGTAACAATCTTGGGGTTCCTTACACAACGTAATAAAACTTCTTTGCCTCCGCGGTGAACAGCAGGACATGGGTGCCTCAGCTCTCCACACCCTTGCTTCTAGAGCACAACTCAAAATTCCTACACTCGTAATACCTGACTCTTCTCAGGGAGCCTCCCAAAATTCATCCACTTACACAAACAAACCTGTTGGAGCCCTGGGTAGCCAGTTCCAGCATCAGAGAGGGCCTAGGAAAGTACAAAGCCACCTTTGCACCCAGCCCCTTACACCCCAGCGGCACCTCTCGTACAAAAGCCAGAGCTCAGGAATGGCTCGTTTTGTGTTGCTTAATTTATTGAAGACCAGGGTCTGAAAAGTCCACTTGCCCATTCCCGTTGCTGCCAGAGACAGGCCCAAGCCTGCCAATAGGTAGGATTAGTCATACACATAAATGTTTTCAGGATCAGGCCTTATATGATGAAGCTCTGATGTACAGGAGATAGCATAATTGTAGCACATAGTTAGCATGAGACCTTCGGGATATAAAATCCCATTAAATCAGTTAACCGCTTAAACGTTAAGTTCAACCAGTTAACTGAATAAGCAGGAACCTGCGGGCAGGGACCTGCTCTGCTGCCCCCGTGGAGCTGCTGCTCCCAGCTCCTTGGACTGCCGGTGCTGCTGTCCCGCCGCACGGTGGGCCCGGCGGGGCTGGAGCAGCCTTTCGGTTAACTGGTTACCATAAACATCGCCTGGTACAGATGATATCTGCTGGGTAACTGGCTAACCAGTTACCCGTTTGCATCCCTACTTTAAAATACGTTGGGAGACCTTTGGCTGGATGTGAAAACACAACATTTTGAATATAGTACATTAGAAAGACAGCATACTGAGATTCTGAGTGCCAGCCAAAGCCCTTAGTAAATAAATGAATAAATCAATTGAAAGGGCATCACGATGGCAGGCTGTAACAAGGCCCACTACACCGAAAGTTATATGGTATGGAGAAAATTTATGGTATGTGTTATATGTCCTGGCTGAAGGAACATAGTCCGAATGTCTCTTCCTCATGCTAAATAGAGATCTCCTACATTTTTATAGCTTCTTAAATGGTGCTACTTAATATGACTTCCAAATGGTACAATATGCCTTAAATCTATAGTTTAATTCCTGACAGGTGAAAGTGCTGGCAGCATAGGATTACATTAGACAGACAGGAACATACTGCTTGCATTTCCTATGGCAGTATTTGGAGTAAAGGCCTCTGACTGCATTGAAAACATCAAATCATTCTGCAATGTGATGGTTACCCAATGTGGGGGACAAAACAATAATAAAAAATGTGGAAATGGCAGAAGTGCTCAATGCCTTTTTTGTTTTAGTTTTCACCGAAAGGGCGAGTAGCAATGGATTGTCTAGCATACGGAATGACAGTGAAAAATGAGGTAGGATCCAAGACAAAACTAGGGAAAGATTTACAAGCTAAAAATTGCTTAGATAAGTTTGATATCCTCAAGTCACTAGGGCCTGATGAAATGCACCCTAAAATACTGAAAGGGCTGACTGACGAGATAGTTGAACTATGAACTATTATCTTTGAAAAGTCATGGGAGACGGCAGAGATTCCAGAGGACTGGAAAAGGGCAAATATAGTGCCCAGCCATAAAAAAGGAAAATAAGAACAACCCGGGGGGTTACAGAACAGTCAGCTTAACTTCAGCACCCAGAAAGAATATACAGCAAATAACTAAGCCATCAGTTTGCAATCACCTAGAAATTAATATGGTGATAAGTAACAGCATGGATTTGTCAAAAACAAATCATGTCAAACCAACCCAATAGATTTCTTTGACAAGGTAACAAGCCTGGTGAATGGGAGGAAGCAGTAGAAGTGATATATCTTGATGTTAATAAGGCTTTTGATCTGGGATGGGCAATAATTTTTAAGGGGTTTTGGTAAGTGGTCAAGGGCTATACTTCTCTATGGAGGGGGTACAGGGTTTGGGATAGAGGCTGGGTGCACAAGGGAGCTTGGGATAGAGGCGTGGGGTACAGGAGAGGATGTAGGGTCGGGGAGGGAGTTTGGTTGAAGGAGGGGGTTGGGACCCTGGGCAGCAGATTGGGGTGTAGGGTCTAGGAGGGTGTATGGATGCGGGAAAGGATTCTGGCTTGGGGGAGGGGTGTAAGAGGGGGTGCAGTGTATGGGAGGGAGTTGTGACTTGGGTGACAGGGGTGCAGTGAGTTTGAGTGGTGACCTGGAACAGGGAGTTGGGGAGTGGGAAGGGGAGGGGTGCTAGCTGCAAGCTCTGTCCGGAAGGCACTTACCTCGGTGGCTCCCAGCCAGCAGTCTTGTGGGACCCTGAGGCAGGCTCCCTGCCTGCCTGCTGCATCTCCTGGCTGCTTAAAACAGCAGGAAGCTGCCTCCGTGTGCCTTTCTGCACCGTGTTCCCCTTGTGGGGGATGGGGGGAGAGACTTTGTGCACTGTCCCCACCCCCAGTCCAATCATCGCAGCTCCCATTGGCCAGAAACCAGCCAGTGGGAGTAGCAGTGATTGGGCTGGGGACGGGGGCAGCACGTGAAGTCTCCCCCCGCACCCCCAAAGGGTGTGTGGTGCCTAAAGGAAACCACCAGGTGTCCTGAGCAGCCTCAGGCTGCAGCAAGAGGAGAGCCTGCCTGGGATCCCAGTGGGTTGGGCCACAGGTTGAATCAATCTTGTCCATCCCTGCTTTTGATGCTGTCTCTTACGACCGTCTCATAAACAAACTAGGGATCTGCAGCCTAGATGGAACACTACTGTAAGCTGTGTGCGTAACCGCTTGGCAACCTGTTTCCAGGGAGTAGTTATCAATGGAGTTGGGGTGCTGTAGAGATCAGATCTGGGGACAGTTCTGTTCTATATCTTCATCCGTGATTCAGATCATGGCGCAGAGAGTATGCTTATGAAGTCTGCAGACGATACCAAGCTAGTGTGCTAAATATGAGTCAGCAGAGGAACACTGTAGGGGAAAAAAAAAGCAAACAGCATTCTGGATGTATTATCAAGAGTGTTGTAAGCAAAATACGAGAAATAATTCTTCTGCTCGACTTTGTGCTGGTTCGGTGACAACTGGAGTATTGTGTCCAGTTCTGGGAGCCACAGTTCAGGAAACATTGTAGATAAATTGGAGAAAGAGCAGAGCAACAAAAATGATTTAAGGCCCAGAAAACCTGTCCTGTGAGGGAAGATTGAAAAAAATTGGGTTTATATCATAACAATTTTTAAATACGAAAAGGGTTGTTATAAGGAACAGAGAAGTAAATTGTTCTTGTTCATCTCTAAGGATAGGAGAAGCAGCAATGGCTTAAATTGCACAGTGTTTTACTTGGACATTAGGAATAACTTCCTAACTGTCAAGGTGGTTAAGCGCTGGAAAAAATTGCTGAAGGTGTGTTTTGGATCTCCATTCCTGGAAATTTTTAAGAACAGGTTAGATGACCACCTGCCAAGGATGGCCCAGACGTTGCTTGGTCCTGCTGTGAGGGCAGGGGGCTGGACTCGATGCTCCTCGAGGTTCTTTCTACTCCTACAATTCTGTGATTAACAGAACACCACTTGCAGACAGAGTGTATCTAGGCTCACACAAACTATTGGATCTAGCCGGTAATGGGATGCGGTGAGAAGATAATTTCATTTTAAGCCCTGTGAGTGGTGTGGAAAAAGTTCTCCTGGGGGCAGGAATTTGACTTTCAGCCTGGAATTGATTTCTCATCTGATATGTAAAGCATGCTGTGAAACTGAATGTGAAAACCTAATGTTTCATCATTAAAATTTTCAGGTGCTATTTTTTCCCCACCTCCAGAATGACTTCTTTATGGACATCAAACTTGTCCGAGACTTAGTCTGAAGTGAAGACAAATGGTGTTCTCTGTAAGCTGTGTCTCATGCTGTGTAGTTAATTAGAAGAGTGCTCACAGCTAGGCTTTTTTTTTGTTTGTTTCTACTGGTGGTGCACATTGGCCTATGCTTTGGTGCACATAAAATGTATTCCGCACATGGATGGAAAAAATTGCCGCGTGGATGGAAAAGATTAGAGGGAACACTGATGTTGGCCAAAGAAATGTCAGACTCAACGAAGTTTAAGAGCATTAAAGTAACTAATAGAAAGTTCCTTATAAAAGCCTGTGAGGGGGGTAATGTTCCAGCCATATGTGTGAGCATTCGTATTTTCTAGAATGTCAGTTGAGTCTGTTTGCTGTCAGTCACGTTAGTCAGTCTTAAACTAAAGTCTGAGGACTTAAGTGGTGCATAGACCCATCCTTCTTCACGGAGGTGAATTTCACCCTCTGTGACTGAATCCGGGACCACACCCTTAATGGTGTAAATCAGCAAAGCCTCCTGGACGTCAGGTTGATTTACATCAGCTGAGAATTTGGCTCATACGATGTAAACACATAATTAAATCAAGGGAGCAGCACTGCGAACAGATGGGCAGAGAGCAAGAAGGAGCAGAGATGAGTTAAGTCCCGGCTTGACAAAGCCCTGGCTGGGATGATTGAGTTGGATTGGTCCTGCCTTGGACAGGGGGCTGGACTTGATGACCCCCGAGGTCTCTTCCAGCCCTAGGATTCTGCGTCATAATAGATGCATTTCCCATGCTCTGTCAACACAGTCCTAGATCATTACGAGCAGAACGGGAGAGCTGGTGACCACTCGTTCCGCTATAAGTTTTGTCTTTGGGGATGGCAGTCAGGGGCACTTGCTTTTTGTCCCCCCCCCCCCCCCCCCACCGCTCCCTTTTTAATGAAATAAGAAGTAAAATTGAACTTCCCAGGGGATCCTGTAAAGACAAATGAGTCATGCTCGTGAACGTTGAGATTTCACCAGGGAACCGTGGAATTCAATGCTATTGATTCCATAGCCATCATCACAACTTGGCCACCATCTGAATGCTGCATACACAGTGGGACGCGCCCAGAGAGCCAGGCACAGTTCCTGGGAACCAGAGCTTTGGGATTCTGAGCGCTAAGGCCCACCCTGAAGTGAAACACATATTCAGGACTCAGCTTTTGCTTTGCCATAGAACCCACCTGAGTACATAATTGCGCTGCTCCAGCAGCAAAACAGGCGTTAACTTGCAATCCAGAATCACAATGTTGTCCTACTCCCTGCACCACCCTTTACTCCAGAAGAGCGAGAGTAGACTTCTCTGGTTCCTCTACTTCCCCCCAGGCTTTCCCCCACCACGCAGTCCATCTGCTTCAGTATTAGGCTGTTTCCAGGTTTCTTGACACTGATCTACCTCATCCAAAAGCAGGGCTGTTGTCTGGATCAGGGCTGTGTGGGTCTGAGCCAATGCACCTTGAAGTAAAAGGAAAGGCTTCTCTGGGGTTAGTATCGGAGGGGTAGCTGTGTTAGTCTGAATCTGCAAAAGCGGCGAGCAGTCCTGTGGCACCTTATAGACTAACTGAAGTGTTGGATCAAACTGGGGGTTAGGTTACTGGTATCACACTTGCACCCAGGGTCCTATGTTGCTAATTGCTGAACAGACATACAAGACACAGGCCCTAGTCTGAAGTACTTACAGCAGGGGTGGGGAACCTAAGGCCCATGGGCTGGATGCAGCCCCGCCCCCAGCTTGCCTGGATCCGGCCCCTGAGGCTCAGGCCTCTCCCCCCAGCATTGGGGAGCCCATGCTGGTGCTCCAGCCCCCCTGTTGCTTGGCCATGGGAATCTAGCCTGGACTCCCCTAGGCTCTGGGGAATGTGGGGAGCATCTTTTTCCTTCTCAGCGAGGGGCCGTGGCAGTAATGGTTTGGGTTTTTTTTTTTTTTTTTGCTTCTCATTCGTGTGTGGCCCCCGACTAATTTTTCTGTGGGTCAGCGGCCCCCGACCCCGAAAAGGTTCCCCGCCCCTGGCCTGCAGTCTGGTCAAGACAGATGAAAGGTGGGAGGAGAAATGGGGGTTGAGACTGTCCAAGGTCACACAGAAGGTCAGTGGCAGAGCAAAGACGAGAATCTTCCTCTGTGTCATCCGACTGCAGCCCAACCAAAGATTAAATTAAGGGGTAGTGATGGAGGAGCCCAAATCTCTGCTCTGTTAAAAGCCCAGGGGTGCTTCCCCTCCCCCACCTTGATATCTGGGGGCAGCTTCCTCTCTTCAAGGGCCCACGTAAAGCGAGCTCACCCGTTCTAGTTCAAACTCTTTTAACACCAGCACCCAATTCATTGTCTTCAGTGCAGGGGAAAACAAGGAAAGTCACCATTTTGAAAACTTGGCCTAGTAAGTCCAGTTGGGATTTTCTTGAGCAGCTGCAGTACAATCAGGGTCAGACAATATGTAGAAAGGCAAAGGAAGAAACTATCATCTGTCTGTCACTAAACAAACTCCCGGGCAGGTGGATCACTCGAATCATTAAGCACTAGGCTGGGCAAACCACTGGAGAAACTTCTTTGGGATTTCCAGCAGAGCAGACATGAGGAATTACAGAAAGACATTTTCTGTCTGTTTTCTAGTGCTTCTTATTCATTTGCCCCCACGAGACATTCTCGAACTTGTTGATCCGTAAAAACATAGCTTCTTCCAGGGTAACCAAGGTGTGTGTCCTCCAAACTCGATTCTAAGGCTCACCCACAGGGGTAAAATATTGTCCCATTTTATGACTTCGTCATTATCTAATATGATCCTATATTAAGACTCTTGATAGCACTAGAGCACTAAAACAAAAGAACTGGGATTTGGGATAAAAGAGGAGTTTGCCATCTTGATAAAACATTCAAACGCTAAGGAAATATAACCCAGATGAGGCTACTATAAGGTGGGTAGATAACTGGCTGGATAACTGTTCTCAGAGAGCAGTTGTCAATGGCTTACATTCATGCTGGAAGGGCATAACAATTGGAGTTCTTCAGGGGTGTTTTTGAGGCCGGTTCTGTTCAATATCTTCATCAACGATTTAGATATTGGCATAGAGAGTACACTTATTAAGTTTGCAAATGATACCAAACTGGGAGGGGTTGCAAGTGGATAGGGTTGGAGGACAGGGTCATAATTCAAAATGATCTGGACAAACTAGAGAAATGGTCTTGAGTTAAATAGGATGAAGTTTAGTAAGGACAAACGCAAAGTACTCCAGTTAGGAAGGAACAGTCAGTTTCACATATACAGAATGGACAGCGACTGTCTAGGAAGGAGTACTGCTAAAAGGGAACTAGGGGTCATAGTGGACCACAAGCTAAATATGAATCAGCAGTGTGATGCTGTTGCAAAAAAAAAGTAAACATCAATCTGGGCTGAATAAACAGGAGTGTTGTGAGCAAGACACGAGAAGTCGTTCTTCTGCTCTACTCTGTGCTGATTTGGCCTCATTGGAATACGGTGTCCACTTCTGGACACCACATTTCAAGAAAGATGCAGAGAAATTGGAGAAGGTCCAGAGAAGAGCAACAAAAATGATTAAAGGTCTCGAGAACATGAGCTAGTAGGGAAGACTGAAAGAATTGGGCTTGTTTAGTTTGGAAAGGTGAAGATTAAGAGGGGACATGTTATGTCTGGGTTCCTGCTATCTTGCCCACCTGGCTAGATGCTAGGGGGAGCCCAGCCTTCCAGGTTCCAGTCTTGTTGGTCGATGACTTTGTGGGCTCACTGGGAGACTGGAAGTCTCCTCTCCCAAGCTCCACATCTCCTCAGTAGCCCCCCAGGCCGATTGCACTAGAGCTGGGCTCCATGCCCATTTTGTGAGGATTTCATTTTTGGTTGGGGAAAGGGCGTTTGTTCTGATTTAGACCAAACCAGACTGAAAAGGGTCTCAGTCCTCCACCAAATGGAAATATCTTCCTCCACCCGGCTCTTGTTCTGGCTGAAATGGCCAAAAAGTCATGACCATAGCTCCCACTAAGGTCTAATTTGGCCTTCTGCTTGGTTTGAAAAAAATACTGGCTGAAGTTTAACACAGGAAGATGTAACTTAGGAAGGAATAATCAGTGACATAGCTACAAAATGGGAAGTGACTGCCTAGGAAGGAGTGATGCAGAGACGGATCTAGGGGCAGTAGTGGACCATCGGCACCATATGAGTCTGCAGTGTAACCTGGTTGCTGAAAAAGCAAACATCTTTATGGGACATATGAACTGAGGTGGTGTAATAGCATGTCCAGCTCTGAGGAGAGACGGGGACAAACTGGAGAAGGTCTAGAGGAGAGCAACAAAAATGACTTAAGGTCTAGAAAACATGACCCATGTCAAACGACTGGAAAAAAAGGGTTTGTTTAGTCTGGAGAAGACGCGACTGAAGCAAGACATAAGCATTTAAGTATGTAAAAGGTTGTTATAGAGAGGAGAGTGATAAATCATTTTTGTTATTCAGTGAGGCCAGCACAAGAAGTAGTGGACTTAAGTTGCAAGCAAGGGTGGCTTAGGTTGGATATCAGGGAAAAAAAAACCTTCCTAGCTGACAGAGTGGTTAAGCATCGGAAAAAATTACGTAGGGAGCTGTGGAATCTCCATTGCTGGTTGTTTTTAAGGATAATTTAGACAACATCTGACAGGAATGGTCTAGATAATACTTAGTCCTGCTTCAGAGAAGGGGACTGGATTAGATTACCTAGCAAGGTCTCTTCCATTCCTACATTCCTCTGATTCTGTAGTAGACATGGGCGTTTGAAAACTGAATGCTGAGCATGTACAGGAGAAAATGGCTTCTTTCTGATATATACATACTAACGTCCTTATTCAGCAAAACACTTGTGCACATGCTTAACTTTAAGTGCCTGAGTAGCCAGTGACTATTCCCATGCTTGAAGACCAGCACGTGCTTGAAGACCAGCAAGTGTTTTGTTGAATCGGGGTCTTAAACACAGGCACACTGTAAATGCATGCAAGGCTGGCTCAGTTTGCGTTTGGAAAAATAAAAACGTTCATGCTTAACGCTTGTACAGAATGCAAGTGGATTGCATCTAGAGTTTCTTTTTCCCCCCGTTTTGTTCCTTCATCCCTCCTGCCCCAAAGTGCTTAAGATTTTTAAAACAAACAAAGCTGGATTTCGTGCCACAGTCATTATTTCAATTCACACACTTATGCTAAGGGGATTCCAAAATTCGAGTTTGCTCTGGCACCGTTAACTTGCCTACATTGTGAATGTGTAGTATCACTTTTTCCTCTTGTTGACTATAAATCGTGTGGTATTATTATGTTTTGTTATTAAGGTGTACAGAGCTCTGGTCTGCAGGTTGGCTGAGTTAATGGAGAATCTAACTTTTGAAATTTCCTAACTTGGAGTTCACAGCCGTGCTAAGTCCTTGCCTTTAAGTTTCAGCTTTAGTCGAGTATATCAGCCTGGCTCCCTTGAAGTCGGTGGCACTAAACTGATCGGTTTACACTAGTTGAGAATCTGGCCTACAGTTATGTCCCTTATAAGGTTATAGGAGCACTGTGGGACCAATACTAAAAATAATATATTTACATGAGAAAGACCACAGTGTTGCTGTGGCTAATCATGAAAACTTTTGAAACTTCCAAGACAAGGGGGGAGATAGGAAGGGATGAAGCCAGGCCAGCACGCAGGGCGGGTGTGAAGGGTGTGAATGCACTCCCTCGTGGTCCCCCCCACATGGGGCCCGACAAGGTGGGGATGTCTGGGTAATGTGTTGCCCCAGCCTCCCTCCCCCGTGCTCCGGCTGGCTGGGGAAAGGCTGGGGCTGATTCCCAGCCCCCGCCCCTCCAGTAGTGAGGCCAGGGTGGGGCTGGGCCCTGCGCACTCCCCACTTTCTCTGCAACCCCCAGCATGGTCCCCGACACTGACGCTCAGCAGCCCGCAGCATCTCCAGCCACACTCAAGCGGCAGCCACCCCCTCTGCCAGCTACCAGCCACAACCGCCAGTCAGAGCTGACCGGGAAAGACACCCGCCGCCAATGCCTGACTGGCATTGAAGGGAAGGGCCCTGGCCCTCTGGGAGCTGTAGTCCCACCCCCCCTTCTCTCTGTGCCACCTGACATGGGGAGGGAAGCAGAAGAGGCAAAAAAGGACCACAACTCCCAGCATGCTATGCAGCTCTCCTGTGGCACATATGAGAAGCCAGCCCTGTGGGTGGGGTGGGGGCAGGGAATGGACCAGGTCTGGGCAAAATACCTGTCCTGCAGATGCAGCAGGGAGCGTCAGGCAGAGTCCTTGCCTGTCCCTTTTCCATACTGCTGAAAGAAGCTACTGCAGGGCTTTGAAGAGCTGTGAGCTCCCACCCCCAGCACAATCCCATTGGCTGGTTTCCGGCCAGTGGGAGCTACATGTTGTCAACAGGCAGCTTGTAAAGCACCCTCCCCTGAGGCTCCTAGCTGTTCAAAAACCACATGGCCCTTGCAGTAGTGCGGGGTGGGTCAGGCAGGGAGTCTGCTTGAGAAGGCTGCTGGCTGGGAGTCAAGCAGGTAAGTCTCCCTGCCAGAGCCTGCCCTGGCATCCCAACCCTTTTCCCCCCTACCCCACATAACCCAAACCCCTTGCCCCCAAATACTCACCTGGGGTATGTCTACACTACCACCCTAGTTCGAACTAGGGTGGTTAATGTAGGCATTCGAACTTGCAAATGAAGCCCGGGATTTGAATTTCCCGGGCTTCATTTGCATGTTGCCGGGCGCAGCCATTTTTAAATGTCTGCTAGTTCGGACTCCATGCCCACGGCTACACGCGGCACAAACTAGGTAGTTCGGAATAGGCTTCCTATTTGCAAGTTCGAATGCCTACATTAACCACCCTAGTTCGAACTAGGGTGGTAGTGTAGACATACCCCTGGATCCTGCACCCCAAACCCCTGCCCCACCCAAATCCTTGGCCCCTCATCCTGCACCCTAGTCCCTTGCCCCAGGTCACAAACCAAACCCCTGCCGCCAGTCCCCAACCCAGGTCACAACTGCCTTCTTGACCCAAACCCCCTGTCAGACCCCACACCCTCTCCTGCACCCCAGTCCCTTACCCCAACCTCCCTTCTGCACTGAGCCTCCATCCCTGACCCTACCCCTCCTCCATTAATACGGAAGGGTGCGGAGTGGCCTCCCCCCTGTCTCTCTGCACAGCAAAAGTGGGAGGCCTCTGAGACCTTCGTTCTGAGTCCAGGTCTCATAGTGAGGGAAGTGGGGGGCTGCTGCTCTGCTTAGTGTCCTCCTAACCGCAGCAGTAGGGTGAGAGCATCTTGTCCGCCAGGCAGGCAGGCAGTGCCCCAGGGTGGGCGGTGGGACTGGCTGGGGGGGGGGGAAGGGCCCAAGAGTGTCGCTTCTCCCCCCGCCCAAGCTGAGGTGAGTGCCCCACTCCTGTCCCTTTGCCGCCTGGATATCTAGGAGTTGCTGCAGGAGAGGCCACTGCTGCTCCAGGGGGTGCTGTTCCTCAGCCACTGCTTCGTACTGACAGCTTCTGCCCCCCCCCCCCACTTCTGAGGGATGATCCCCCACCCCTTCACAGCTGTCACCTCAGCTCCACATTCTAGTCCGATGGGAAGGGAAGGGACCGTCTCTTGGGGTGGTGTCTGATTCTGCTGCAGCTTGCTCAGAGGGGGGCAAGCGGGTAGGAGCAGGTTGGGAAATGCCTCGGCAGCTACCCCTCCTCACAAAGCCACCGCTCTGCTTCGGACCCCTCCGGCCTCGCCCTCAGAGGACACCTGCACAACAGCTTCAAAAAAACGGAGCCTGGGACCTTACATTCAGACCTTTGCTAGAGGCTACAAAATACGAACTGAACAGCCGCACTGGATTCATGATTCGTTACAACAGTCTGTAGCTAGGGACGTAAGCGACGAGTCGACTATCTGATAAGCAGAAGTTTATCGGACAGTCGACCTGTGATGCGACTCGTCGCTTCCTCCCCCTTTGCTGCCTCTATCAGGGTATGTCTACACTACCCCGCTAGTTCGAACTAGCGGGGTAATGTATGCATACCGCACTTGCTAATGAAGCCCGGGATTTGAATTTCCCGGGCTTCATTAGCATAAGCGGGGAGCCGCCATTTTTAAATCCCCGCTGCTTCGAACCCCGTGGAGCGCGGCTACACGGGGCTCGAACTAGGTAGTTCGGACTAGGGTCCTATTCCGAACCACCGTTACTCCTCGTGAAACGAGGTGTACCGGTAGTTCGGAATAGGCACCCTAGTCCGAACTACCTAGTTCGAGCCCCGTGTAGCCGCGCTACACGGGGTTCGAAGCAGCGGGGATTTAAAAATGGCGGCTCCCCGCTTATGCTAATGAAGCCCGGGAAATTCAAATCCCGGGCTTCATTAGCAAGTGCGGTATGCATACATTACCCTCCTAGTTCGAACTAGGAGGGTAGTGTAGACATACCCTCAGAGAGACAGGAAGGGTGGGGAGCAGGAGTTAGTGCTCAGGGCAGCTGGCTTAAAAGCCGGTTTCTCCCAGCACCGTCTCTGTGGGGGGCAGGGGAAGTAGAGGCACGGTGGGAAACGGCGCATGCAGGGACTGAAGCAGTTGCTGCCTGCGCTGGTTCTGCCGCCATTCTGCTTCTGAAATACAGAAGAGCTCCACTGGGATTCTTGTTTATTGCAAAGGCTCAGGCGCCGCAGGGAGCGCAGGGCCGGTCCCCTGCTGGCCCCGCGCTGGCTGCGGGGCTTCCGCTTTTGAACTGTAGCAAGAGCCCGGCCTTATAGACTAATCGAATCGCCGATGGCAATTCCCTCAACTGTTCGATTAGTTAATCTAAATTCAACACCCCTCTCCGTGACACCCTTAACTCGCCCTTGGCTCGGGAGTTGTTAAGGAGCCACTGCACCTGAAGTGGCCCTCTGAAAAATGCGTTCGCTATTTATGCTCAACCACTTGTGCCATCTTCTGTGTGACAGTGACACTCGGCGTGTATTTCCCAACCCGGGAGAAGAGCCCTGTTCCGCTTGCCAGCGTCTCTCTCTCCCCAGCTCAGACTGGTCCCACGCGATCGATAGAAGACCGTTACCGCAGCCAGCTTGTTTCTGTGAGGTAACCGCAAGTCCTACTTCCTCCTCTTCTCCTCAAGGCTGGAGAAAACCCCTCAGCTGCCCACAGGAGGGTGGACGTGGTTTTCCAAAGCACAACAGGGTGAAAGCAGGAGAACAGCTTCTGAATGTGGCTTCAAATACAGGCAGATTTCCAGTTAGCAATTTGAACTGATGAACCAGACCCATATGCAGGGGGCGCAAAGGGTGAGAGCGCACCCTCTGTGGTCCCCCAAGTAAGTGTGCTCCGGCCGGCTGAGGGAAGGCTGGGGCTGATTTCCCTCATGGAGAGGGGGCAGGAATCAGCCCCAGTCTTCCCCCCGGCTGGCTGGAGCATGGGGGAGGGAGACTTGGGCAGCACACCGCTCCTGCCTTCCCCCGGCCGGCACATGCTTACTTGGGGAACCATGGTGGGGGAGGGGGTGCACTCGCCCCCTTCCAGTCCACTTTACAGAAAAAGTCCCCTTCTCCCCCCCCCCCCCCACAGAAATTCCTGCGTACAGGCCTGAAAGCATTATAAATGTCTCTGAAATGAAAGCCACTGCTGCCAGAGTTTTACAGCTTCTTGCTAACGTTGTCATGATGTTATTTTGGAAGAGCATTAAAGGTGACCTGCAAAGGTTTTGTAAAAACTTGGACTTCTGCCCTCCTATTCCTTCTCTGTGATGAGAAAAGGCAGCCTGGAAGGTTTTATTATTTTTTAAAGGAAAGGGAGATATTCTGAGTTATGCATTTATTTATTGACTGCTGTAACCCTGGCGGTATCGGGAATGCCGTGCTTGGCTTTCCTGGCTTGTTGGAGACCTTTTGGGAGGCTTGAGGCAGGTAGTTCTTCTACACTCCCACAATTTCAGCCTCCGTTTTGGCGGAAGATGTTTCATTGTCCTTCAAGAAGGTCACAATCTAGGTCAGCAGCAAGTAGTGGAGAGTTCAAATATTCTACAGTTGTACAGCACCAAGCACAATGGAATTTTGGTCCATGTCTGGGGCTCTTAGGAGCTGCCATCATGCTAGAAAGTGATGCAGCCATCTAGCCCTCCCCAAAGCCTAAATCCAGGCAATAACACTGGACTAGCACTCGGCAAATCTAGGTCCATTTCCAAGCTGTGCCTCAGACATCCTTATAGGGTGGCAGGCAGGAGTATTATAACCTGAATGCACATAGGGGCCAAATTAACCTTGGGCGTCTTTCTTTCCGGCCTTGCTGAACTTTAGAGTGCTTGAGTGAACACTGGCAACATTCTCCCAATGTCGGGTTTTTTAATGCAATGTATGTTTACAATACTAAGATCTTTTAAGAAGAAAAGGATGTTTTGAATCAGCTGATGTCCTGCAAAATTGCACCTAAAATGACTTCACCTTTGTCCAAAGCATGCAACGTATAGGCACCCACCTAGAGCGTCTTCAAGGGGGATGGTTATTTTATTTAAAGACTCCCATGGACAGGGGAGTAGTTCTCGAGACTTCATCCAACCTAAACAACCTGCTTCCATATGACAAATGTACGCATTGCTACCAAAAGTGCCAAGAGATGAGGTGGATTTTTCCTTTCCCTGTCTGGTTTATATAATAAACAGCGTTACAGTTTTCAAGGCCACCCTCAGAATGTTTAACAACAGAATATTTATTTCTTCGTTGCGTTCTGTTGGTGAGATATGTAGAAACTTTTACATGTCGAGGACGAAACAATCCCAGAAGCGATATGCTGGTGCGCCACTTCGTTTGTCTGAAAGTAAGATTGCATTTTGATCAAGGAGGAGTCCCACGCAGTAATGTATCTAAGATTCAGTATTTGCTTTTGAGTGTGAAGAACCGTTGTGATCAGGACTAACAACAGCTACAGGACTGTTTTGCAGCACATACGAAGCAATTTAGCGCAGTTTAGCTCAACCCTTGTTGTTACCTTCTGAATTACCGCTCTGTATAAATCATCATGTATTTGCAGCATGTTCCGCTGGATATCGGAGACTTTTAGCAGGTGTGCGTGTCAGGCGATTGCGTTTTTCTCTCTTCTCCCTGCAGTATATCCTCACTCTGAGCAAAGTGCTAAGCAAGTTTTCAGACCACATGTCATACCAAAACTTGGTGCATGTCACAGGCTACCAAAGAGAAACGCAACAAAAGTGATCAACCCAGTTTCGGACTCCAAAAAAGAACAGACAGATCCCCCCGGGCCACGTTCACAACTGTCCTCCACAAAGTTGTGATCGCCCTCCCCCACTCTAATCAAATATACGCGGGGTGTCCAGATGGCAGATATAATGTGTGTGTGTGTGTGTGTTGCAGTGGAATGTAATGCTAATTTCTAGCAATAATACATTTTATGTTCCTCGAATCTCGGTAGCCCTGTTCTCTTAAAAAATGGTAATAAAATGCACAGTTGCTTATTAGCAATGAATGTCAAGCCATTCACCAGGATGGAAATATCCTATTTCCATGGCTTTGATAAATAGCTGCTGGAAATCATGAATTTTTAATAGAAGTCCTATATTTAGGGGCTTTCAGTTTCTGAGGAAGATAAAAGAGTCTTCGGAGATGGAACACTTCAGGCGCCTACCCTTGTGCAACTGTTACTACCTATTTAAAGCTAGTGTTGTCTTTCTGATGTATGAATATTGTGCAGACATTGATTGATGCGGTTTTTATCCCGAAGATCAGGCTGTCTGTCAGGATAAAGCAAAATATGTGTCTGCAGAGGAAGCTGCATAGTAGCTAGTTGTAGGGTAATTTTTTTGTTTGGGTTTTTATATGCTTTGACCAATCTGATTCTCCCTTACACCTGGCAGAGGAAAAGGCGGGCGTGAATATAATTTGTCAGGTCAATATCAAGGGGCCGTCGTGTAAATCAGAATCCAGCCCTCGGGTTTAGGTCTGGGCTTCTTTACTGGCCATGGAAAGCAGCCCACACATCCTGGATAACTGAATATGCCAGAGATATAGTCAACTTTGCTCCCCGCAGCTGCCCCACTGCAGGAATTTGGTGCATTATGAAAATACACTGGCCACAACAAAGGGCATTGTGAATTGTGAGCCCTGAATATACTATGTCTTGTATTAATGAATAATTAGCTAACTGAAGATCAATTGCAACCCTATGAAAACAAAAGTTGAAGCACACGATGACCAACCTTATATCAACCATAGCCCCCACTATGACCCAGCATTGACATTGTTACAAACCAGTGTCAGATCCCTAAATCCTGATCCTGCAAAGTCTCAGTGGGACTGTTTGTGCACAAAGGGTGTGTCTAAACTACATGGCTCCATCAATGGAGCCATGTAGATTAGGCTGATCGGCAAAGGGAAATGAAGCCGCGATTTAAATAATCGTGGCTTCATTTAAATTTAAATGGCTGCCGCGCTGAGCCGACAAACAGCTGATCAGCTGTTTGTCGGCTCAGCGCGGTAGTCTGGACGCTCCCGCGCCAACCTGAAAGCCCTTTATCGACCTCCCCGTTATTCCTCGTAGGATGAGGTTTACCGGGGAGGTTGATAAAGGGCTTTTCATTATTTAAATTGCGGCTTCATTTCCCTTTGCCGAACAAACAAATCTACATCGCTCCGTCGACAGAGCCATGTAGTTTAGACGTACCCTTAGAGCTAGGCACGTGTATGTGTCCAGGACTCTGACCGCTAAAGAGTTATTTTGGCCTGCAGGGTGAATTCTGCTAAATAACCTTGAGATCCTGTAGCAAAGACAACAAGGTGTCCGGTGTAGAGATGTAAAAGAGAAGTCAATTAGTTGACTGCCCGATAAGCCTCGGCTTATCAGGTAGTCGAGTCAACTGCTTGCATTTTCCCCCTCCCCATGCTGCCTCTCTATCAGAGGCAGCAAGCGGGGGGTGAAGCAGGAGCCGGTGCTGGGGGGGAGCCGGCTTAAAAGCCGGTTCCCCCCAGCACTGTCTCCACGGTAATGCTTCCTCCTCCCCCGTTCTGCTGCCTCTATTAGAGGCAGAAGCATGAAAAGGGAGGCTGAAGAGGCTGCTCTGACAGCAGCCTCGTCCACAGAGGGGTCCCAGTGGGGAGTTGGGATTCCCTGTGGACAGGAGCTGCTGTGGCAAAGCAGCCCTTGTCTGCTGGGACCCCCGGCGGAAAGAGGCTGCTGGAACTGTTGCACGCTGGGACTAAGCAAGCCCAGCTCAGTCCTGGCTCACGCAGGGTCCAGGAGCTACCCCCGCTGCAGCTCTGCAGTTTAAATGTAGTAGGACCCAGGTGCCTGTGCATCCGCCTCTTACTACATTTACACTGCAGAGCCGTAGCAGGGGTAGCTCCTTCTAAGCGGCTTCTCTTATCGACTGATCGTGTAGTCGATACAAATTTTATTGATTACCTGATTGCCTATCTCTTAGCATCCTTAGTCTGGTGGCACCTGAAAGACTAACCCATGTATTATGCCCTAATACAGCAGGTTTCAACCTTTTTTTCTCATGAACCAGTTGAAGAAAATCGTTGAAGCCGCGACCCAACATCATGTGACTGGAGTGTGGGCTGCAGGGTGGGGCTGAGGATGGGCTTGGGGTGTAGAAGGAGGCTCCGGCTTTAGGGGGTCAGGGCTGGGGCAGGAGGGGCTTCTCTTGAGTGGCACCCGCTCAGCGGTGCAGCGGGGGGCTAAGGGAGCTTCCTGCCTCTCCTGGACCCGCAGACCAGGCTGTCCCCAGAAGCAGCCGGCAGCAGGTTCCCAGTCAATAGGAGAGCGGAGCTAGTGCTTAGGGTAGGGGCAGTGCGCGGAGCCCTGTGTGCTCCTCCCTCCACCTAAGAGCCAGGCCTGCTGCACAGTCTGCGGTGCCAGGACAGGCAGGAAGCTGCCTTAGCACCCCCATTGATCACCTGGTACCCCTGTAGCAAGGAGCCTCAGTGCCCCACATTCCACCCCCCAGTCCTCATACATTTGTTAGTGTAACCCCCTTTTTCCTCCCCGGGTTACTTGGGAGCAGGTCACACTCACAGGTGTGCCTGGGCGCCTGATGGTTTTAACAGAAAAGGAGATCCTGAGTACCCCAGTGGTGGTGTTTAGTTGGGGAAACCCTATCCACCCCCTTGCTACTGTCCCTTGCCCATAAAGAACATATAATGGAGGTGCCGCCACCTGGCTGGCCCTGTACACACTTACTGGTGTGCCTTGGGAACCTCCAGGAATAAAATTATTCCAGCAATAATCTGAATCTAACTCCAGATCAACAATTACAACTCATAAATAGTCTACATCGGATAGATTACAGTAGAAAGAACATCCTTTACTTAACTTAAAGAAACAGAGTTTAACAGATTACCAGTGAATAACACTAACAAAGTTCACAGAAATAATAGGAACGTATTTATCTGGCATTTGCACTGCCACCGTTTATCACACCCCAGAGTAGGCCCTCCTCAGGGCTCACAGTACCATACACTTGTTTGCGTGGGCGCACTTGAAGGTTTTGCAGCCGCAGTGGATGATTCTAGTCTCTTTCTGCGTGCTGGGAGCAGAGCAGGACTTCTAGCCACAGACACAGCCAAAGGGCAATCAGCAGCAGCCTGCTCGATTCCAGTCCCAAAGGCTCTGAATCCAAGTCTGTAGCTGCAACTTAACAGCTCCTGGACTGGCTAAAACTCCACAGCAGCCTGGCTCCTCTTTTCCAAAAACAAAGGGAAGACTGCTGAGTCTCTCCATACACATGGAGAGACCCAGCACCCAAACAAAGAGTCACTTCCTTCCTAGTTTCCTCAAGGGCTCATGGGAATTGTAGTCTCTGGGGCTAGATTGCAGTACACAGGATCTTCCCAGAGAATAAGCAGAGGCACCTTTAGTAAGGGGACTAGATTAGTCTTTAAGGTGCCACCAGACTCCTGAGTCTAACTCAGCTGCCTCTCTGAAACATGTGACAGAGATGCTGCCTGCCCTGCAGAACAGCAGCATGGTGAAGAACCAGCTCTGTGCAGACAGCACAGAAGAGAACCAAGTTTCCACACTCGGCTTTGTAGAGTTTAAGTTTTGGGACAAGTGGAGTCTGTGTCCTAGCAGTCAGTGGGTCGGGATAGCCAGCTCTGCCAGTGCTATGGATTGAAGCCCTGCACATTTCGTGTGCTGGGTTCTTAGCTGGCCTCTATCAGGGAAGGTCTGTTGAAGTCAGTGGGTGAGATTCCCCGATTGGTGTCAGTGTTGATTTAAATGGAGCTATGGAACTATCAGTGGAGGAGGTCTAGGTTTCTTCCTAGCCCGCCCCCCATAGTTGGTGATTGCTGTATGCCCTAATGTGAGGGTTTCGCTCTCTACAAACACAATATTTACTAATATATTGGCTGTGCTTTTTCTTCTCCATTTCATAATCCTGCCAATGACTAAGTCACCTATTAAAATAAGGCTGGTGCATTAGTGGATTTGGATGTATTGGAAAGGGTCCAGTGAAGGGCAACCAAAATGATTAGGGGGCTGGAGCCCATGACCTACAAGGAGAGGCTGAGGGAGTTGGGTCTGTTTAGTCTGCAGAAGCGAAGAGTGAGGAGGGATTTAATAGCAGCCTTCAACTTCCTGAAGGGGGGTTCCAGAGAGGATGGAGAGAAGCTCTTCCCAGTGGTGGCAGATGGCAGAACAAGGAGCAGTGGTCTCAAGTTGAAGTGGGAGAGGTCTAGGTTGGATATTAGGAAAAACTATTTCCCTAGGAAGGTAATGAAGCCCTGGGCTGGGTTCCCTAGGGAGGGGGTGGAATCTCCATCCCTAGAGGTTTTTAAGTCCCAGCTTGACAAAGCCCTGGCTGGGATGATTGAGTTGGGGTTGGTCCTGCTTTGGGCAGGGGGCTGAACTCGATGACTCCTGAGGTCTCCTCCAGCCTGTGATTCTATGAACCGTACTCCAGCTGAGATCTGTCCCACTGGCTGGGACTCTGTGATGCTTCGCTTCTGCTGCTTTAGAGCATGGTCTGTAATTGCTGGAGGCATCATGTGATCAGTGAGTGACAATGAGCGAGCTGTGACCATTTGGTGAGCCTGGAGCATTGTGCTCCTGTCCTGGTCCTACCTCCCGAGCACAGTAAGAGCTGGGAGTTCTGCAAATGCAGCATGCATGTGGCTTGCTCAAGAAGAAGGACTCCGTGCTGCACCGTTGGTGACCAGTACAAGAAATGTCACTTACAGGCTCGGCTTCCTGCTGCCATGGCCAGGAGCAAAAGGAACTGTGTGACCTGGGTTCTGAAGCTCAGGGATGTAGTTAAACACGTTAAGTAGGAGCCACGTCACTGAATAGCAGAGCCCTGAGCGAATGCAAAATTGGTACCAGCAGCTGAGCCACGATCCACAAACCTGGCCTGCAGATATAAAGCAGATCCCTGCTGATCAGCCAGGACATTGCTGGGGGGACTGTATCTTGGGGTGGTTTTGTGCAGCACCTCGCCGTGCCTACTGGAGATCTCACATTCAATCTCAATAGCGGGGAAGACTTTCCAAAGCACCCGAGGATTCAGGGGCACAAGTCCCAGTGATTTGCAAAGGGACTTGTGTTCCTTCCTTTTAGGTGTGTTAGAAAGTTTCCCTCTTACGTGTTAAATAATAATAGTTTGGGGGAAATTAACTGCAGGAAAGTGTAATACCCGTGGAGAAAACGTACTTGGAGAGCTATTTCCAGAGCATTTGCTCTAGCTCTATTCTGCTCATTGCTCACGTGTAGGTACACAAGCATGCACATTGGAGCTTTCACATGCAGTTTGGGTGCGCACTGCAGTGCATGGTCAAGGGACCCACAGGATCGCTGGACCCCTGGGGCAATGCAGGGAGGGCCTGGCTCCGGGCTCCCGGAAGGAGCGTGGCTTTGGCCGGAAGAGGCAGGGCTGAGACAGCCAGCACCAGCGGGCCTGTGAATGCTCTTTTGGAACGGTGCCTCGTTTTGTCAGAATAGGTTGCTAATTTCAGTAGCGTTTTATTTTAAACTAAATGATCACGGTTTGGCCTGGATTATGATACTGATCATGATAATTGCACTTGATAGTCCCATGAATACTCCGGGCTAACTTCCAAAAGTGTTTCCTTGTTCGTCAGCATTCATTAATCTACCATTAAAGTAAAGAATTCCTCTTCATTTCTTTCTTAAGCCTGAATGAGGTAGGCCTACCTAAGCTGTGGGTGCCTGCAGTACCCAACTCATTTCTACCTGCCTATTTTCTGGTGTTAAAATTGACCCCACTAAGGACAGCGAGCCTCTTGCTTGGGTCAGTCCGTGCTGGGAAGGGAGAAGGAGGTGACGTCTGTGTTCCTCTCTGGTTTGCAAGGCTGAGTCTCTGAAATGTGAATGAAAAATCCCACGAGGCTTTGAGGTGCAAGCCTGAATGGTAAATCGCTATGTGCGTGTGGTGTGAAGTAGCCACCGTTGCCACGGCCCTTTGCCAAGGCTGTCTTCATACATCAGCTTTGACTCTGCAAAGTGAAGGGTTCAAACATTGGTAGGGTGGGCGCAGTTCTTCGTCACCCCGATGGATAGGTTCGTGGAATTGACCGGCATGCATGGGTGTTGAAGAATGCATTGTGCGTCTTTTCTGTAAGACTGGGGGGAGGTGCGGGTGCAGTTGTCCAAAATTTCCCATCCCTGCATTATTGTGAAGCATCCAGCGTGTCAGTCGGTCCCAGCCCTCTTACTTGGGTGTGTCCTTTGGGAGATGCTTTGGGGTGTGAGGTGCCGCATCCACTCAAAACGGTGCCGTGCACTCTTGTTTCGCTCAGACACGGGACGTGACAGGACAGTTCTCTGACGGATATGGCTCCCAGGAAACTGATGGGGCTTTGTGAGCGTGACTTGTAATGATTCTGAGTTAACTGGCACAGTGTGAGTGTCAGTGGAGCAAATGCCCATTGCTTAGGCCGGGGTGGGCAAGATATGGCCCACGTACCGGATCTGGCTCGCCAAGCCGTTTGATCCAGCCCACACCCACCCTGCCCCGCCCCCAGGCCAATCAAAAACCGGAGGCAGGCGAGCACACGAAGCCTCCTCCCCAGTCAGGGGCACGCGGAGTGAGAGGGAACCCTCAGCTGTTCAAAACGGCTGGTGGTTCGCTGTAAGCATCATGCGGCCTAGCTGGGTGGGGGCGGGAGACTTCGCCTGCTCCCCCACCCTCAGGCCAGTTGGCCCTGGGGGCAGCAGAACGTGCAAAGATTCCTCCACCCTCCAAGGGCATGTGGCACCAAAGAGAACCACCAACTGTTCAAAACAGCTGGTGGTTTCCTCCGGGTGCCTTGCACCCCTGGCAGGGCAGGGCAGGGCAGGATAGGGGATGAAAGACTTCCTGTGCTCCCCTGCCCCACGGGGGAGTGTGTGAAGTTTCCCTCCTCCTGGGACACGCCCCTTTTCTCCTGAAGCCCTGCCCCTTCCACTAAGGCCACGCCCTTTCCGGGGCCAGTGTGCAACCACTACCAAAATTGATGACGTGGATCCTCCATAAAAATGATTGCCCACCCCTGGCTTAGGCCCACATTCGCAAAGGTATTTAGGCATCTAAATGCTATTGAAATCCATGGGAGTTAGGCACCTAATTACCTAGCTTTGGGGGCTCCTGGCCTAGCATATTGGCGTCTGTGGGTGTCTCTTGCAGGCCTGTTTTCCACTGTTCATTGCCTACGAAGCCTAAGCGGGAAGTCAGGCTCACTGGCTCACAATGGTGTTCCTGGAATTTTTAAGGCACCTAAAAGCTGGAGACCGTAACACTCAGCGTTGTAGCACCGAAGTCGTTTTGTGGATTCCACCCCTCTTACTCTTTAATGATGACCTTCGCCCTCCACTCAGCTGTGCATGCTCGAATTTGTAGTGGACCATGACCATAAGACTGGGTAATTCTCCTCCCAGTCTTCCCTGTAGTGTAAAGTGCAAGTTGAACGGGGACGAGGTGGCAGTTAGCCCTAGCTGGTAGAGGCGTGGTTGCCGCCTGGCAAAGCAGGACCATTGAGAGGCGCTGTCTCCGTATCACAAAGGCAAGTTGGATGAAAGTCGACTCCAGGGACACCCAGGCAGAACAGCACTTAGATCTTAGCTGGGTGGGAAAGATGCGTTCCCTCAAAAGTTCTTCACAGGTGTCATGAGTCCAAGTTTGTGATAAATTGTGTCCTTGCGCCCTTGTCCTTCTGTGGTAATTGCAGTAAAGGAAACCGGGAGGGCAGCTAAGGGGACTTGCAACTCCGTCTGCCTGCCTCTCTAGCAGCTAAACTGGCTAACACCGGATAGTTTTGCCAGCCTGAATCTGCTGCAGTGGCCTAAGACACAGAAGGGAAGTTCAATTAGAAGCTGATTGAAAAATAGTTATCTCAGGGAATATAATGCATGGCACTGCTGCATTGCTCTCCTTGTCTTAGGACACACAGCATGTAGCCAGGGATGTAGATATAAGTTGTCTTAATCTTTCATTTTTTTTACTTTTTAAACACCCCTGAGTCATTGTGGTTCCTTTTCGGTCTGTCTTTGACTGGATTTGACTTTTTCCCAAGCATATGTGGTTGGGTTTTTTGTACAGCAAAGCATTAAAGAATTACTAAAGACAAAAGAACAAAACCTTTTAAAATCAGCTGCCATTCCTTTCCCCCGAAAACAATTTTATAAGTCCTGCTAATTACAAATTCAATTATTGCTATTTTGAGAGTGGCTGATTTAAAAAAAAAAAAAAAACCCTTTATTCATGTATCGTGTATATTTTAATAAATCAAATGGTCTTGGACAATGTACCTTTTCTTAGGAAGGTTTCAAGGACCCTGTTTTAAAGTAAACCTTTTTAAGACTGAATTTTAATTATAAACCCAAGTCTCAGAGGAGCCCAGGTTGTTCGGTTGCGTGTGCACACAAAGCGTGTGCCAAGAATAGGCATTTAACTTTAAAAAATCAATAAGACCGAATCTCCTTGACAGTCATCAGTTGCTTGATGTGCTGTGACAACTCCTTGTGCTAGCCAGTGTCCTTTCCTTGCCACCCTGTTTCCTCCCTTCTGTTTTAACCGCTTCTGGTCTCCGATCTTTATACTGACCTTGTAAATAACTCAGGACACCCACACCCTTCGTTATATGTCGTGCAGTGCCTGGAAGGGCTCCCCGAGCCTCTCGGTTGGACTGCAGTGCAAATAATAATAATGAATAAAGTAAAACAAACAGGGCCGGCCCGCAATATTTTGGCACGTGAGGCGGGGAGCTCAAATGACGCCCCCATGCCCCTTTGCTTGGGCCAGAACTTTGAAAGGTCTCAATTCTGCCTTCGTCCTGTTCTACTCCTCTCACGGCGCTGCTCTGCTATCTACTTATGCACCAGCAGCACACACAATTTTCTATACTCTGGGTCCTAGTGGCACCCCCCCCTGCAGTCTGGCTCCTGAGGCGACCACCTAGGTTCGCCTCATGGTAGGGCCAGCCCTGAAAACAAATGAAAAACAAAGGCCTGAATCTCCACTGCTTGGCTCTTTCGGGTATGTCTGTGCTGTATCTAGGAGGGAACTTCCCAGCTCAAGTCCACAGATGCACACTCGCATGCTGAAGATGGCGATGTAGCCGTTGCTCTTGCATTGCAAATCAGGCTGGAGTTTGAGAGTTTGGAGGGGTAGTTTGGAGATGGGCTTTTGGGAACCCAAGTTGCAACTTCTACACCAGTGGTGGGCAACGTATGGCCTGCGGGACTCACGCGTCCCATCGGGGTTCCATGTATGGCCTGCGCATCCCCTCTCTGCCCCCTAACCTCCTCCTCTCGCGCAGTGGGGACCCCGCACTTACCTACTCCTCCCCCTCCTTCCCAGCACTTCCAGAGCACCATGAATCACCTGATTTGCACCGGTCCCTGCATCCTCTCCAAGCGTGAATGCCACGAATCAGCTGATTCTTGGCATTCAAGCTCAATGAGGAAGGGGGAGGAGTTTGGATTGGAATCAGCCAATCCATGGTGCTCCGGAAGTGCTGGGAGGGAAGGGCAGGAGCAGGGATGGGATGTGCTTGGCAGAGTAGGCCTGGAAGAGGCTGGGCAGGGATTTGACATTGTAAAGTAAGTGAAAATGTTTCTTTTTGATTATTTGCCGTGGAGGACAGTTCTGTTCATCTGTGAGTGATTGGAGCATTTCTACTTGGTTTGAAATATTCAGCCTGCTATGTGTTCACATATTCACTCTTATTTTGGAGTCACATGACTGATTTCACTCTTGAAGCCTGCTGAGATGAAGGAGAGTGACCCATGTGTCGCACTCTCTGGTGCTGGCTGCCCATCGCTGGTCTACACTAGGGATGTGAACAGGTAACCAGTTAACTGGCTACCCAGGAAGCATCACCCGGGGCAGATCTCACCTTCAGCCTGCCATGGACAGAGGGCTGCTCCAACCCCACCTGGACACTGCATGGAGCCAGCAGCCCTGAGTGGAGGCAGGAGCTGGGACCCCCGTGGCTGGAAGCTGCTCCAGATCCCGGGATCCCGCTCGCTCGGTTAACTGAGTGTGGAGTGAATAACCGCTCTGGGATTGTCTGAAATTTGAGTTGGTACTGACTTCGCTGGTGCTTTTTTGTAGACTGTTGTAAAACTAGGCAAATCTCTAGAGGAGTTGATGTAACCCCTGGAAGATCTCTGCATGCCCCAAGGGGTATGTGTAGCTCTGGTCGAGAACCACTGTCCGACAAAAGAATAAGCTCTTTTGAGGTAATCCATTGTACTAATCCTAGAATCCTAGGGCTGGAAGAGACCTCAGGAGTCATCGAGTCCAGCCCCCTGCCCAAAGCAGGACCAATCCAACTCAATCATCCCAGCCAGGGCTTTGTCAAGACAGGGCTTAAAAACCTCCCTAGGGAACCCATCCCAGCGCTTCCCACCCTCCTCAGTCGCACAAGTGGCCACCTGGTCAAAGCATTCCAGAGAAAGCAGGCAAAAGCAATAAAAGAAGCCTGCACATGTGCTAAAAAGCTGGCCAGAGTCCACCCCCAGCTCCAGCCTGGCTCTCTGGGAAGTGTCTGTCGGACAAACCCCCTAGCAGGGCTCCCGTGTGTCGGTCTGTGGAGCCAGGAGAAAGGCCCCAGGTCCGTTGAAGCGCAGGCCTTTTATCCAGACGCCCTTTCGTTGCCTGTTGGTGTCTGAAGAGCCCTGGTGGAAGCACGAGACGCGAGGGTCCCCAACGTGGTACCTCTCAGAGGGGGCGGTAACCTGCCTGATTTGCCCTGTTCATCCTCTACTGTTGTCACTTCCTGGAGGACCTCTGCAAACCGCCCCCTGTGGAGTGCGCATGATCCCTGGCCCACAATGATATACAGGCTGCTCATACCCTTCATAGCATCCCGGTTCCCAAAGTGACTGCCGGGAGCTGCCCTGCCTGCCATGCCCTGCCTTTGTCATCCGCAGTGCCTGGTCCCTTGGCACCCCTGGGTCTCTCCTTTTTTGGTCTATTTGGGGGGCTACAGTAGCTGGGGGGGGGAGACCTTTTTTGGGTTGTGGGCTGCTGACCCGCATAAAAATTCAGTTTAGGGCCACGCACAAGTGAGAAGCAAAAACCAAAACAAAACCCAAACCCCTCGCTGATGTGGTCCCCAATTGAGAAGAAGGATCCTTCCCATATTCCTCTTGAACACCAGAGCCTAGTAGATTCTGTGCACCCCAGCCCCATGGCGGGGGGGGGGGGGCTGGGGTGCCAGTGTGGGCTCCCTAATCCTGGGGGGGGGCTGAGCCTCGGGGAGCCAGATCCAGGCAAGCCGGGGGCCGCATCTGGCCCCCGGGCCTGTGCTTCCCTACCCCTGAGCTAGAGAGTCAAAGCAGGCCTGGCAGAGCTGAAAAGAGAGAGGGTGGGTTGGTGTCAGAGAAACAGAGAAATGATCGTAGCTCACTAGCTGTTACTGAGCCAGCCTGGCTAGAGGAAGACGCCATGCAGCTTAAACCCCCCCGACGCGGCTCTGAATTAATCTCTCAATAACGTTGCACGCTGACTTATTCCGAGTTAAATAGTTATTGGGGATGCCTGCTGAAAAAATAACCAAGAGATTGCAATAGCTTAAAGCATTTAGAATTTGGGGGGGAGCTTAACGAGCATTAGAGGCTGCGACGCAGATGAGCTGGACAGTTTAAAAGTCAGATTTCATTTCCAAGCTACAAATCCCTGAAATGATGGCACAGGCGCATGTGTGCGAAGGCCAGAATGTACGGGTCACATTGCTGCAATGTCGGTTCTCCAGGACCAGAAACGCCGGCACACGTGAAGACCTTTCTTAATTGGGACTTACGGATGCGTGTTTGCCAGTGGTTTTTGGGTAGGGGAATCCTGTGTGCTTTGAAACGTACAGCAAGAGCTCAATGTTTGGTCGCCATCCTTCCACTCCCGGGTGTCAACGTCCCCCTGCTACGTATACAGCTTGTGACCATTTCTATTCCCAGCATTGCTGTTTTTCCTGCCAGTTTATCATGGGTCTGGCACGAGTCTTGGTATTTAGGGTTTTCCTTTATAGCCTCATCTCTTCCCAGTCACATTCAGAAGTTTCTAGCCCTCGTGTAGGGAAAAGCTTGAAAACATGCATCTTAAATGCAAAGGCAAAGAACTGCAAATGTATTAGTCTTAAAATCTTGTCATTGGGGGGGGAAGAGGGCTGACTGTAGTTTTAAATGGTTGGGATTGACGACCCTTCCTGTTTAATTGATGGGATTCTTTCTGGTCCATAAGTCACAAAGGAAAAAAGACATGTGCCAAGGTCGACTAGCCCTGTGATACACTGATCTAGGGCTGTAGGATTCAGTACCGGATTGTGACCTTCCCTGGATGTTGTTTGAAGAACATGGCTTGCATGTTGAGTGTGTGGCTGTGGTTGCCTGGAGATGTCACGGACAGACCAAGACAGCTTGTAATGCCGGGCACCTCCTGGACAGACTGACATGAGAGTCGTCCGTGGTCACTTCCTTACCAGTAGCGTTGAGAGGGAACGGTGAGGCTAATGGAAACCGGCGTCCCAGTTGGACTCCCAACGCGGCTGGGATTTCAGTCGCCAGGCTGGGGCTCTGTAGTGGACCATGTGCTCAAATACAACAGAAGTGTCAGACACCTTCTTCCAGTTTAGACTAGTGCTGTTCCCAAACGTGTGTTGACGTAGTTTATTGGGTAGCTGTCTGATTACGGACAGTGTCAGACGGTTGAGTTACTCTCGCCAGCCTCTTCTAGTCAAGCAGGATCTTCCTCTCCCATCATCCCCCCACTCCAGTGGCAGTGTCTGGAGAGGGGGGAACTTATTAATTCCGTCCCTTCCCCTCCTGTCTCTTGCCTTCACTTGGCAGAGACAACTCCCCTGTGCCGTCTCCTTGTGGTGCTTGTAGAGGAGCAGACTTTCTCGGAACCATTGTGAACGTCAAGGACCAGGCCCTCGGTGAATACATCAGAGGAAACAACCTCTGAAAAGCCCAAGGGTTGTGATGAGAGGTGGGGCCAGAATGTGACCCCTCCCCCAGGCAACAATAGGGCGGCAGCGAGCTCTGCGGAAATAGGGGGGATTCCCTACTGCAGGAGCAGCCTAGAGCTTATGTATGTGGCCTGGCTTTGCTCCCCCTTGCAGCCCACAGGATGGGCGGTGAGGGGGGAGCCACGGCACTTTCATGCCTCTTCTAGGCAGCAGAGCCGCCCTTTGGAAGCCGTAAAGGGGCCGCATCTCCAGACGGCTCCGGATTCCAGGTGGCACAGAGCTGGGTTTAACACTCTGCTTGCCCACTTGACCTTCTGTGCGGTGCCTCTCCAGTACCCTTGAGTGTTCCTTCAGCAGGTCAGCATCACGTGAACCAGGCCAGCTCCCCGTCTTGTGGAGCGGGGGCGGGGAACCGATGCTTGGGGCTTCCCCCCATCACAAGGGGGAGTCCAAGCTGCTCCCCCTCCCCTCCTCACAGCTGGTGAAACAGCAGCGCAGCAAAGCACTGCCTGGAGGGTCTTCCCCGATGCTTTGATTGGCTGTAATCACGGCCAATAGGAACAACAAGGGGCGGGGCCTGGGAATGGTGGGGGGACACTGAGCCATGTGCATCCCAAGGGAGCTGCACCAGGTAAACACCACCCATCGCCCAGACCCTGCACCCCCAGCCTGCTCCTGCCCCCTACCTCCCACCCAGACCCCCACCTCCACCCCCAACCCGCTCCTGCCCCCTACCTCCCACCCAGACCCCCACCTCCACCCCCAGTCCGCTCCTGCCCCCTACCTCCCACCCAGACCCTCACCTCCACCCCCAGCCCGCTCCTGCCCCTACCTCCCACCCACACCCCCACCTCCACCCCCAGCCCGCTCCTGCCCCCTACCTCCCACCCAGACCCCCAGCCCGCTCCTGCCCCCTACCTCCCACCCAAATCTCCCACCCCCAGCCCGCTCCTGCACCCCCTCCTCTCCTGCACACTGCCTTCTACCCAGACCCCCAATCTCCAACCCGCTCCTGTACCCTACCACGCTCCCTGACCCCCAAAGCCCAACACACTCCTGCACTTCTTTCCCACCCAGGCCCCACACCAAAGCCTGCTTCCCAGCAGCCCCCTCCCACACATTGAACCCCTCATTTTAGCCCCACCCCAGGACCTAGAAGAGGCCCACAACTTTGGCCAACCTGGGCTCCCCTAGGCTTGGGTGTGCAAAGGGAACGTGGGGAATGTCTTTCTGCTTCTTCGTCAGGGACCTCACCAGTGCGTTTGGGGTTTTGGCTTTTTGCTCCTCACTTTTGTGCAGCCCCTGACTGATTTTTCTGCAGGGTCAGCGTCCCTGACCCAAAACAGGTTCCCCACCCCTGCTGTAGACATTGTACTGCCTCGAATGACACTCCAGTTCCTGCCCCCAGGCCTTGTTTGTGATGTTGCCATGGCTCATTTTGCTTTAAAAGTTTAGCTCTGACTGCTCCCGCCCAGCAAGCCGTTCCTGCCTCGTTATGCACCGTGTCCCGTGATTCCTTTCAGTCGTTCTAGCTGAACAGCAGATTCTGCACCTCATGACAGCGCAAGTCTGTGGAAGCATCCACTGCATTGTTCGAGAAGCACGGCCCGATAATGTAATGCACTCATATGTTCTGTGTGTCAGTTCTACGAGCAAACAGGAACTCCGGCATTTTCCTCAGACCCTCTAGGGGAGGAAGACTCCAGCTTTCTGTGTTTATTCTCGGGTCTTCTTTGGCCAGAAATGGACAATCTCCCACTTTGAAAAACTTATTTGACTGTTCCCTTGACACTGGCTCAGCTTCCTTTTGTCTCCTGAAGGCTGATGGTAAAGCCACGTCCTGCTTCATTTACATTGGGGGAGGGATGGTTTGAAAGATCTTTCATTCTTTTCTTGCCCTCTATCCATCACTGCCCACCTATGTTCCCTCTAATCTTTTCCATCCGTGTGCGCTTTTTCCATCCATGCGCGGAATAATTATTTTTGTGCATGCGAATGTGCACCACCAATAGAAACAAAACCTAGCTGTGGGTGCTCTGCTTATCAGCTGGGCGGCATTGGAATCTTTCTTGAGTAGCTGCACAAGCGCACAGCTTACACGGAACACGGCTCCCATGCCCTAGGACCGGTAACATTCAATATTCCCAGGAAATGACAAGCTCAGGTTTTTAGGAGGAACGGTTTTGGACTTGCACAAGGAAAGCGTAGCAAAGCAAGCCCCTGTGCTTGGACTGGAATGCTTACGTAGTCTGGGGTGACCTGAAGCAGGCATTTGATAGATGAAGTCCATCAGAAATACCATTTCAGGTCAGGAAGGGGAAATGGTTTTATTTCAGTTGGGAGCTTGTATGAGGGACATGCTAGCACAGCAGCCCGCAAGGCAATGCAAGGGAGTGTATAGCTGGGTGTGGCTCTCTGATTGCATGACCTCCTCTTGGCTGGGCAGCCCTGGATTCTCTACCCTCGGCTACTAGCCAACAAGTCATACTCACTAGCCCATGGGCCAGCAACACTGTGAACAAACATCATTGCACTCTGGCTTTCAGAGGTTTTGGTTACTACATGGAGGATGACCTCAACACACTCCCAGTCCTGAATTTTCACAAAAATGTGAGTTCAGCGCTATCCAGCCCTCTCCTGGACAGCTCAGATACTAGAGGTCTGTTGCGTCTGTAAAGGGTCACTATTCAATAGCTTGGTGCTTTATCTGAAGTTACCAAATATTTAAGTTTAAACGCAAAACTGAATTAATTTGGATTAAAAATGTAACAAGTTCACTTCTCTGTCCTTTAGTTAAATAAATACAAGTGTAATGTACTGAAGTCAGAAATAATCACAAGAAAAAATCAAGGCTTTTTGCTTTCTAGTAGCTAAAACGTAAGACGCTAGGTTTATTTCAAATTGTTACTGCAGGTTCCCAGCAATGTGGCTGACTAAATTCTGGAGTCAGGAGCAGGTTCTTTTGTCTATTTATGTAGAAGAGAGGTGGTGTTTTGCCTCTCGTTTTTATAGTCCGGTCACCCTTTGAAATGCATCTTCTGAGTGATACCGCTCCATAAAGCTAATTCCAGCTGTGAAAACGGAGACGTGGGGCCTCGTGGTGAACCAGGTTCCATGTTGTTTGCACAAATGTGGGTAGATCTGTCCCTATCCCCATTTGTTACCAAGAAATGTCCACATCACTGGTGAGATTGCCAGTCAACTTTGCTGACACTTGGCTGGAGGTGTCGTCTTATCCTTTGTCCTTGAGAAACCAATTTACCCCCTCCCTGTACTTGTCTGGTAATCACATTTCAGTCATAATTGCAGTTTACATTCATAACTCTTAACAAATGTTATGCAGGAATATTAACGATCGGTGCAATTAGCCTTCAAATGACACTTCACAAGGTATATTCCGCACAAAGATGATGACAGTCATGTGTAGAGTGTGAATACAGGGATGCTTTGAGTTACAACTAGATAATTACACAGATCGAGATATCGCAGTGAGTCACACCCACTCAAAAGAGGAGATGCCAGTCACCAATTTGGCTCTTGGATTGATCAGAAAGGACCACAAGGGCCAGCCGTGGGCAGCCGGGTCATAGGGTCACAGCTTTGATAAAGGAGGAATGAGAGGAGTGCATCTTTTCTCTCTGCTTCCTCAGAACGTGGTCAAAAAGATAACCTCGTTGCAGGCTCTATTACTTGTATTCTCTCTCCTCACTGCAAAGTTGAAGGCCATTGTGGGGAGTCCTGTGGAGCCAGGCCCCCTGGGGCAAGAGATTCATAGGGTTTTAGGATCAGAAAGGATCATTTGATCATCTAGTCTGAACTGCTGTATGTGACAAGCCATTAAATTTCACCAGGTTACACCCCCCCCCCCCCCCCGGCTCAGTATTGAGCCCAATAAATTGTGGTCTTTTCTGAATAATATACTTTAGCCCATTTCGATTTGAAGACATCGAGAGAGAGAGAGAGAGAGAGAAATCAACCACTTAACTTGCCTTGGTAGTTTGTTCCAATGGCCAGTTGCCCTCAGCCTTTAAAAGGAAGTCTGCCTTCTTTCTACTTTGAATTAGACTCGTTCACATTAGAGATAAGAGCTTGGCACGTCTTCATGGAAGCATTGGATTGTTCTGAAAACTATTTATAAACTGGAGCAATAATTTATGGCTGAAGAAAACTACTCTGCATCCTTTTACTCTACGGAAGAAGCCTATGGCCACAGATCCTGGCCAAATACATTCTTGGGAAATTTGCACAGGCATCTGACAAGTGACATCATGCTAATTTTGCATAGCTTTGGCTGTTGTTGATTGAGTTCATTTGAGTATCTGATAGGGATGCCAACGGTTAACTGGTTACCCGGTAAGCATTAGCCTAATCGGCATGATTCTCTGGTAACCGCTTAACTAGAGGGGTGGGCAAGAGGAGCAGCCCCCCACCCGCTGTAGCCCAGCCAGCTGGACCCCAGTTGGCCAGAGCAGTCCCCCGCCCTCAGTGCAGCATGGCAGGACCCCCGCCAGTTGGAGTATTCCCTCATGGTGCGGCAAGACCCCAGCCGCCCAGAGCAGTGCCCCACCCACGGCGTGGTGTGGTGGGATCCAGCCAGCCTGAACAGTCTCCTACCTGTCGCATGGCATAGCAGGACCTCAGCCAGATGTAGCAGCCCCTTCCCTCCCCACCCACGGAAGGCCGGACTGGCCAGACCCCAACTGCAGGCCCCCCACCGTACAGTTAACCAGTTAAACTATTACAATTGTCTTGTTTAACCAGTTCACTTTTTAATGGATATTTACAGCCCTAGTATCTGATTGCTTTTACAAGAGAAAGTAGAGGACTGAAGACATACTGCAGAGTCAAACTTCAAAGGCTAAGATGGGGCTTTCTGTATTCGTGGAGGGGGGGAGGGGTTAGGAAAAGAACTTTAACTATTGTTTGTGGAATATTTTAAAGAATTGTTCATAACATTTATGTCCCAGTGTTGTGTCTTATCTGCAGCCATTGTTAGTGAAGTTTAATAAATGACTTCTGGATAGCAGTTCCCTAGTGACCGAAAACTACAGCACCATCAATTCAAATGAAGCCTGAATGATGATAAATTTTTACAGCTGGCTTTTAATTAAAGAGAGATCTCTAAAAAGAATGTGTCACTTTCACCTTCTCCCCACCTCCCCAATTGTCTCTAAACATTTTCAAGGAATTCTTTTTAGGACTGTAAAGATAAGCAACTTCACAATCTTTAGGGAGTGTACGTCGTAGCCACAGTCCACTGGGTTGCAAATTTGATATTGTTCCAGCTAAGTGTTCTGGGCACTTCCATTCAAAAGCAATCAGATAATCGTCTTCCCTCAAAGAGACTGGATTATTATATTAACCCTACAAGGTAAAGCTGTGAGAGCTACAAAAGTCTGTCGAGAAGGCAAGCTTTTATTTTCTTCCAATATTCTCTTTGCTCCCAGAGGCTTGTAAGTGACTCCTTTTTGCCCACTACAATGGGTTTTTTATAGGAGAAGACCCTCTCTTTAGTTTCATGTGGATCTGCTCATATCATAGCTATTATTATCTGGATCTTCCTGTGTTTTCCTCAAGGGCAGAGAACCACTTTGAATAATATTCTCCCTCTTCCTTTTAGTCCCATAGTATATCCCACCATTTTTGTCTCTTTCATATATTGTTTCCCTCCTTGGCACCATCCGTGGCCAACTCTTTGGTGCACAAGTTTTGCCACATCCAGAGGTATTTCATGAGCATATCAAGAAGCAGATGAAATCCAAATATGAAAGGGCCAAGATTTTTCTGATAGAATGTGGGGTTAGTTTCCCAAAGCTTGCATTTCTGGAGCACAGATCACTTCAGCGGGATACACAGAAGCCAAGACATGAAGACAGTTGGTTTCTCTATTCAGACATTTCTGTTCGAGTTGAAAAAGGAATCATTGTCCGACTTCGAAGATGATGGTGAATATTAAAGTTATAAAACTGAAAGAAGAAGCTAGTGAGGATGTAACCGATGACACGTGAATGCAAGATCAAAGATAAAATTAGCCTGGTCACTTTCTTGACTTGAGGCTCTGGGGCCTGATTTGCAGAAATGCTGTCTCCATGCTAACTGGTCTGGAAAGATTCAGGTCCTAGCCAGTTCAGATTTGGCACTGAAATTTAGTGGATAACTTTGACTTTAAGCTCTTTGTGCCTCAGTTTCCCATCTGTAAAAAGGGGATCTCCCCTCTCACCGCACAGGGCCATTGTGAAATTAATTCAGTAATGTTTGCAAAGCACTCATCTCCTGTTGTCAGGAGCATCGAAAAACCCATAAAAATTGTATGTTCCCAGCAGGGTTGGAATCGCATGTGGTAAATAAGGCCACACATCAAACACTGAGGAGAAAAGAAAACCTTGAATAGCGGCTCAGTCAGCAAGCACCTTCCATTCTATGCATGGAATGCGGCAGAGGCACCATGGAAAAAAATACTGCTTGCTCATATAATTAAAGGTATAAATAAATAAAGCTTACGAAAAAGGGGGCCCAATGAAAGTTGCACACAATTGCATCTGAATTCTGGCATTTTCTAACTCTTGAGTGCTTACCTTTGCAGCCTTAGTGGGTAGTTTTTTATTAATGGTGTTGTTTTGTGGGTAACAAGTGTTAGCCAGACCGGCATCGCTCAAGGGATCATGTTCTGATTTTAAAAGCTGTGAGTTTGGCTTCTTCCTATGGTAAGAGAGGAGTTTGGCTTGTAAGCCCATCAGATCAGCCTGTTCCAAGCACACAAATGACCTCTTCTAGGTCTAGGCACAAAGGAGATTTAGGATGAATAAATTAATGGAGATTGCCTATCTCCTGGAACTGGAAGGAACCTTGAAAGGTCATTGAGTCCAGTCCCCTGCCTTCACAGCAGGACCAAGTACCATCCCTGACACATTTTTTGCCCCAAATGGCCTCCACAAAGATTGAACTCACAACCCTGGGTTTAGCAGGCCAATGCTCAAAGCCACCTCCCCCCCCCATGAAATCCTCTCCCTATAGAATTCAGAGATCATTTCTGCCATTGACTTCAACATACTAAGATTACATGCGCACACTGGCTATGTCTAGACTGCAGGCTTCTTTCAGAAGAAGCTTTTCCGGAAGAAATCTTCTGAAAACACTTCTTCCGAAAGAGAGCGTCCACACTGTGAAAGTGCATTGAAAAAGTGATCTGCTTTTTCGACAGATAGCATTCACACTGAAGGGACGCTCTCTCACATGTCAGCTGTGATTACGATGGGCGGAATGGCCACCAGAGCACCTGTGCTTTTTCCTCTTTCCTCTTCTTGCGAAAGAACTCCCTCTTTCTGTCCACACATGCCTTTTCCCAAAATACCTCTTTCAGAAAAAGGCTTCTTCCTCACAGAAAGAGGTTTACCAATGTCAGAAAAACCCCTCTGTTCTTTCAGTTTTCTTTCAAAAGAACACAATTGCAGTGTGGATGTAAGTGAAATTTTTTCGGAAAAATAGTCGTTTTTCCGGAAAAAACTCTGTTGTGTAGACATACCCTCTCTCTCCCTTCCCAAGAAAAGGTATGCTGTCAGGCTTTCCCGTGAACCAAAGAACCCCACACTAGAGAACCTATTCAAAATGCAACTCTTCTTCCACTTGCAGTTATTCACAAAGAGGGAGCATAGATCTGAGACTGCTCAGAACACGCCAGTTTGCACTTAGCAGAATCCAGCCCATAAGGAATCAGACAATAATAAGTTGTTGTTCTTGCTTCAGTGACTCTAGGCTCCCTCGCAAATGTTTAAGATGTTGCAACCCTATCACACCTCCTTTCTGAAAACACAGCTCGCCCACTGCTTGCTACTTTCCAGTGGCTGTGTGCCTAGGTGAGCGTTTGCTAGGCTGTGTGCCTAGGGGAACTTTCTCTGGTGCAGCTGTGGAGCCATGTAAATCCCTAGTTCTGCTCTTTTCTCAGGAGGATAAGATGGAGTTTGTCGGAAGTCTGGACTACAGAGGCATATAAATATGTACTAGTACAACAAAAGAAGGAAGTGGGAATTAGAGGCAGGGTATATGTATATATAAGTATAACAAAAAGAAGGTATACAGAAACCTCAGCCCAAGTAGTATCATAGCAAACGCACGTTATCAGTTATTGTGAGGTCTTACAAACTTCCCCGTATTTTTGTTACAGTTGAGCTCACACTTCAGCTCAGTGTGTAGGCCCAGTTATCACAACAGCAGTGAAAACATGGTCTCGTTTTCTGCAAGTTAGGATATATCACTTCTTCATGTCTCTCTGCTGAGAATATTTTTTGGGTCCATACCTAATGTTCCTATGTCTGTGGCCACACAGACCCACTTCATCAGATGTATTTGCAGATATAGACTAGTTCAGCTACCCCCCCCTCCCTCCCCCGAGACTTTAAGCCCATGCAATTATTCCATCAGTGTGCCGGAGTGCAAGAACTGGCCAGGAGTATTTCTTCTTTCTCAGGGATTTGCTGTGAGCATGATGTTTGTAATGAGCTTCCTCAAGGCCAGCTACTACTGACCACGAGGCCTGGCTGATGACTGGCAGCTTTACGTAAGCATTACATTTGCAGAGGGAAGCTTTTGGAACTGGGTCTGCATGGACTACATCCAACAAGCTACCAGCTACTGGCAAGTTCGCTTATGCTTCAGCTTGTTTTTTTCTTCTGCGAAGGTAGCAGTAAGGGTCACAGGGAGCAAATCACTGCGTGTTAAAAGTGAAACTCCAAAAATCTGAGTGGCCCTGAAAAATCAGTGCCCCACATCTGACAGATGGCAGTAGCAACAAAAACCTTCATCTTCAAAAAATGGAATACACCCTTCCCTTTTGAAAAAGCTCCCGTCATCCTTAACCAACCTCGTCCGCCCTGAACCATCCAGCTGTGCCAAGTGCCCTTCTGTAGCTGCATGATCCCACTTGCATGACCCTCGTTCTCCTTTGTCCTCTCCCTCCCTTCTTTCACATTGTTATTTGTTGCTTCCTGTCCTGCATTAGATTCGGATCCTGGAAGCTGCTGCTCATGGCTAGACATTTGCACAGAACCTCATGGCCTTCACTGGGGCCCTCAGCTGGTGCTGGTGTGAGTCTTTATGGAGCAGCTCTCAGGACTGGGGCCGTACACTGTCAGTATGCTAGGGCCAGAACTGCCTCTCTTTCTGGCTTGGTACAGCACCTGGGCCTGGAGGTGCTACCACAAGACAAATCGAATTACGATTTTCAGATTTTTTGGGTGCCCATAGGGGAGCTTACTACCCCTTTAAGGGGAAGGCTGGAGACTGCACCCAAGACAGACTGCATGTAATCAGAGGCACACACTTGAAAGGGGCCTGTGTTTTAAAGGATGGGTGCTGTGCACTTTCTGAAAAATCACAGTGTCTCAAACTCAGCACTCAAGAATGGTGGCGCTCCAAATCACGAGTCACTTCTGAACAACACCGCTCCTCCTTCGGGTGTCTGTCAAGCAAAGCAGCACTCCAGCGTCAGACATCACACTGATGTATCTTACTCATGCCCAGACCTTCACTCCTTATGTCAGAGCAGGAACAGCAAGAGTTGGCACCAAAGTCAGGAGTGAGACTTCTTGGCAGAGTTCATGGGGAGAATGTGTACAGACAGGGAGATTTGCTGATTGGCTTCTTAGGCAGACGCTGAACTCTGTTGTGCTATGCCTAGTGCTCTTTATCTCTTGCTTCTCTTCTTCACCCCAAAATAAGAGACCAGCCAAGGTATTGTATACATTCCTATCTTGTGGGCTCACACTTCTTCTCCTCCTCCCCCTCCTCTGCGCTCTCATTTGTCATTTTTTTGAAAAATTCAAATTATGCTTTTCAAACAGTGCATTCAAAATGGCAGTGAGGAAAGGTGGGCAATTGGTAAGGGAAGCTAAAGGTATGGGTGAAAACCATGTGGTCATTAGGATTAAGGATAATGAGATGTTTAAATCAACATATACATACAAAGCCCACTGAGTCGACAGGACTCTCTCCATTGACTTCATTGCGCTTTGGATCAAGCTAAAGATCTTCGGTCCTTTTGTCTGCTCCTTTTTCCTCCCTTGGAGAGTGACACTGAATTATTGCTCCTATATAAAATGTGAAATTGTATTAAAATATTATTCTGTACTGCTGAAAAGCATATATAAGTAAATCCCCAAATGAGCATCTAATTAGCTGGATTAAGAGAAGCAGTTTTAGACTAATTGGGTTGTTTTTTGTGGTGAGATACTCGTCCATGAAACAAAATAGCATCACACTGACTGAGGGAAAGATTGCGGGAAGGGGAGTATGACTTTGATTGTTGACCAGTAAGGATTTTTTTCAAGGATAAATTGGCTGGGCAATTCTGATAATATTGTAAGATGTCTGTTTAGTGAATAGGCAAAAAAAAAAAAACAACAACCCAACCCTAATGGTATAGTTCAATCCTGTGGTAAAAACTGTCTCAGGGCCAGGTGTGCTAATACCCACTGCGAGCTAACACCTTTGAAGTCACTGAAGTGACGGCAGCTTTACACTGCTGACGTGTAGGTTCAAGTTCTACTCTCAAAATTCTGCGGCTGTTCAAATCCTGCTCTCTGCGAAAACAAGGGAGAACCGGGAAATGATACATTTTGGATGGTGTTCCAGGCCACTTAGCATGCAGGGGAGGCATGCTTAATGCATCCCTTTCTGTTCAAGCGTGCCTATTTAATTTCCTGGGCTCTGATTGGCTGGCAAGGCGTATGGAAACATTCGGTCATGTATAGTTGTTTCTGGGCTCCCTCCCTCATCTCCCAGAGCAAGCACAGTCCAGCTTTGTTGCACCGTAAGCATCCAGTCAGCCAATCTAAACGAGCGCGACTCTAGGCATGTAGGAATCCAACGAGAAAAATGTTCGCTCTGCTTAGCAAAAAAAAAAAAAAAGCTGAAGCATTTTGAAACTCACCGGCTGCGCGTTCCGTTTGTGGTGAATGTACTGACTTCAAGGGGAAACGCAGCCCATTGGAATGGAAGGCAACAGAGCAAAAAAATGGCTGCAAATGATTTTTGATTCCTGGGTTTTGAGCCCCCCTTTCCTGCAGGAGGGGTCGACGCTTGCCTGCAGCGGCCGTGTTGCTATTCTTTGTTGAGACCAAGTGCAGTTAAACCCCTCGCAGTGCCCGTCGCGTCCACTGGTTCGTCTGTCATGGGCGCATTCAGTGCTGGAGGTGGAAATCTTTTAAAAAACACCCAGACGGAGGGTCAGAGTCTGTGACCAGGTGACTTGGCACAGGGGGTTGCCCGGACAACGACCTGCCCGCCCAGCTTCTGGACAATTCTGGGGGGCTCAAACATCCCCTCGCTACACCTGAGCTGCTGCATTAAGAACAGCGCTAGTGGGTCGAGCCAGTGACCCATCTCGCTCAGTGTCCTGCCTCAGAGCAGCTGGTGCCAAATGTTTCAAAAGGGGTGAACAGAAAAGGGCAGGTGCTGAGCGATCTGTCCCCTGTTGGTTCAGTCCCAGCTTCTGGCAGTCAGAGATTAGGGTCAGCCAGACAGGCCCGCTGGGGGGCAAAGGGTGTAGTTCCCCCAGAGCCTCGCGATTCAGAGGGCTCCTGGGTTCCCTGGCACTAAAGCTGCTATTGCAATGGTGGCAGCTACCAAAGCACAGTGCAGCATGCTCCGTGTGGCACTGCGGGCTGGGGGGGGCATGTGGCACACTGGGGGCACTGAGGGGTGACTGCCCCAGCCAAGCCCCTTCTGCCTGGGGCTCCATCCCTCCCCGGAGTACAGAGCTGCCCCCTCCGCACCCCCCCTGCCACACACACACCTTGCCAGGGGCCTGTGGAGGCTGTTGGCTCCCCAGCACCTAAAGCAAGGGGTTTCATCCCTGACCATCCTGGCGAATAGTCATCCATAGACCTATCCTCCAGGAACTTAATTATGTTTTGAACCCAGATATAATTTTGGCCTCCACAACATCCCCTAGCAAGGAGTTCCACAGGTTGACCGTGTGGTGTGTTAAGTAGTTCTTCCTTATGGTGGTTTTAATCCTTCTGCCTGTTAATTTCATACCGTGGCCATTGGTTTGTGTGTGATGTGAAAGGGTAAATAGCAGCCGGCTGCTCAAAGCTGCCTCTGGCTGGTGCCACATGCCAAGCCCTATCCCTGTACCCACTCTGATATGCCCCATATGCCGGGAATTGCTACGGAGGGGTTGGCCAAGTATGAAGTTACTGGGCATAGGCACCAGAGGAGGAAGCAAGGCGCAATTCTATGGGTAATTTTCCTGCCGCACCATCCACCTGAATAATCTGGTGATGAGATCTGTGTGGGGTGCATGCCTGGGGGGCTCACTGGAATTCGTGGGATAGCGGCTTTTAAAATGGCATCTCATTAGAAGTCCATTATAGTCCAAAACAAGCAGGGAAATTCACTGCAGATTTATACACCATGTAGCTGCTAGAGAGGCCAGTGAGATTACTGAGGGTGTGACTCTACCCCAGAATCTAAAATCGCAAACAGTTGCTTAATTAGACACCAGGAGGAATATAGGAATTTTCAGTCTGGATCAGACCTGGGTCCCTCTGTCCCGTATCCTGCCTCTGACAGTGAGTAGCACCGGATGCTTCAGGTACATGACTCTCCACAGAAGGCCGATGTGAGGTACTCTCTTCCCCCATGAAGGCCTCATCCGAATCACTGAGAGATTGTCTTACACCTAAAGGCTACATCTATACTGTAGACTTCTTGTGGAAAAGCATATGCAAATGATGCACGGCGTGGAATATCGCCATGCTTCATTTGCATAAGTGTTTGCACAAGAGGCTTTTGTGCAAAAATGAGCAGTGTAGACAGCTCCTTTTTGTGCAAAAACCCCCTCTTGGGCATCACGAAGAATGGCTCTCGCACGAGAGGGGGATTTTGCACAAAAAGGAGCCGTCTTCACAGCTCATTTTTGCGCAAAAGCCTCTTGTGCAAACACTTATGCAAATGAAGCATGGTGATATTCCACGCCGCGCTTCATTTGCATATGCTTTTGCGCAAGAAAGCTACAGTGTAGATGTAGCCTAAGACATGATGCTTTCCTGTCTGGTTCTTGTCCTCCGTGACTTCATGCAGCCATGCGCTCCACAGAGTAGTTGTATTGGGTGTGTCTTTAAAAAAAAAATTCCCTCTTCTTGGTTTTTAATTTGTCAACGTTCAGTTTTGCTGAACTTTCAGCAGGTTTCCTATGTTGCAATCTCTGCTTTTATATGGGAACGTGGCTAGCGGCTTCTGGAAGCTGCCAAATCAAGTAAGAACAACGAAAAGGTCTTTACCTCTTCCCACGCTTAGGAACCATACTTGGAGTCGGCTGTGTCAGGACAGCCCATTCCTAGGTGGTGGCCTGTCCTGCCTCCTCATGTCATGGGGCTGGCGCAGGTGCCTAGAGACCATCAGGGGAACCTCCACCTCTGCAGCGTAGCACAGGTGCTTGGGAAGGCGTGTGGACTCCAATGGGGACCATTTGGCTCTCTGCCCGAACTACTGATCTAAAGAATCTTTCTCACTTTCCATCTGGGCTGAGGCACATTTAATTATTTACCCACAGTAGAAGAGCTTTGAGAGGAGGGATTGAGGGAGCCAACAGACTTGCCAGTGCTCTGGGCAAGAGGGTGGGAGGCCTGGCACCTTGCTCCCAGAAGGGGCGGAGCCTCAGGTGGAAAGGGCGGGGCTAGGGCCACTAGCCCTTAGCACCGCCCAGAATGTGCTGCACTGCAGCGCCCCCTCCAGGAAGCCCTCAGAGCTGCCCTGAGCAATTCAGCCAGAAGCCCTGGACCCTTCTGAATTGACAGGCCCCAGGGCAGTTGTCCCATTTGCCCCGCCCTGTTGGTGGGCCTGCCTGGGGGGTGGAAATCCCCTATTCAAATCCCTTCTCATTCAGCAAAGGGAGGAAATGAACTAGCGTCCCCCGCATAAGAGGTGTAAAGGAGGCCGCTGCCTCCTTCTCCCTCACGCCGTTGTTTTGTGCGGAGTTAAGCACACCACACAGTGAGGTAGCTGGACAGTGCCTGTTTGAGGATCGCACTGGGCCTGAGACATCACATAGGTGTCTGGTGTCTAGGTACCTGCCTCACAGGGCGGCTGCGTACAGAGGCAGAAATGTAGGCACCCAGGGGATGTTTACAGTGAAAGTTGCAGGGGCCTCCTACTTGCGGGGGCGGCCGAGTGGGGTCTAAGTCTCTTGGTGGGTGTGGGCCCATGGGACGTGCCAACACTCATAAAACAATCCCGGCTTTCGAAACCACATCTCCTGAATCCCCGTTCAGTGCCTTGTCTTCCTGCCAAAGGCTCAGTCCAATTTGTTTCAGCATTTGATGAGCAAAAACTGCATCCAGACGGACTCTGCCTTTGATCTGTCTTCATTGGCATTCCGCCCGCCGTACATTTGGATCTCTTCAGACAGCTCAGGCTAGTTCCACACAGCTGCATCCCGCCCGACGGACGGAAAAAACAACCCCAAACCAAATAGACAGCCCGGGGAGATGAAGGAGGTGAAACAGCGCTGTGATTTCCAGTTAGGCAGTACGCCACCGCTCCTCTTCTCTTGCCATGTTTAACGAAAGTGCTGCTTTTCCGAAGGATGTGCATCCAGCAGCCGGGAAGGTGCGAGTACATGCCCTGACAGGAGCTTTTCCAGAGAGCAGTCTGTGCATGGAGTGCAATTACGGTTAGAAAGGTTGATGAGAGCAATAACAATATCAACCAGCTCTTACGCAGCAATTTTGATCAGGTCAGTTTTATTAGCCCCATTTTACAGAGGGGAAATTTGAGGCACAGGGAGGTCAAGTGACTTGCCAAAGCTCACCAGATGGAATAGAATCCAAGGAATCGGGAATAGAATCCAAGTCTCAGGATTGCCAGGCCAGGGCGTTATCCACTAGGCCATATTGCCTCCTGGGAGTTTGCTCCAAGACTGTAGATGAGATTCCGGGTCCGATTTTGGACTCAGGATGCTGCTGCAGCCATAAAAGCCCATTAAGGTAGGTCTTCACTGCAGAGTTAACCCAGGTCCTTACTAGGGTTACCAGGTAGACCCCGCCAAAAAAACAGACACACTTGATTGGGGGGGAAGGCGGAACCGGCCAGGAGGGGAGGGGGGGCGGGGAGCAGAGCTGGCGGGGGCAGGCCGGGGGATGTGGGGCTAGCTGGGAGGAGGGGGGGATGGGAAGCAGAACTGGGGGGCCGCGGGGCTAGCTGGGAGGAGGGGGGGATAGGAAGCAGAACTGGGGGGGAGGGGCTGCGGGGCTGGCTGGGAGGAACGGGGCGGCTGGTAGGAAGGGGGGCCGGAAAACAGAGCCTGCACCCCAAGCCAAGCCCTCCCCTGGCCCCAGTTCAGTGACAACGATTGAGTGAGGGTGGGGGAGAGCAAGGGACGGGGGGCGGGGAATGGAGTGAGTGGGGGCGTGGTCGCAGAGAAGGGGTGGGGCCTTGGAGAAGAGACGGGGAAGGGCAAAGGTGGTTCACTGCTTGTGCAGTTTGAAGGTTGGCAGCCCTGCCACTTAGGAGTTGAGGGAGGGACATGTCACCACTTCAGGGGAGCCCCCAGAAGTAAGCTACCCAGAACCCTCAGGGAGGGGGGCAGCAGGAGTTTGGGAGTAGGAGGTGGCTTAGGACTACCCCAAGGCTACCTGGGCAGCGGCCAGTGGGGCTGGCCCAGGGGCTTTCTGAGCTGCTCCTGCCTCTGCGGAAGTCCCAGAAAATCGTGGAATCCACAGAAAGGCAGATTTATGCCCCCTCTCCATTTTGGTGACGTTTTTCAGTCTTGTGCCACCTGGAGACACAGCGCAGAATCTCAGCTTCAGCTGGCTGCCCGGACACTAGATTTTCAAAAAGTTGCGGGAGAGACTGAATTTGTCTCTCTGGAAGAGAGTTGTCGTCTCAGAGAAGTTTACAAAAGAGTTTTGATGAGAGAAAAACGGTTTCTCCTTCCTTTCACAACCGTCTATTGTAAAAGCCTTCTGTTCAATGGGATTTGTAGAGAAAGGTTTGTTTGCTCTTTCCTATCCCTTGGGCTGTGCAGTAGAATATGAATCTGAACCTTTCTCTGAGAAGGAGTTATTTGGTATTGGACTATGTGGATGTTCAGCATGCCTCAGACTTGGAAGAGTGGACAGTGCTTGTCTTACACACGGATGTGTAGGGGGTTTCTTTTGTGCCCACATGAACATTGTGGCTGTGTCTAGACTGGCCGTTTGATTTTGCACAAAAGCACTGACTTCCTACTGTCTGAAATCAGTGCTTCTTGCGCAAATACTATGCTGCTCCCGTTCAGGCAAAAGCCCTCTTCCGGAAATGCTTTTGCGCAAAAGGGCCAGTGTAGACAGCTGAAAACTGTTTTGTGCGAAAAAGCCCCGATGGTGAAAATGGCGATTGGGGCTTTCTTGCGCAAAACCGCGTCTAGATCGGCACGGACGCTTTTCCGCAAAAAGTGCTTTTGCAGAAAAGCATCCTGCCGATCTAGATGCTCTTTTCCGCAAATGCTTTTAACGGAAAAACTTTTCCGTTAAGCGCATTTGCGGAAAATCATGCCAGTCTAGACGTAGCCTGTGAGTTTAAAGTCTGTTATCTCTGGCCTTTGTGAGCAGTGCTAACCTTCGAAAGCTGGGAAATCTTGCCTTTCCAGTGGTAAAAAGCCCCCAGGAGCATAAGTTTCCTCATCAGGAGCAAGGCACTTAAGCACAGGTGTTAGTCATATTGAGGTCACTGAGAATTAAACACATGCTTAAGTTAAGTGCTTTCCTGAATCCGGGCTCCTCCCTCTAGTGGTGCAGTGTCAAGAGAGAACACCGTTTCTAGCCGTCACGTTTTTGGGGATAGAAATGCTGTGATTTCCGATTTCTGTCCATCTCCTGCACTGGGCATAGTGGGATTGGGGGAGGAGAGAGGATGATGAAATTTGTCAGGGTGTTTTTTGTTTTAAATTTTCTAGCAAGGCAAAATGACGTTCACCTACATGGCTCACTATGTGTTAATTATTCAGACTTGGGTTTATATTTCACTACAGGTTCTGGTTGCTGGCTGAGGTGTTGGCCTCCTCTGAATATGCTAAAGGAGCGGGGAGGGGAGGGTCCAAACTTCGAAAGGCCTGTGCTCTTTTTTGGCACTTCTCTTGATATGAATGCTCTTCTGTTACAGGGATAAACCGGGTTTGCTTCAATTCCATAAGAGGAGGGGTTGGAGAAGGTAGCTATTGAAAACTGCTCAGCTGCCTGAATTGTTAGAATAAGTCCCAAGTGAGAGGGACTAATAAGCAGAAAGAAGGTGAGGTGGTTAAAGGTGCAGAAAAAACGCATCCCATGGCTGTGTGATTTGCCATCTAGACAACACTTGGACACACATGGAATTGCCAGTATCCCCCCCCCCCCCCCGAGTGTTCAAAAAACCCATGAGTCAGGCCCTCAGAAATCATGAGCACAAGACTGTAAAACAATATTACATGTGGGATCAATTTACTGACTTTCTGGCTTTTGAGCTGTCAGGGTTCACGTTTTCTCGGCAGTCACACAAGCTAGGAAGTTGTGGTTAAAACAAAAATCCCGCTGGGAATCTCACGTGATCCCCTGACTCCAAGAGCTGGGACTTTAAGAACAACTCCAGATATGGGGAGACATCACAAGATATGGCATATCTGTGTTATTCATACTGAGATACATCCCCTTAGATTGCAGGCTCTTTGGGGCAGGGGCTAGTCTTTTGGTTCTGGGTTTATACAGTGGCCAGGACAATAGGGGACCTTGGTCCATGGACAGGACTACTGGGGGTTAATGCAATTGAAGTAAGTAATAATAAATATTAATAATAGTCCCTATAGAGTCTGATTCTTTCTGATAGGCCTCTGTGCAGCATTTTTGGTAGCGTAAAGGGGCTGTACCATGAGTGCAAATTACATAAATAAGATCACATCATACTACAAGGCAGTGATAAAGGCCTAAGTATAATTGAGAATTAGGCCGAGATAATGGATCAGTAAAAGCCTCCATAGCTATGTTATGTGTTTGAGCCCCATGGAAGCACACATCAGACATGCATGCTAGAAGAGCCCCAGGTGCGAACATGCCAAAAGCTTAAGAGATGTCAACCAGCAAGAATTACCAGGGCTTGTTTCATTCTCAAATGCAGCATTTCTGCTAAACATTCAAAATGGCAAAGCATGAAATCTGAGTTGGTTGGCGATAGGACTCACCTTGTTTTATAGCCATCCGCATAATGCACGAGACTGATTTTGCACCCGCGTTTAACCCTTGTGCAACAAAAACAATTGCAGGGAAAATGGAAATAGCTCTAAAGGAAGCCTCAGAACAAAAGAAACCCTTTTGTTCCCTCTGCAGGCACCCATGACCGTATGTATTGTGTGTGTCTCCAGTATTTCCCTGAGCAAGCAGAGCCGTGAGCAATAAAGCGTGGAAATGAATCCTTGAATAAACTCACTGCAGTCTGCACATCTACAATAAATATTTCATTTTTAGTCATTAGAATTCATTCCTGCAAAGGTATTGAGAATCCCCATCTGATCAAGCATTGTTAGGCAAGAGTCAGGCCTGAACCATTGTTACAGTGCATGGGATAGTGCCAGCAATGACTGGGGGGTGGGGGTGCTGCATGGTTTATAAACGTACTACACAGCACTGTGCTATTTCAGCCATTGGCTTTCAGTAGCTAAAAGAAAAGAGGCCTGTAAAACATTAGCAAAATGATTTACGACTGATACGATAGCTTCATTTCTTTAAATCTCAGCTCGTGTCACTTAAAGATAAACGCCACTCTCTCGTCTTCCATGTTGGAACGTTTCCCCCCACCCCAAGGAGTGAGAATGCAAGAATTTAACATTTGTAAATTCCTTGGGGCGCTGACAGACGCTGGGGGCTAGTGATGGAATCTCCAAGGTCAAGAATTCTAATGTCAGCTGGGCTTCATCTACACTACGAGTTTTGCTGGAAGAGACAATGCAAATGAAGTGCGGATTAGCATTTTCTTGCGCTTCATTTGCATGCTCTCTTCCGATCCATTTTTGCGCTAGGGGTTTTTACGCAAAAACAAGCAGTGTGGACGTTTCCTTTTTGCGCAAGATCGGTATACTTCCTTCTTTGAGACATAAGGATCTTGCGCAAAAAGGAAACATCACTGCTTGTTTTTGCACAAAAACTCCTAGCAAAAATGGATCAGAAAGAGCGCATGCAAATGAAGGGTGAGAAAATGCTAATCTGCGCTTCGTTTGCATTGCCTCTTGCGGCAAAACTTGTAGTGTAGGCCTAGCCCTGAATTGGTTGTCGGGGCTATAGCAAATCGCCAGCCGGTGACTGATGTCTGGCAGCACGTGAATTGATTTGGTGGGCTCAACCCAGTTCCTAACCGTCATCTGTCACAAGCACCGAAACCACCCTCTTCAGGGTGGGCCGCAGCAGAGAGGCCAACGATTGAATGCGCCCAGGGATTATTCTGTCCCTTCACTCGGGGAGGTGGTGTGGTCCGTTCCAATCCAGCATGTAACACGCAAGCGGGACGGCACGAAGAAGTCACCTTGCTGCTGTCCATAGTTGGCCTGCTTGCTAAGGTTGCCAGCCCTCTGGGGTTGTTGGCCTGGAGTTTCCTAGAACTGGCATCGCTCTCCCGGTGACTTGAAAGCAATCAGGGAGGTTCAGGAGGATATTTTAAGAAAAATGACATTACGTCACGTTGGGGAAATAATCTGGAATTGCTTCATTCGCTGCTGGCAGCCCTAACTGACTCACCACTCTGAGCCCTTGGTGAGTGTTCCCACAGGGGGCAAATTAGAGAGATAATTGGGTAGGGTTGGCATGATTAATCAATTAACATGGTGGTTTAGCTCATCAGCCAAGACAGCTAAGAGAGAGACAGGAGGAGGAAGAGGTGGACAGAGGTAGGCAGGAGAGAAGGCCCAGAGAAACCCAGAATCTCAGAAAGGAGAGATCTCTTTTCCCATCTCACCCTGGGCTTGAGGAGCATGAGTTCTGGGGATACTCATACTGTAAATAAAGCCCTGGGTGTTGAATGTGCCCTGAGGTCTGTGGGCAGAATCTAGGGTGAGGGAATCCTGCCCGGTGATATTTTGTGCCATTCTGGCCATGTAAATCAAGGGACCCATGTGCAAATGGGATTCGGGCTGCGTATGTGGTTGTAATTGCCCCAACGTTCATTTCTGTTTGAAAGGCAATCCCGAGTTTCCAAGGACAGGTGCTTGTTTTGTACCCCTAGATTCAAGCAGTCCGCTTGTACGGTCCTGCAAGGCACAGGGCATCTTAGCATGGGACTGGGCGTAGGGCAGTCTCCACCTTGGACAACTGAGTCCTTCAGCCACACTACAAATTGCAGTTCGGGTCAGGATCCGTTCTTCTATCATAAGAGTCGAGCACCTGAAAGCGGCAATCTCACTTTTTAGCTCACTTCATAGCACTGTTTTCTGAAAGGGGAGGCTCTGCCTCAGACAGATGTTCCGGGCTTGACACAGAACGGACCGACGGGGTTAAGTTCTCTGGCCTGCGTTATGCAGGATGTCCGATTACATGAGCATAATAGTCCCTTCTGGACGTTAAATCTATGGGTCAAATGTAAGCAGCATATGGCTGGGGATTCCCCAACCATTATTTGCTTTTAGGGGTGGGAGCTTTTAGTAAATTGATGCGCTTTCAAAAGCATTTCTTGTGCACATCCAGCGTTTCCCTCCTGAGCCCACATCCTTCTGTGCCTCCCCCTGCTCAGGGGCTCTCCGAACCACTGATGTCTGGGAGCAGCTAGTGCTGCTGAAAGTGGGTGTCCTAGCCCTGTCTGGGGGCAGCTCCATCCTATGACCTGCCGCTGCTCAGGGGCTCTTTGGAGAGCAGAATTCTGCGAGCCGCTTGATGCTATCCAGTCCCTGTGCGCGTGGGCTGTATCGGCCTTTCCCCTTCTCTGACCCCACACTGCGGATTGTTAGCTGGGCAGTGGAAGTCAAAAAGCTTTTATTTTGGGTGGGCCTCTAGCAATGGCAAGCTGATAAAACTGAGGCGGCGTTAATTATCCGTTATTATAGAAACCTCAGGAAGGTTAGGAGCCGTTGTGCCAGGGACTGAACAGACAAATAGTAAATGTAATTGCACACGATTGGCTTAAAAATCATGGATTCCTGTAAAAAGCAAACCTTTTGGGTGCTTTTTATTTGCTGTAGGTTTGAGCCTTTATGACTCACTCAGGTCACATTTTCAAGCTCTTCTCCACATCTGTATCTTTAGGCACCTAAATGTGGTTGACTTCTGTAGGAGAGGAGTTAGACAAACGTGCAATACTTTTGAAAATCCTGCCCTGAATTTCCGTACTCTGTGGGGTCTGGCTGTCACTTACACCAAGGGCTCGTCTACACTGCCCCGCAGTTCCGACAACAGGCTGAACCTCTCTAGTCCAGAACTCTCTGGTCCGGCAACACCCGTGGTCCAGCATGATTTTAGTTGGATATTCACTTGTCATGGGTGTGGCCAATTTTCCCACAGTCCCGCAAAGTTTGTTTACAGTTACCCATCCTAGTTGTCAGTGTTCTGTGCTGTTACTTAGCTCTAATTTACCCCTAAATGTCTTCTCAGAGCCCAGGAAGCAGTGGGAGTGTTGGTCATGCTGCTAGACAATATTGACCTCCCATGGTACAGCAACTTCTCTGGTTCGGGACTGGTCAGGTCCCAAGGGTGCTGTACTAGAGAGGTTCAGCCTGTACAGTGTGTGAATAGCAGCATGCTCCACAGTGCTGGGCTATGACGCCCCCATGTGGAACTACATCAATATGAACCAGGAACCTTCTGGTTTGCACCTGCAGTGTTTACACAGGGGAGCATTTACACTGCAGCACTTTGGTGTGCGCTGCTGTTCGCACCCCATTGTCCAAACTGCGGCCAGTAGAGACCTAGCCTTAAACACCTTTTCCAGCTCTCTAGCCACATAAAGTCTCCTGTTAATGGGTGTGTCTACACTTGCAGCTTAATTTGAAATAGGGCTACAAATCTAGGCGTTTAAAATTGCAAATCAAGCCCAGGATTTAAATATCCCGCACTTGATTTGCATCTTCCTGGCCAGGCGCCTTTTTTTTTTTTTTTTTTTTTAAATTGACAAGCCTGGAATAACTGCCTGCGTCTATACACAGCAGTGAAACAGGCGTTCGAAATAAAGCCCTAGTTTGAAATACCTGTTATTCTTCCTGCAATGAGGTTTAACGGGTATTTCGAACTAGGGCTTTATTTCGAACGCCCGTTTCACTGCCGTGTGTAGACGCGGGCAGTTATTCTGGGCTTATAATTTTAAAAATGGCGCCCGGCCGGGAAGATGCAAATCAAGCGCAGGATATTTAAATCCCGGGCTTGATTTGCAATTTCGAATGCCTACATTTGCAGCCCTATTTCAAATTAGACATACCAAATGAGTGTAGACATACCAAATGAGTGTACATGCTATTCACCCTGGCCCTGAAAATTGTTGACAAAAAATTCATCAACTTTTTTTTGCAGTCTACGTAGTTCAAAAATGTGTCTCTCATTAACAATTTGGTAAAAATGTAGAGTTCAGAAAGTCGAGGCCTAGTTCATACCCATGTGAAAGGCCATCTGCTCTGCTGCAGTTATGTGGAGGCACCTTAGTGTAAATGGCAATCAGACCCTGATGGGTTTTAACGCAAAGCCTTAACAGAGCTACCATCAGCCTAAAAGTCACATCTGTCTGAACAGCTTTTACTGTTATCCTAGCATGAAGCACATAAAGTGACTATGGCTGAATGAGATTAGAGGCGAAGAAAATCTCTGTTTACTTTTTAATTTGACAAGCTCTTGGTGCAGAGTCCGCTTCCAAATTCCCTCTGAGAGTTACTGTCCCCGTTTTTTTTCCCCAGAGGTTCTTCTCCAGTGCTAGGAGAAAGGAAAAAAACAAACAAACCTATGTAATGGTAAAAGGAAAAAGTGGTTGAGATCCACAGAAATGAGTATGTGTAAAACCTGAGGTTACTCGTTTTCTTGTGAGCTCTTTGGGACGAGGACAGGAAGGTACAATGCCAAGCCTATTGGGGTCCCTCTCCCCGACTTAGGCCTTTAAACACTTCTGCACCACATCTGCTGCGTGATAGATTTGAACTGACACAAGCAAAGAAGTTAGGTTACAAAGACGTTGAAGTAACCGTCTAGTTCCTGAGTCTTCCCTCTTACCTGACGGCGGAGTTTTGATTATAAAACATAGGCGGATAGGCCAGCAACTCTACTGTTTTATTCTCCTGCCACTGAAGTCAATGTAAAACTCCCTTTGGAGTCATTCGGGACAAGAACGGTGCCCAGAATAGTTAGGCTGGTGAGCAAAGTAACAAATTTTGTTGAAAAAGCAATTGCAGCTCCAGGAACTATTGATCTGGTAGCGAATGTTGTTCAAGTGACCTAATTTTTCATTTCAACAGAAAGATGAAGGGAGGGTTGACCTGAGTTCATGGGTTTCTCAGCTCTCATGTGCATGAAGGTTTTCTTTTTATATACTTCTCGCACAGTCCCCAGGGCTGGCGGATTCCATTGTTTGTAATTAGACTTGACAGTTCTAAAAGTAACACCACTAATATCTTTTTTTTTTTTAAAGACACAAGTACCCACTCAGTGACGCGAAGTCCTAATGTCATTCATCCCGTGAAAACAAAGAACCCTCTATAGTACCCATGGAAGAATCAGGACTCGTTCTCTTCAGTAATGCAACTTCACTATTCTGAATCCAAGGTTTCTATGGAAACCTCTACAGCTCACTTTGTCTTGAGAGCTGCGCTTAAAAAAAAAAAAAAAAAAAGTTTGGAGAAGAACCATCAAATAAATGGGGGGAAGGGCAGCGGGAGAAGAGAGGTTTCCAGGTTGGTGAGAGCGAATATTTTTAGTAATCTTCAAGTGACTGATGAAGTGTCCTTTTCTGTTCTCCATCGCGGCAGGCAAACCTCTATGAGGTAGCTCTCTCGCGGCTCCACTGAACAAAGAAGAGGTGCTGTAATACTTTTCTGTTCAAAGGGCTTTCGCTGCCATGCAGATGATTTTGTAAGGCCGTGAACGCTCAGAAGAAGATAAGGAGGATTCTGATTTCATAAATGAGATGCTGATTTTACAAAACAGCAAGGATTCATTCCCGCTCCCCATTATATTACGCCCACTCCTCGCCAAGCCAGGATAAAAATCCTCGTCACTTCTTGATGAGGGAATGTGCTCGGATGTGTCCTTTGGAACATTCTGATTAAAATTAACAGCTGTGGTACGAATTCTCATCTTTTATATCAGGGGTGGGAAACCTCAGGCCTGGGGGCTGAATGTGGCCCCTGGCTTGGCTGGATCCGGCCCCCGAGGCTCCTGGGCCCCCTCAGCGTTGGTGTTCCAGCCCCCTCCGCTACCTCATCATGAAGTTGGAGCACACAAAATCTACTAGGCTGAGTCTCCCCTAAGCTCTGGTGTGCATGGGGAGTGTCGTTCTCTTCAGTCAGGGGCCATGTCAGTGAGAGTTTGGTTTTGGTTTTTTGCTTCTCACTCGTGTGCAGCCCCCAGCTGATTTTTTCGGTGGGTGGGCAGCCCCACCCCAAAAAAGGTTCCCCACCCCTGTCTTATATGTAAGTGGCTATCAGTGCGCATCTTGTAAAATCAATAGCTGATGTTACAACTTGATATGTGACCGTTCAGGCCACCATGTTGAGATGGAAATGCCATTGTTAGTTTCTATTGCTGCTCTGGAGCAGCTACTAATTGAATAAAGAATTTGGCACCGGATCTTTAGTGGATGTAAAACAGCATCCCTCCAAATTTCATTTAGACCAGCTGGGGATCTAGTCCTTGATTACTTGTCATTAACAAGTTAGCCCATAAAATGCCACCTGGCTAATGCAGATTCTACCACTTCTACTATCTAACAGCTCCTATGTTTACTATTTGCAATTGCAAATAAAATGTGGCTTCACAGTGGAGTGCACTATAAAATTGAATGGTTCAAGTAGCCAGTGCTCTCTGAGGACATCGCTCTTTCAGTGTTTGTGCTTCCGAAAAAAGTGAACGGCAAGCATTTCCAAGCCCAAATTCACGTGTGGGCAGCAGTAACTTTTCTAACTTAGGAGCAGTAGTAATGAGTCCTGCAGAGTAACATTGTACATCCTATCACTACAGAAAATGTTCATGGCAAAACTGATCCTGAATGGAAATCATAGTCTCCTGTGAAGTTTGTAAGCCAACTTTCCTGCAGACATTGAATCCATACAACTGGACAGAAACTTAGTCTCATTTATTCTGTAGTTCAGGGTTATTTACAGGTTTTTCTGCTACAACCAAAATAAAGACTGAAAACGTCTCTGATCACCTTCTCTTTGTGAAGCCGCGTGATCTGAAGACACTATAAAAAACAAACAAAACACCTTTGCAATCCAAACAGGGCAGCTGTTGTCTGAGGCTACGGCTACACTGCCATTTTTTTGCGGAAGAGGATATGCAAATCGCGCTTACATTTTCATATCTTCTTCCAATTCTTTTTGGGGAAGAGGTTTTGCTGCTAAAAAGCCCCGGGTAGATGGGGCCATTTGTCGGGAAAAAAAACCCTTTTTTACAAGATCCCTTATTCCTCAAAAATCGAGGTTTACAAGGTCTTGCGAAAGGGCTTTTTTCTGACAGATGGCCCCATCTGTATGGGGCTTTTAGCAGCAAAACCTCTTCCGCAAAATAATCGGAAGAAGATATGCAAATGAGAGCACGATTTGGATATCCTCTTCTGCAAAAAAACGGCAGTGTAGCCATAGCCTGAGTAGCTTCCACTTAGTGCCCTCCATTTCTTCAGGGAAAGGAGATCCTCGGGGTTTTTTGTTTTTTTGCGAGGCTCTGCTCAAATCTGTGCTCATCTGTACCGGATTCATCCCTGCCAACATCCTCTAACAGAGCATGCAGTAGACAGCTTTGGCCAATTTGCAATCTTTTGTAACTCCATGAATTCAGGTACAAACCAAAGTACTTGCCTTCAGCCTATGTCTTGCTAGCATAGTGAGAGACGTATTAAAAAGACTTTGGGGTGGAGATCTGAATTTGGAGAGACTTAAGAGTATCTGTTGTTATGCACAGAAAGAATTCCTGGGATTCCCCAGCCCCTTCCAGTTGCTTGCAGCTTGCTCTATGTTTATGCTGTATTTTTTTCCTACATGCCTTGACCTTAGGTGCTCCTCAGTCTCCTTCATTGAATACAGACACTGGGCAGGAGCAAAAGTGAAAGTAAGTCCTTGTGAGGTTACATACTGTCAAGAGATTGACCATCTGGGGGGACGGCTCCGGATCCTGCCAGCGCCCTGGCTGATGTGGCCACAGTGAACCCAGGCTCCAGTCCTGGGGATCCCATTGACTCTGACCCCATGGTCAGCCCCGAGCTCCCCTCCCAATCCCCACAACCCTCTGCCCTGACTCCTGCACTCCCCCACACCTTTACCCCCTGCCCTGACTCCTGCACCCCCCACACACACCTCTACCGCTGCCCTGACTCCTGCACCCCCCCACACCTTTACCCCCTGCCTTGACTCCTGCACCCCCCCACACACACCTCTACCGCTGCCCTGACTCCTGTACCCCCACACATCCTTACCCCCTGCCTGAATCCTGCACCCCCACACACCCCTGCTCCTGCCCTGACTCCTGCACCCCCCCACACCCTTACCTCCTTGACCTGAATCCTGCACCCCCCCACACACCCTATTCCTGCCCTGACTCCTGCACCCCCCCCACACCCTTGCCTCCTTGACCTGACTCCTGCACCCCCCACACACCCCTATTCCTGCCCTGACTCCTGCACCCCCAACACCCTTACACCCTGCCTGACTCCTGCACCCCCATACTCTTACCCCCTTGCCCTTACTCCTGCACCCCCCCACACCTCTACTCCTGCACTCCCACACACCCCTACCCCTGCCCTGACTACTGCATCCCCTCCGCCCCCTTCTGCTCCCCCTCCCCCACACACTTCATCCCACATTTACTTTTCTTACAGGCACTGTCCTATCACAACTGTCCCAACTGCCTGCCCTGAATAGGATAGTACCTGTAAGAAATTTAAGTTACTTTCACCCCTGGCCAGGAGACTGAATTTTTATCATTTCCATGTGTCAACATACTCATGTTGAATTCTTTTATGCCTCTGTTTGCCTGTGTACGTGGAGTGAGTAGTTACGTGTGTGTTAGTGCATCCTTACGTGCAAACTTGAAAGCATGCTTGTCATGTTTCCTGTGCGACCCTTGGTAGTTGTGATTGATGGTGATGAGGAAGTTTGCCTTTCCCATCATAAAATCGTAGCTGAGGAAGAACGAAGAGTTTAAAATGGTTTTAACTTTATTGCCCTTTATCTTGCCTTCCATGGTGTGTTTTAAAAAAACTCCAGTAATAGTGGAGGGATCTGTTAAATAGGTTCTTAGACAGTAACTTCTTTGAGACAATATTTGTACAGTGTTGAGCACAAGGGGGCAGGGAGAAGAGATCTTGATTTTGGGCATCTTGGTGCTACCTCAACATAAAATAGTGATAATAAAATACCTAGTGAACGGCCACTGTATCATCTACCTAAGGGTTACAGGTGTCAGTCCACATAAAAGGCCAAATACTGCCCTTTGAGGCATTCACATGTGTCCAACCGAGGAGCTATAGAGGAGATGTACAGCCAAATGTGCTTTGTCCTCTGATTACAGGGGTCAGTGGATGATAACTGGTGGGATGTTTGGCCTTTGTCACAAATTGCTTTTCGTAAGACTCTGTTGACGGCCCTATGTAATTGCACCTGCTCTAGGTAACCCTTCCGATTGTGCGTACTAACAGGGACAAGTACGGTTATAGCATGGCATGGGGCAATGAACAGTCTGTGTTTGCACAGGTTTTTAAGGCCTTGTCTCCACTTTCTGGGAGATCGATCTGCCGAGATCCATCTCCTGGGGGTTGATTTAGCAAGTCTAGTAAGGACCCGCTATATTGACTGCTAATCCTGCTCCCGTTGACTCCAGTACTCCACTTGCAACCACTTAAAACCTACTGTTTGTACTTAAATAAAAACACTTTTATTTTCTATCAGGTCCAGTGTAAATAATAGTTACCTGGGTGGAACCACCAGTGTGCATCTCTCTCTTTCATTGATAAAGAGGATGAACATCCTCATGAGCTGTCCCTGTGCAAACTTTTACACAAAGATGGATTTATTTGGCATTTTGATCCCTTTCTGGAGTTGGTTTCCTGGGTGCTGAGCCTGAGAACTGCTTCCTCCCAGAGCTGAAGTGGTTCATTGTCTGCATCGCTCTTCAGGGGGACAGTAACCCCAACTCTGTGCCTTGTTTGGAGGACACCAAAGCACTTGTCCCAGCAGGACAGAACGATGGGGAGCCCAGAAGAGCAAGAAAGTGGGTGTCAGTGGAATGGTCAGCACACCAGGGGAAAATCCCAAGGGGTCTTCTGCCTCTTTCATAGAAAGACTAATATTAAGATGTCCTCTGCACTTTTATATTAGCACATGTCCTTGTTTGATCGTAACTTTGGCAGGGCTCAGAAGAACATAAGAACGACTGTGCTGGGTCAGACCAAAGGTCCAACCAGCCCAATGTCCTGTCTGCCGACAGTGCCCAATGCCTAGTGCCCCAGAGGGAGTGAACAGAACAGGGAACCACCAGGTGATTCATCCCCTGTTGCCCATTCCCAGTTTCTGGCTTATGACACATTGTAACACTGCATCTTTACACCCTCCGAAATGTGTTATTAGCAGTGTTAAACTGCTGTTTCGGGCAGAAAAGTGACGATGTAAGAATGGCAGATTTTCAACTGACATCCCTGCTGCTCCCTGCACGTACTTAGTCCTCGCTGCTTTCATTGGTCACATTAAGATGTAACTTTTTGCCTCTCTAATACTGCAGAGGTAATCCAGCTGTGGGATAGAGAGCTGAATTAATATTTGATATAATGAGCTACAGCATTGTTAATCGAATTCCAGCTGTAGAACTTTATTAATGAGAACGATGTGAAAGCCAAGGAGAACATAGCGTGGAGTTTTGGACACCTTGGTTAAATGTGTAAGGCTGGTGGTCATCAGAAGCAAAAGCTTTTTATTTGTTAGCTGAACAAACACGATCTGCCGTTTTTGAGTGACACGATCCACATGAAAGGCCATTGCTACAGCTGCTTTTCGGTGTGCAACTGAAAACGACCGGAACAACCTAAGTGGCTGACAATCTTTAAATACTTTATAATCCAATTAACACATGTAGTGGTAACACAGCCTTTGATTAAATGAAAGTAATTTGCCTTTATTTGACTAACAGACCCACATTTGCAATACTAATCATCACACTATCCATCTCTATTTCATGCCTTTTTAGATGGCAGTAGTAATTGTCTACTCACCTTGGAAATAGGTTGTCTAAGCTCACAAAATACGTCACTTACTGACACCAAATTGACTGATCTTAGCCATGGGAGGTGTGGGCTTTGTTTTGTCTTGTTTACGCCATAGTTCGATGATTGTTTTCCATGATGCTTGTTACCATGTTATTGGAGAGAATCAGTAAGTCAATTGCAGAGTGTAGGAGAAGTCTGGACATACATGAGGTGACAGTATAGGCAAACTGCAAACCGTTGATACGTTATCACGGCTGTTCCCCACTCTGGCACGTTAGGTGCAGGTGGGGGCCCACAAGAGACCTTAAAAATACCTTGCCTGTATGGGCTTCTGCTTGAAAGCTTCCCACGGTCACGGATTCTGTAACCTTGGGAGGTAGCTGCCACCACCAAGTGAGAAAAAAACCCTTTCTTCTTGAACCCAGAAAAGAAATCACTTGGGAGCTTCTTCGAGGGGGGTACCCCAAGTTCTTCTTCCACTAGAGGGATTGAAAAAACAAATGAACAAATGGCAACCTCTGAGGGTCTGTCTACACTACAAAGTTAATTCGAACTAACAGACGTTAGTTCAAATTAACGTTGATAGGCGCTACACAGGCAAACCGCTAGTTCAAACTTAATTCGAACTAGCAGAACGCTTAATTCGAACTAGGTAAACCTCATTCCATGAGGACTAACACCTAGTTCGAATTAAGTAGTTCGAATTAAGGGCTGTGTAGCCACTTAATTTGAACTAGTGGGAGGCTAGCCTTTCCCAGCTTTCCCTGGTGGCCACTCTGGGCACCACCAGGGAAACTCTATTGCCCCCCTCCCGGCCCCGGAGCCCTTAAAGGGGCACGGGCTGGCTACAGTGCCCGTGCCAGGTGCAAGCCTGCCAACACCCAGCCAGCAGACCCTGCACCTGGCATGGCTCGAGCCAGCCACCCGCTGCCACCCAGCCCTCCGCCTCTTCCCGGGACCAGGCTGGTGGCTCCCGGGAGCCTGCCCAGGTCCGCAAGAGGCGGGCGCCCACCTGGTCTAGTGCGGACATTGTGGACCTCATCCACGACCTCTGCACTAGGCACAGGAAAGTGGCCGTCTAGGGCAGGATAGCTGCCAGCCTGGCCACCCAGGAGCAGGTGTGAATGAAAATCAGCGTGGTCCAGTGAGACCCCCGACCATGGGCCCTGAGCTTAGAATGGCCGTACTGGGTCAGACCAAAGGTCCATCTAGCCCAGTAGCCTGTCTGCCGACACTAGGGACCCTGGAGGGGATGGACCAAAGACAGTGACCAAGCCATTTGTCTCGTGCCATCCATCTCTAGCCTTCCACAAACAGAGGCCAGGGACACCATTCCTACCCCCTGGCTAATACCACTCCATGGACCCAGCCTCCATGAATTTATCTAAATTCTCTTTTAACTCTGTTATAGTTCTCGCCTTCACAGCCTCCTGCAGCAAGGAGTTCCACAGGTTGACTATTTGCTTTGTAAAGAAGAACTTTCTGTTATTAGTTTGAAGCCTGCTACCCATTCATTTCATTTGGTGTCCTCTAGTCCTTCTATTATGGGAACTAATGAAGAACTTTTCTTTATGCACCCTCTCCACACCACTCATGATTTTATAGACCTCTATCATATCCCCCCCCCCCCCGTCTCCTCTTTTCTAAGCTGAAAAGTCCCAGTCTCTTTAGCCTCTCTTCATATGGGACCTGTTCCAAACCCCTGATCATTTTAGTTGCCCTCCCCTCTCCCACCTTCTCTCTTCCCCTCTCCCACCTCCTTTTCCCAGTCTCCCCCAGTTTTGTTCAATAAAGAGAGTTTCTATTTTTGAACACACATGTCCTTTATTTTGTACATCAGGAAGGGGGGGCTAGAGAAGGGTAAGTGGAAGGGGGTGAGGGAGGAATGGGGTATGAGCCCCCGATAGGGAGGACTGGGGTGGCTCTGCGGGCTCCTCGGGGTGGAAGCTCTCCTGCAGCCCTCCAATTGAGCCCCCCCCCGGATGGCAGCCTGCGGCAAGTGCAGCCGGGCTGATGGCCAAGTGCTGTGATGTGCCGAGTGTGGACACTCAGGGCATTCCAAGACAGGACTGCTGTGCTATCTCTCATCGAGTTAGACAAGCAAGCGGGGAACCCCTGAGAACTGTCTGTCCGGGGTGGGGGTCGGGTCCCTTTAAGCACAGCCCTTGGCTAGCCTGAGGCAGCAGCTCCACGCTCTAAATTCTAATCTGATGCCCTGCCGGCACTGCTTTTGGCCAGCCTTAACCTCGGTTCAGAGTCCACTCAATGTGGACATGCTAGTTCGAATTAGCAAAATGCTAATTCGAACTAGTTTTTAGGTCTAGATGCACTAGTTCGAATTAGCTTAGTTCGAATTAACTAATTGGAATTAAGTTATTTCGAATTAGTGCTGTAGTGTAGACATACCCTGATAGCTGACCTCTCAGTCTTAGGCATGCATATTACCTTTCAGGACATAAGATTCAAATCATCGCCTTCAAAAAGGTGATTTTATGAACAAAACAAAAAGATATACTTGGTAACGCATACTTGGTTGCTAGGTGTTTTAATGCAACTGAGAAAATAAATTAAAACACAGAGAATTTCATCCCTGGGATTCAGTTTAAAGTTATATTGTATGGGGGTGAACATGGACTTAGCACAGAGAAGTTTAACCAAACAACACCATAAAGAAAATAACCTGATCGTGTCTGAATAGACATTCTAGCTTAAACACACACGCACAAAAAGCAGCACGTTCGGTTCCTTTCAGTTCATATCTCAACATCTTCTCCCATTGGCTCTTCTGGCTCCCTGCCAACACCTCATAGCTACCCAAGTTTAACTCTTTAGTTACTGAATACTGGGATGCCCAGAAAAGGAGAGCACTCTTCCTATCCTTCACATGTGTGTACATTTAATACACACGATAGAGCTGATCCTCCTCTCCCCTTGTAATGAAGGACGTGAAAGTAGGTGCAACGTGGCTCTGAATGAAGAAACAGCGGCTCCACTCCATTGGTTACAGGCTTCAGACTGTGGTAGCTAAAAGACAATCGAACCCTTTTTCAATTGTACTGCAGTTAGTGTTATTTGTGCCCTACAAGCATTTGATTAGCCAAAATGTATTAATACTGAACAGATTTTAATCTATTTCTTTTCTGTTTCAATATTAAGAATACAGATTCCTAAAGAATCCATGGCCCACAGCCGTCCAACTGAGCAAAGAGACTAGGGCCCAGATTTCAATCTCAGTTGTGTTGCTGTAAAAAACCCTCCATTCTCAATGAAGTTACTTGAGATTTACAGGATAGCTGAGATCAGAAACGGGGCCTGTGTTTCCTCATGATGGACAGTTGCACTGAATTAAAATGCATCTGATTTGGGGTTTTTTTTGTTCCCTCATATTATTTGAAATAATTACATCTCTGCATGAAGTTTGTTCATGGTTCACTTCTACCAACAGATGCTCTCTTCTAAGCTAATTAGACCATGGAGTTTGCCTGAACCCTACAGCATTACTGCAGAGTAAACATTTATAGTCTTCATTCAGAGCAATAATAACTTTGCCTTTGAGTCTGCTGCAGGGCAAAAGCTATTATTTGAAATGAATACAGAGCATCCGATGGAATCTTCTCGCACACAGGCAGATCCATCTAAATATAGAGCTGCTTTTATCTCTGCAGAGTCTGTTTACTGGACTGTGTAAGTGGGGCTTGGTTTTGAAAGACACCCGAGTCCCACACAAAGTAGCACGCAACCTTTGATTAGGAACGTAAGAGCGAGAGCTGGAACTCTTATGAGGAATAGTGGCCCTAGGGCATAGCCACTTGAAATAGGACTTATTTTCCAGTAATTTATGTAAGTACTGGAATGACACTGAGATGAAGCTGTGAGTGTCTCGTAACATCTTAGCCATCTGATTGGCTTTCAAATGTGATTGGCTTTCAATTGCTAACTCTTTAGCAAGTGAGGCCAAGTGAATGGAGCACTGGGGTGGGACTCAGAAGATCTGGGTTCTATTGGTAGGTCTGTCACTGGCCTGCTGGTTGAGCTTGGTCAAGGAATGTTCCTCTTTGTGCCTCGGTTTCCTCATCTCCTATAAAGCACTTTGAACTCCGGATGAAAAGTGGTATATAAGAGCTAGTTATTATTTCTTTCATTTTCTAATCACTGATATTTAGTCCTTTTTGTACTTCCAAGTGTCGGTTAATGTTAAGTGCATTCACCCTTTTTCTGAGGAGTAGCATGGCAGTCAACTGCACATGTGACACATTCGCTTGTTATTAATGTAGTGTTGGGTACCATGCAACTTCCAAACCACTATTCTCCAGCTGTGTGCGTTAGGTGTTATGATTATGGGGGACGTAGTAACAGTAAGTGTGTTGCACCACACAGTGAAAATCCTTGCCTTCAGAGTTCTTTGCTATTTTCGGCATAGTTTGTTCTGAGAAGTAACAAATCTTCTTGTAGAGCTGATATCCTACAACGAGGGTCTTGCTCACCTTGAAGACACAGAGAAGTGGTTAAGGCAAAAAGGAATTTGTTTCTGATCTGCAAATATATTTAGGGCAAAGTTCAGAAGTGAGCTCAAGGATGCATCCAATAATGTAGTTTGCACCTCTTTTGTACCATCTCAACATGACTGCTGTGGAAAAATGGAATAAGGAAAAGTTATTTACTTATTCCCACAATATAAGAACATGGGATAACCAATGAAATTAATAGGCAGCAGGTTTAAAACAAATTAAAGGAAGTTTTTCTTCCCTCAGCGCACAGTAAACCCGTGGAACTCCTTGCCAGAGGATGTGATGAAGACTAGGACTTTAACAGGGTTCAAAAAAGAGCTAGATAGATTCATGGAGATTAGGTCCATCAATGGCTATTAGCCAGGGTGGGTAGGAATGGTGTCCCTGGCCTCTGTTTGTCTGGAAATGGGTGAGAGGAGAGGGATCATATGAGGATTCCCTGTTGTGTTCCCTCCCTCTGGGGCATTTGGTATTGGCCACTGTGGGCAGACAGGACACTGGGCTAGATGGACCTTTGGTCTGACCCAGTATGGCCGTTCTTATGATCTTAGAACTTTACTAGAGTGAAAATCCAGTGATTTAGGCTTTTTACAAATGGACTAGTGAATGAAGAGTGACAAGAAGAATGATTTCTTGATTGAAGGGTATTGACTTTTTTTGCGACACAGTGTTGACAGTCTGTGAGTTATAAAACTGTACATTTTTTAATCTCCCAAGTCTACTGTCATAAAATCCTTCTGACTTGTCCTGCCAGTTGTGCGCCACTGTGAACGTAAGTCCATTCGTAAGAACTGTAAGAGTCTCAGAGGAGTAGCCGTGTTATCATGAGATTTCATGGGCAAAACCCACTTCTTCAGCTAAGATGTGGCTCTCATCCAGGCCACCGACAGCAATTCTAGACCCCAGAGAAGAAATCGATGGGCCTCTTGCCCCCCCTCCCTTGGCTGGGCCACAAGCTGCTTCCCCACCCAGAGAAGCCCCACGTGCCACCCCCCATACGCTGCCTTGGATCAGCCCAGCTCCCTCCCAGGGATGAGCCCTGGAGCAGCCGTGCTGTACCTCCCCTCTCTTCTCCAGACCCAGCCTGCCTGCTTTAGTGAAAGGCGCAGCCACATCTCTGTAGTCAAAGACACTTTGGCTTTGCCCCATGCAGGACTACTGTGGCAGCGGCTGAGCCCCCAAAATTACCAAGCCCCTGAGGAGTTGCCCCTTTTTAGACCTCCATCAGCAGGCCTGCTCCCATCTTGCATATCCTTGGTTCAACCAGAGGAGACGCGCATGAGAGTTTGGGCAAGGCACCTCGGCCCAGATTCTCCAACGGTATTTAGGCCTCTAGCTCCCAGGAGCTAAGTGGACGAAGTACCCTGGCGAGATGTGAAAAACATGACTGCGGGGGAATGCCCTTTCTGCCATATGAAGAACTGGTCCAAAAATACATGGGCAGATGCATGTTCAGATCTGGTATTGCTCCAGAGGGAGACGGGCTAAGCAGCTCTCTGTTCATCGTGACACCCCTGGGATGACGTTAGTATCGAGCTACCATTCGAGCTGTGACATCTTCCCCACCCGGCAGAATGCAGAGGTGACCGTTCCTATCACTCGTGGGGAGGAAACGGCCTCTATTGTAAATCCGCCAGTGACAGCGGTGGGCACCCACTTTGGAAAGGATTGTTTCATGCTTGGTTTGAACTGGCCTTTTGGTCATGTGTTCAGATCAAACGGGCGATGTTTGCTGAGGGAGAGGATTATTTGTCAACATTTATTTCACTAGGGATCGAGCACCCCTCCCCCCACGCAATGCACTCATATGGTAAATGCCTTCTCTGCATACAGCTCTGTATTATGTTTATTCCTCTGGCCAGACCAAAATGGTGACTAGAGAGGTCTGACTCTGAGACTAGACCCAGCGATTCCTACCCAGGATGAGTTTGGTGTATTCCAAGAGTAGATTATGCTGTGGAAAGCCCACGGCACGAAATCGTTTTTACTTTAAACATTTCCAGCAACTGCCATTCTCCTCCTCTTCCCAGGCTGAGGGTTTTCCCGTTTTAAATAGAAAACATTGTGTAAAAGAAAAATGCCTTCTGAGGTGTCTGACTCCTCATCTGCTTAATCCAGAATAAAACATTTTCTTCCATAACGTTTTACGGCGTGTGATGCTGTGCTTAGAATTTGTTCGTTATCTCCGAGGCATCTTTGTGAGATATATGATTATGGTTGCTCTGACTCTGAATTACACAGTAAATATACACAGATCTATAAATGGCCAGAGGACATGTTAAGCAAACTAACATAACTTAAAGCAGTAGCAGAAACCCATAGCATTCATATCTGTTGTAAGATTACCAACCCATGGAAGGACCCAGCTGGTTTTATTGCCTTTCTTTACAGCATATTGCATCTTTCCAATACCATGATTAAGTGTTTCTCTCTTCTTCTTTCCCAGCTCTTCATGAATTCCCCAGTGACATCTTTTCAAATGAGGACAGGAGACATGGAGCAATAGTCCTGCACGTTCTCTGTGTAAGTGGTTTGACTTAATTTGCACTTTTTTTTAAACTGGAAGTAAAATATTATCAGACAAGCTGAGGTTATTTCTTTTTCATCCAGCTTTTCTGCTGTTGTCATTTCTTCCCTTGGATACTTGCTTATACATAAAATTCCCGAGAGCCATTCTCAACCTTGTTTGAGAATGGCAAGTTATACATTATTTTGATTCTTTAATATTGCATCTTTTTAATATAAATTATTGCGCTTTTAAAGGCCTCAATCCAGAGTGTAAACACATGCTTAAATTTGCACAAGAATAATCTCATTTAAAATCAGTGGGACCATAGGCACCAAATTCTGATTTTGTTGAGGATGTTTGACTCCCCTCCCTCTCCAGGCCCCGACCCACTCTACTCCTCCCCCCATCACTTGACCCCCCCCACTCTGCCTCTTCCCATCCCTGCTGTACCCCACCCCACCTCTTCTCCCCCTCCTCCCTGTCCCCAATCCTCCCCCTCCCTCTTCAACACTGCAAATCAGCTGTTCCCGGTGCTCTGGAAGCACCGGGAAAGAGAAAGAGGAGTTGGTCCGCATGGGCCCACCGATGTGTGACACACGTCGGGGAGGAGACAGAGGGGAGAGCTTGGTGCCGGTGCCTGCTCCACACATACTAATTTTTCCCCATGAGTGCTCCACCATGGAGCACCCACGGAATTGGCCTATGAGTGGAACAGTTCACATATTTCAAGTGAAATCATTGGGGGACCAGAACCACTCCGCTTCCTGATTCTATTTTTATAGGCTGCTTTGTGGTGTAGAATCTCTCTTTAATGTTCTCTGGCCACTTGCCATCTTTTTTCCCCCCACTTTTGATAGCCCTTCTTTTTGGTGGTGCTAGTGGTGATGGTATGTAGTAGGCTACACCGCCGTTTTTCAAATGAAAAATCGATTAACGGGTTCCCATCTTGCATGAGAAATGAACAAGCAGCAGTGGTTTCAAGGGACGGTACAATTGAAGGCTGAAATGCCCGGCAAGCTTGAGGGAATGTTAATTCTCTTAGAGTTGTGTGGCAGGGACCGTAAGAGTATGACAGATGGCACAAAGTGCCGCCGAGTCTGACAGGAACTCAAGAGAGCATTTGCAATATAAATAACAACGTAATATAAAAGTTGCACTGAGCAATCCCCCTTTGATCTGAGCACCTCTGGCCAGGTTGATGCTGAAGAGATATTGTCAAGGGTGGCAAGGCCCAAATTTGACTCCTCATAACAAATATACATTTTATTTCTAAATGATTGTCTCTGAGACTCAAATGATGGTTTAAGCGCCCAAAATGAAGACTGACGCTGTTCCAAAACCTTACTTCTCAAACTCCAAACTAAATCCAGACCAGGTCTTCAGAGCCCTTTGCGTAAGTCGCCAGATGCACAGCGATGTTTGGTGCATCTCTGCTCAGACACTGAAGAACTGAGTGAGATGCTTTGGACAGTGCTCCCTGAATCCGAACCGGGCCGTTCCGAGGAAAAGAAAGAGGGACTTACATTTTTAAATGAAGATTTAGCTCTTTCTCAAATCCCCAGCTCAGAATCCAGCTGGGTGTTTGTGTATCCTGGCATAACCCACGAGTCCGTGTGTGTTACAGGCCTCCCTCTGTGCCTCACTGAGAGAGAATATGAGTCTGTTACTGTCCGTTCCCCCCCAGCTAGAGAGGCTTGGCTCTTTATCTCAAGCTGTAGACCAGAGGTGGGCAAAAGGGCCTCCATAGGCTGATCTGGCCTGCCAAGCAGGTTGATCTGATCTGCAGAGCCCTGCCACTCCCCCGTCCCCAGGCCAATTAGGACCTGGAGGCTGGGGGAAGCGCACAAAGTTTCCTCTGTCCTGCTGGGAGCACGTGGCTCTGAAGCTCCGCACTCTCCTAACAGTGCGGGAGGAGACTTCGCGTGCTCCCCTGCCTCCAAGCCCTGATTGCCCTGGGGGTGGGGGAGCACAGGAAATCTTAGTGGGTGCTTAGTGGGGGGGGGGCAAAGGGGTTCTCCCAACCCCAAACCAATCATGGTCTGTGAGTAGGGAAGCCCAACGCATCCTGTCCCTGTCCCTTTTGTTTGAGGTCCTGCTCCTTCCGATGCAGCCCGGGGCCACTTCAAAATTTTTGTAGTGGCCCCTGGCAAAAAATTATTGCCCATCCCTACTCTAGAGGGACCTTGGTGCATTGTGGGAGACTGTCACATAAGCATGGGCTGGCCCAGAATTCAAATAGCTATGAGCTTGAGATGCTCAGAAGAGTCTCCTTTGAAGAGGATGTACATAAGCAATTGAGTGGTACGGGCGCCTCTTGGTGCCAGATCCCCAGAGGCTATAAATCTGTACCAGGCCCAACTGGGGAGCCTGCCCTTAAGCAGTAGCAGCAACATATGCTCTTAGCTCTGGTTGAGCTCCATTGTGTCATCCAAGATGGCGGCCATTCCAGCAGGATACTTCTGATGCCTCCCTAATGGCAGTGTTACTGCCAGGCCTCTATATCCGATCTTGTAGAAGTCATTGGATGTATTGTTGTGGTATTATGAGGTACTCGGGTTACGAGACGAGCACCATAGTAGTGTCTATAAACAAGCAACAAAAAGCCAAAGCCACAGTGCCTCTACCGCATCATAAACACAGTATCCTCTCTCTCTGGTGCTGCCAACCCCAAGCATTGCGCAGTCAGAGTCAGGCCTGAAAAACTGTGAGATTTCAGAAGTAAGTGGGACGGGATAGGCACCCCACTCAGTCCCTGAAAGGGAAATGAGGGCATCAGCGGCCAATTACGTCATGTGGTTGCACCTGGAGCATGGGCCAGACTTAATTAGTGCCGGAGTCCTGCTGGGAAGGCGCTGGGGAGCCGTTATACAGGCAAGAAGTTCAGAGAGAGGGGGCCTCGGGAAGAGAGTCTGAGGTCGCTCTGGGATTACAGAGAAGGCAGCCCAGAGAGACAGCAAGCTCTGGAGCCTCTCCTGAGTCGATAAGGCTGGTAAGTAGCCAGTAGTTACATAAAATGGCCCCTCTGGTAAGGAGCCCTGGCAAAAGGGCAGGGACTGGAGTCCTGGGGAGGGAGCCTTGAGAGGCATTTAATGGAGAGGGGTGTACGGCCAGGCTCGGAGCTTGTTAAGGCGTTCCATGGGAGTCCCAGCCATGAGAGAGGAGAGGACGGAAAACGGTTTCGGGAGTAGGCCACAGAGAGGCTGCGCCAGGAAATCCTCAGGGAAGCAGGTGCAAGGAGTTGGACTAAGCAGATTTTGGCTGCTGGGTTTAGGGTCTCTAGGCTAGAACCCATTACAGTGGGAGGGCACCGCTTCCCCAAGCAGCCTCTGGTATGGTTGCATGAGGCTGCAGGAGGAACAAGGACACCGAAGAGCCCTGAGATGCAGTCAAAGACCCGATACGAGGTCTTCGATGCCATCCTGTTGGCCTTCCTGTTCCCCTGAAAGGATGGACTAAGTCAACACCTGGCCAGAGGGGTGAGTCGCAGGAAGAGACAGCCATGGGAGGACCCGAGCGGCTGCCGACAGCAGGCACTGGATGAAATGAAAGCTGCCATGCCACACCGGGCCACGAAAAGATGCTCTCCAGGATGAGTCCCCTTTTTCCCGACACGGTTTTGAATTTATTTATTTGCCCTCTAGTTTTGGAGCTTTTAGGTTTTACTTTTTGACCTTTTCTCCACAGCCGGGCAGACTAAACGTTGTTTTGTTTTTTAAACGAAAGTTGAGTGTCTTGTATAATCACATGACTCCCGGAGCTGGAGTTTTATGAAAACCACCCAATATTATCAGACTCACAATACAGTCTTGAAAGCTGGCAACCCTGTCTCTCTAGCACTCTTACGAGCCAAGAACATATGCTACCGTTTGCAAGGCTGGGATTTTTGAACATCGTCACGGAAGCACAGTTGTCATGGGAGATCCCCCTGCAATCACAAAGCAGCCGAGTACTTAAGCATGTGCCTAGTTTTAACAAGTGACTAGTCCCATTGGAGTCAATGCAATTGCTCATGTACTTAAAATTAGACGTGTTTAAGTACCTTTCTTTATTGATGCTTTGCAGTGCTACAGTAGTAATTACGGACTCCAGGAACTGGGTAAAAATAATGACTGTTTTGAAACTGGAGTTATGTGAAATAAACTCTGGCTTGCTGGTCTATTATTCTGTGCATACAGGGCTTATTCTCAACAGCTGCTGTGATCGTAAAAAAATCGAAGCACACTTCTCCCTCCAGAGCCTCTTATTAACTTTTGTACTGTAGATGAAAGACCATTCTTTTTGTTACTTCTCTCGGGTGAGAGGCGTTTTCAAACAGCCAGGAAAATACCTGCTTCTGATGAATATTTAAAACCATCTTATATCTTTAGTCAGCTTAAATGAACAGTTGCTGTTAGAAATGTGTGATTTCCTTTCCCTCGCCGAAGATAATGTATCACGCTGTCATTGTGCACGCTTTCTGTGGTATGATATTTTTTAAAGCTAAACGACTTACCTTGTAAATTATAAATTGGTTGTGTAGCATTGATATTGGAAAGCTGAATATTTCTAAGAAGCAGCAGCAAAATATTGGACTACAGGAGGTTCTGGAGTGGGCATGCCAAACCAGGGCTAGCAAAAGAACTAAGTGCCTTTTAGATCAACATTTTCACGCTTAGGTGCTCAAAGAAAGGTGCTTAAATAAGTGATCAGACTTTCAAAGGTGCTGCGAACCCAGTGAGTCCCACTGACTCCATAGTGATTTTTGAGTTCTGATTATCAAAGCCATTTGCTTAAGGTGGCCAGATAAAGATTTAGGAGCCTAATTTGAGGCATTTGGTTTGAACGTATCTACTCTTTGAGCAGCCTGATTTTTTGAGGCTATTTTGGTCATGTGCTTATCTTCTAGATGTTCAGAAAAATCCCACTTTTCAGAAAGTTTTGCATTTGCCAGTAGGGTTGCCAGGTAGACCCCCCCCCACCCCAAAAATGGACACACTTGATCGTAGGCGGAAGGAGGGGAGGAGAGAGAACTGGCCGGGAGGGGGGTGGGGCGGGAAGCAGAGCTGGCGGGGGGAAGGGGGGATCTGGAGCCGGTCTGGGGGCCGTGGGGCTAGATGGGAGGAGGGGGAGCGGGAAGCAGAGCTGGCCGTGGGGGTGTCCGAGGGCCGTGGGGCTTGCTGGGAAGCAGAGCTGTGGGGGGGCTGCGGGGCTGGATGGGAGGAGAGGGGGGGCTCGGAGGAAGGAGAGTGGGAAGCAGACCTGGTGGGGACAGGGGGTGCAGCCACTGGCCAAAGCCAGAGTCCTTCGAGCCACGCCCCGGGCAGGCACTCCCTCTAGTTGCAAGCAGCAGCCGGGCGGGGGCGAGGACAGAGGCGGGGGAAGGGCTGGGAGCCACTCCCCCCGCCCGGCTTCTGAATGCACCCAGAGGCTCCCAGCTGGGAGGCGGGGCCGCAATTGGCGGTGGGAGCCTCTGGTTGGGTGCAGAAGCCGGGCGGGGGGAGTGGCTGGGAGTCCCAGCCCCCGCCCGGCTTTTTCACGTGACCACAAGGCTCCCAACACCAATCGCGGCCCCGCCTCCCAGTCACTCCTCTGGCCCCGCCAGGCTTCCATCCGGCGCCCAGCCGGGAATTCAGAAAATACCGGACATTGCACGTGTCTGGTATTTTCTGAATTTTTCTACTGGACAGACAGTACAAATACCAGATTGTCCGGTAGAAAACCGGACACCTGGCAACCCTATTTGCTAGAGCAGGAAACAGACCCCTGATGTCAGAAGAGGCCTAGAGCTTAGCTCTTCCACCAAATAGCTCTCAGACAAATGGTGCCAAATCTCTGTACTTGGGCCAGGTTAGTCCTGCTTCCATTGCCCCTTCGTAACATGCGTTGAGCTCTGTCAGCGGCTCTGTAAGCAGATGTAACCAACGGCCAGAGAGATGCAGTGTCTTTGCAGGGAGCTGGTGTGGCCTAGCATGATAGGGCAAGGCTGTGGAAACCAAACTATGGGTTCGAATCATGGGCCTGATCCTTAACCTGCAGGGGTGTTTTTAATTGGACTTGCCATCATGTGGTGGCACAATGAACTGTGCTAGGCATGCAGGGGGCCCTTAGCTGTGTAGGATGGGATTTCCAAACTCTCTAATTCTGCTCCATTGAAGTCCATTGTGGTTTTCCCGCTGACTTCAATGGGATCATGCTTGGCTAGAACCGAGCACCTTGGGAGCTCACTCCCATCCAGAGCGTGCACATTTTGTGCGGAGCAGCAGTAGGCAGCCTGCAGTCCGAGCCTGCTGTAGCATATCTGTGTACTCTGCCACTGTACACTGTACACAGCCTATGAAGGGTTGAGGAAAATAAGTCTAAGCCAGTCCCCTGGACTGAGGCTGGGTTAAATATATCTAGACCATCCCTGACAGATGTCATCTAGCTTGCTCTTAAAATCCTCCAATGATGGAGATTTCACATCCTCCCAAGGCAATTTGTTCCCGTGCTAAACAATCCTTGGAGTTAAGAAGTTTTTTTTTCCTAATGTCTACCCTAAGTCTCCCTTGCTGCAGTACCATTACCATGCCACCTTTGCTTCTGTACTGATGCTGGCAGCAGTGCTACCTTCTGAGCTGGGCAGCTGGAGAGCAGCCGCTGCTGGTCAGGAGCCAGAGTTGCTAGGGCTATGAATTGCCAAGCCTAGAGGTGCCCCAGCTCAGCCCTAGAAAGCCCTGGCACAAATTAAGCACTCTAATCACCCACTGGGATTTTCGTAAACACCCAGGCATCTTTAGGCACTTAGATCCTTTTGAATACCAGGGCCTTTGTTACTGTCTCTTGAGTAATTGGCAACTTTGCTTTGTCAACGTATTTTGTTAACCTTATAACCTTCTTTAATCAGCTGACTAAATTAATCCCTCAGTTGTAGAAATGACTTTAGTGAAGGGCATTCACTCCACCCTAGTACAAGATATGAACCTCAATTCCTACAGTGTTCACGTTTCTATGGTCAAAGAGAAAAGATATTTTTAAAAACATGCCAGCCCCAGAAATTGCTTCCTGTGGAACCCATTGTAACAGTGAGATAGTAAAATCGTTATTTTCCGTCTCTGGGCAGCGGAATATGTTTCCTCAGGCTGCTGAAAGCAAAGACGAGACAGCTATATTTTTGATTTATTAATAGCATTGAACTCACATAAAGTTTTCTGGATATGAGGGGCTAGAGACACCATGAGCCAGGGTCTCCTCCAATCTACCCATGATCTGAGCTTCACATTTTCTGCTCTTTAAGACAGCTTAATTTACTATATGTTTGAGAGTTTGTCTGTGTGTATGTCCATGTGTCTGTCTGTCTGCCTGTACAAGAACGCCTCCTAAATGGTAAGAGCTCGGACCACCAAATTCAGTAGTCAGCTTCCTCTTATCGTAACTTAAAGCAAGGTAAGGGAATGGTTGTGCCAGGAAAATGGGATGTGTTCAGAATGGGATTGCTTCTCATAAATCCATGAGGAAAAAAGACAGAATCATCAGGCAGGTGAAAGGGGCTGGCTGGGGACATGTCCCACTCCCATCTAGGACTGCACCAGCCTTGAGTCTCCTATCCTCCACGTGCCCTTTAAGTAGGGCGGGGGGAGGGAATCTCCTCTCCCCCGATTCATACGGGGACATTGCTGGCTATTGCCCTTCATCAGGGAGTAAGAGGAAAGTGCACATTGGCTGCATTCCTCACGCTGGTTGGGGAGGACAGGGGTCAGATAAACCTGGACCTGCCCCAGCTGGGAGACATACACCCCTCCCCTGGCTGTGCCTGCTGGAGCTGCAGCGGCCATTGAGAGGCGCTTCTCACCTGGTCCCAAGTACTGCAGTGAGAAAGGGCTGGGGTAGTCCTCTCTCCCCAGGGCAGGATGCCTACTGAACCCTTCATCTCCACACACACACATACGAGCAATGATTTCAATGAGGAAAACCAAAAAATTACTCGAGTTAAGAACTCAAGCAATGCCACTTCCATTTTCCAGTATTTTATAACCTTTTATATTATTGTTGAATAAATAAAACACAACTGAACATAAATAAAAAAAAACTATGCTCATTGTTTCTTGCAGGCCTTACATTCAAGGTATTGAAAATATATCAGATTCAAATATAGCAAATAATCAAAACAGGTATACTTGGATCTGATACAACAGTATTTAAGAATCTGCTATCCTGGTAAGGCAATATTTGGTTCTTTCTTTATAATGACACATGTGAAATGACATTCTGTCATTCCATGGAACAGGTTTTTTTTATAAATCAGTATTTTATGGAGGGAAATGATATTGTTACATTTTGGAAGAAATTAACCAAAAAAAGAGAATGTCTCTCACACCATGTCTAAACATCACTCTTTTCATCAGCTAGGCATGGTTTTAAACAGTATTTAAACTTTTTAATAATATATTGATTGATACTTAGTTGCCCTTACATGCAGACCTACTGAAGTCATATTTTGCTTTCATTCTGCTTAATGCATGTGTTTAAACAGAAGAAGGAGAATATAATAAACTGTCAAAACCATCTGGGTTGAACTAGGGATGTAAGCAACTAGTCGACTATCAGATAAGCATAAGCTTATCGGCTAGCCAACTAGTGATAGCAGCGAGGAGTCCTGTGGCACCTTATAGACTAACCAAAGTGTTGGAGCATAAGTTTTTGTGGGCAAAGACCCACTTCGTCAGATGCATTTATTCCGGAGAATCGCACCAGTCTAGATGCTTTTTTCCGGCTTTTCCCCAAGCCGGAAAAAAAGCGGCGGACATGTTTATTTAAATCCGCGGGGAATATTTAAATCCCCCGCGGATTTCCCTATTCTGACTTACCTGCTTTGCATGACTTTTCCAGAATTTGGGGCCAGTGTAGACGTAGCCAAGTAGTTTATTTCCTGACAACTAACAGCTGTGCCCCATAAATGGAAGAACAACATAACAAAGAAGCGGCATATCTTTCGTCCCTTCCTACAAGCCTGGAACCCCAGGTAGGCTGTGGACAAAGTGGGAGGTTGTCTCAGCTTCCAAGGCACCGGTACCCAAAGCCCATCGGTGAGGTCCGATTTGCTAGGTTCTGAGGCAGCCTTAAATACAGTTTTCCCTGCCCTGTTTTGCAATTTGGAAATTTCCAGGGGTTACTCATTACGTGCTGATGTGGGGCTTAGCTGTTAGTTATCGATCTAGTTCTGATCTAGTTCTACTTGTTCTTTGGCCCTGTTCACATGATCAGTACATTAGGGTAAACAGAATTGTTTATTCATTCTTGCCCCTTACCCTTATCTTTACTTATTCTTGCTATACTAGCAACAATGCTTATCTTAAGTGGCGTATGTTCCCAAAGACTTGCTTCTGGCTCATCAGATGTAGGAAAAGGGAAAGGGGGGAAGGAATGCAGGCCTCACCACCCCTAAACTAGCACATACAAAGTTCTTCCTCAATTGACCACTACACAGGGCCAGCTGGTTCTGCTGCAATTCTGCTTTTGAAATGTACAAGAGCCTCAGTGGCACTTTTGTATATTTCAGAGGCTCAGCACCACAGGAAGTGCGGGGCCCCCACTGTCCCCACGCTCCCTGCGGGGCTTCTGCTACAGTTCAAAGGTGGAGGCGCCTTATTGACTAATTGAATAGTCAATGGAAATCCCACTGAGTATTAGATTCGTTAATTCATCTGAATTTAATATATCTAGGTTGAACACCAGCAACACCATCACAGGACCTAACCAGATCAGCCATACTGTCACTGGTACATTCTCCTGCACATCCACCAATGTAATATATGCCATCATGTGCCAACAATGCCCCACTGCTATATACATCGGCCAAACAGGACAGTCCCTACGTAAAAGAATCAATGGACACAAATCTGATATTAGGAATGGCAACATACAAAAACCTGTAGGGGAACACTTCAATCTTCCTGGACACACAATTGCAGATCTAAAAGTAGCCATCCTGCAGCAAAAAAACTTCAGGACCAGACTTCAAAGAGAAACTGCTGAGCTACAGTTCATCTTTAAGTTTGACACAATCAACTCTGGATTAAACAAAGACTGTGAATGGCTTGCTAACTACAAAAGCAGCTTCTGCTCTCTTGGAATTCACACCTCCAGATCAGCTGCTAGAAGTGGGCCTCATCCTCCTTGATTGGATCCACCTGGTCATCTCCAGCCTGATCCTGGCCTGCATATTTATTCCTGCCTCTGGAAATTTCCACTACATGCATCTGACGAAGTGGGTCTTTGCCCACGAAAGCTTATGCTCCTACACTTCAGTTAGTCTATAAGGTGCCACAGGACTCCTCGTCGCTTTTGCAGATTCAGACTAACACGGCTACCCCTCTGATAGGTTGAACAGTGGACTCTTCTAAGTCAGAGTATTCTGTTTGTGGTTTAGTGTAAATGTTCACTCCAGACCTCAAGATTTTCACATTAGTGTCTTACAGGCATCCTTCCAGTGTGCCGAACTACTATCTCTATCTGCAGCAGTGACTAAAAGATGGTCAGTGGTCAAACTTTTGCTCCGCATCAGTGCTCTGACTGGCAGTTTGGCTGCTCTCCTAAGACGTGTTAATTGACAGTGGATTTCTTGAGCACTGCTAGATACAAAGAGGAAACTTCAGCTTAGGATGGGAAAGGAAGAGTTTAATATTAGCCATTCTTGTCCAGGGCTGCCGTAGACCTCTCTTTGCAATGCCCTTGAAAACATCTGCAAGAAGATGAAGTGGGCTACTTTTTGCAGCCAACTCCCTTATCACTTTCTAAACTTCATGCATGTTGACAAGCCTCTCGTGAGCATATTGATTTGGCTGTGCAAGCCAAACTCTTGAAATCTGGAGGCTCCTCTGGGAAACCAGGGAACTGCCTCTGTAGATCCTTCTTCATTTGCTACCCCAGCAGCAGATCTTGGATAAGAATTTGGGATGGGGATCACTTCTTCCTGTGGCACCTTAAAGACTAACGGTTTTTGGGCATCAGTTTTCGTGGGTCAAAGCCCATGCGTAACTCTTGCCAGACTGACACTTACCCAAACCCAATGTGGAGCAGTTTTAAAGTTGTGCTTCTGATTTGACTCTGTAACCACAGCTTCTGCACCTCTGTCTAGTTAGGAGCAAAGGAACTGCCAGAGTGGGTTGGGGCCGTGCTCCAGCTAGTCCAATGTCCTGTCTCCGACAGTAGTCACCAGCATCTGGCTCCAAAGAACATGACAAGAACCCCTCAGCAGGCAGATGTGGGCTCATCAGCCTCCACTTCCCAAGCAGATTTGGGCTCATCACCCCCACTTTCTCATGCTGACTTCCAGTAGAGATTGGTTAAGCTCTCACTTAAAGTGACAGTGGCAGGTGGCATGACAAAAAGCACAGTGTACATTTGAGCTGTGTTTATGGTGTGGATCTGAACTGTGTAAGTGACAGGACCAGATGGGCTCACACAAGGTATGTGTATTCGCCTCCTACACAGGCATGCTCTGTTAGCTGATGCTAACCGAATTCCTAGCAACGGCATTTGTACACATGAGGGCAGATCCTCCACTGGTGTAAACCCTCATCGTGCCATTTGGAGAGATGACAGATTTATCCCATCTAAAGCGCACTGAAATCAGCGAAACGATTCCTAACAGAACTGGTCAATATATCACCTGTTCTTCAAATGGGCATAACCCTTAATTTAACATAGTATTATAATCAGCTGATCCTAACTAACATGGAAGCCAGTAATGGGTTTTTATAAGGATGCCTCTTTTGTCTCACTCGAAAGAAGTTGCCACTGGGCTAGAATATGTAATGCTGTTTTATTTTCTTTTTTCCCTCCAGCAATATACTTTCCTAAGTATGTCTACACTGCAACACTATTTTGAAATAACTAGCGCTATTCCGAAATAACTTACACAGCAGGCAGTTATTTCGAAACAGTGTCAGAAATACTGTCAAGCTGGAGGACTTCTTACTCGGACTTCTGTAATTCCTCATTGTACAAGGAATAAGGGAAGTCAGAGGAAGAGTGCTCTGTTTTGAAATAAGTGCTGTATAGATGCTCCCTATTTTGAAATAAGCTATTTCGAAAAAAGATACACAATTGAAGTCGCTCAATTTGCATAGCTTATTTCAAGTTAAGCCCTGCTGTGTAGACACACTGATCAAAGTGTCTGATCAAATCAGAGAGCAGGCCCAGCAAAGCACTTTTTAAAGAAGGTGGTAACCACAGACTCACATGTTTATTAAGGTTTACTAAACCTGTAGAGAAATTTGGAGTTCACAATCAAAGCAGAGTGTAAGGGGGTCCTCACATTTGTTGATTTTCTGTCTAATTCTTTTGTTACTACAGTACTAATTTTAATCAAAATGTGCTTTCCCCCTCCTCCTCCTCTCTCTTTAGCCTTATTGGTAACGGTGCATCAGTAATTTATGCTTCAGCCGGACTTTTTTAGGGCCGGGCTGAAAAGTGCAAAGCAGCCTGGGTAAATACTATAAATGACTGAGTATTTTAGAAGGAACAGGGGAACCCAGAAGTATCTTCCTCTTGGCATTGCAAAACAATGAATCCATAATACAAAGAAATAATAATACAAAATAACTTGATATAATTTGATTTGTTCCAAAGGCAAAAATGAAATTGCTCTTCACCAATCCCTTTGAAAAGCCAGGAATCTTGCGTGGATGGTTTTGCAGTGCCCAGAGAAGTGGAGAGTGGACTTCACCAGAAGGAGTGTCACATACACATGCACTTGTCTCCATGGTGTCAAGAGGTGTGCGGTTGTGGTTAACAGAGAGGTCTGAGCTTGGAGACACCACAGTTTAAAAGATAAGAGGCTTTGCTGTGAGGTGAAGAGAGACACTCACATGGCAGATTTTAGCAAGCTTTAAGCAACTTAAAATAGGATCTTGTAAGGGGAAGTATCAGGCAATTTTACTAATAGATGGTATAACCAGCACTGCTTACCTTTGGGCCACATACTCATTTGGTGTAAATAATTCATTTGCAGTCATTAGAGCTACACTGATTTATACTATCTGTGGATCTGGTCCCCACTATGTAAAGTATGGATACGAGTATAAAAAGATGCGAGCGTTCAGTATTAAAGAATGCTTTTCTTTAAAAAAAAAATCAAATACTGCAAAAAGGAGGACTATCTAGCCACAGGTTTTCAGAATTGCATGTATATAATTTGCATGTGTAATTACAACGAGCCAAATAAGCAACCGTACATGTCTTTACAGGCCAGTTAGATATCTAACTTGTCATTTTTTAATACTGTCATTGTAAGCGCGTGCATGAATTATGCCACTACTTTGGTGTAGACAGCTCCAAAATTCTAGGCCATCCTTTAGAGATATAGAGATTGTCTTCTTTTTTTCCTTCTGCATGAAACTAGAGACTGTCCACGCTGTATCTGTATGAACTATAATTCTCTCAGCTTGTTGATTTTTTTAAAATACTTTCTGAACATTTTTTATTTAGGTGATCAGAAACTATAATGACTATTCGTTGGTTCATGAATTGCTATTTATCATGCACAGCTAGAGCAAAGTCACTACTACCCTGAGCTGAGTTTGGTCTTATTTTTTATTCCCCTCCAATATGTGGACTTCAAATGGCTGGGTAAATATGTGGAATGAAATAAAGGCAGGTCCTACATTCAATTACTGTAACCTCAGTGTTTCCTTACAGAACATTTTCAACGCCTGCATTATTCCAAGTATGTAAGGTGTGCAGATTTTTTTTTTCTGTGGAGGTCATGTGGTTAGAAATGGACAAACTGGTTTTGATAAAATATGAATTCAGCTCAGCCTTTGTCCTTTGTTCAGGGCTCAAAATAAATGAGTGTGAAGAAACTTGTTTCCTTTTTATTTCCCCCACATGTTTTTACACGTCCTGGTTTATGTTGGCACGAGAAGTGGAAATATTGAGACATAGTTAGAGAGGCCATTCTCCTGGAATCCCCAACCCAGGTGGCACCAGAAAGTAACAGAAACTAAAAATACAAGACTCAGCTTTGTTTCTAAAACAAAGAGCTTTGGCTGAGCAACAGTTGAGTTTTCTGAGGTTGGCGCATCAATAGCTGTTAGGAAGCAAATAATAAAATACCTTTGAGCTACCTTTGAAATGTTCCCTTCTCTCCCCCTTCCCTCCCAACACCCTGATTATATTTTTGGCTGTGTTTGCTTTTAGATATGTTCTTTGATATGACAGAATTTAATGTCAAAAAAGGACTGAAAATTACGGTGCGTTACAAATACTCGATGCAATAGGATGTAGCCTATGAAAACAGATATGGTTCCTCCCACGTTGGTTCTGAGGCATTTGGTTATTATCATAGTGCCTTCCCATCACAGGGGAGAGGTGGGAGAAGACCGTTGGAAGCAAAGCTGCCTAGGGATAATAATACTCAGCTGTGATCTGGTGAGCAGATCTAATGATAATTTGGTAGTAGACTTCCCGAGAGAACCATGGACAGCGCCCTTTTGTGTGCTTTGCCATTGGAATGAAAGACTTTTGGTCATGTAGATCCAGAAGAATTGAACAATACTGAACTCGCGCAAAAGGGATATTTGAAGTTTAGTTTCTTTTTTTGCTAATAACTTTCGGGACAGTGGTCATGGAACAACTGTAGCTCCAAGCCTTGACCCTTGGTCCCTAGACAACACCTCTGTTCTCCCATCTTATTTTCATATATTCCTTATCTCTTATATTAGATCGCTTGATTGACTTTATAGTGCTGTGAAATGGCAGTGCTTCTCAGCATGTGGCGGAAGCAGGATATGGTACTGGACATGGAGAAACTTGAGTTATTATCCATGTTAGGACCTTTCTGTTGCTTTGTAAGATAGTCACCTGGTGTCACTGCTTGTGAAGAAATCAGGGTGGGTTTTTTTCTCAATAATTAAAGAGAACTGGATCAGGAAGGATGGAAAGTATTTATTCACATATATGGACTTAAAAGTGTGTCTTGGTTTGTTATTCTCTTATTCTGGAGACACAGCAGGGAGAGGGGCATGTTCTAAGGCCCCTAGAACAATTACTTTGTATTGCACAGCTGAAAAATAACAATACTTGGGGACATTTAGTTTGACTGAGCATCGATTGGATAAGCAGTGCGATTAAAGGAAAATGACTCAGTATTTGAGAACTCCTACATATCTGTATGCAAGGAATTTCTAAAGAGCACCAAAATCTATACAAAATGGATTGGCAAATTGGTTGCACAGCCTACATTTATATAATACTTAGGGAAGGTTAGGAAGACTCCATCAAAGGTTTCTTTTTTTTTTTTTTGGTGCCATTTCAGACTTTTTTGCCTGTGTTATGGACTCATGTAATTTAGTTCCATTTTCTCTTGAGTTTCGAAATATTCTTTTAAAAATTCTAGGAATTATAGGATTTCTGTCATTTACAGAAAAGCAGGAAGGTCTGTAAAAACCATAACATGGCATTTATGAACTGAAAGGTTTTCTATAGTTGTGGTAATTCAGTCATTATCATCAACGTAGTCAACTACTGTACTACAGAACATTAGCAAATGGGTATGCGTCAGAGCACTGAATTGCTTGAGGATTGGTAATAGCTTATGACACCGTAGAAACATATTTACTAGTTTAATACAGACCCGGTCGAAACACACCCTGTGCCATGACCGTCCGATGACTCTGTCATCAGCCTAAGTGAAGTTGTCATACCTATATTGGTGACTTTAGCCAGACTCCCATTAGACAAAACCCTTCCTTCCTTGTATTGTAAAATGATGGGATTTTCAAAAGCATTTAGCCAAGTGCTGCTCCTTCAGCAGTAACTCGCATTTTCTTCTGCGCAGACAGGGTTGAGTTAATGCTAAGTGGATTTTGAAAATCCCACCCAAGCATGGATCTCCTCCTTAGCCCAAGTTGGGTCTCCTTGCTGCTTTCTTTATCTTTCATATAGATACCTTTTATTTTCCAATATCAGCCTTAACAATGAGGCCATGCCAGCCCTTGCAAGCTAAGTCTGGGTGGGCCTGGCCCATACTTGGACCAGGCCAAAAGTGCTGCAGGAAGTGGCCTTAGAGATTTGCTACATGGTGGTCTTCTCACTGAGGCACCAGTAAGCTAATACTCCAGCAGGGTGCTAGGAGATACTACGCTGCTTGAAGGCCATTTTTTTTCAGATGAGACATAAAAGCAAAACTCTGACCACTAGCGACCAGTAGCGATCTGATGGCACTTTCTCCAAGAGTAGATGTGGGTTGACTTTGGTCCTGTCCAGATTCCAAGGTGGGGAATTATATTTTGCTTCCCCTGATGATACAGTCTCGTTTTTTCATTTTCCCTCCTAACTGTTATGTACTATTGCTGGGGTAACACTGAAACCATTTGCTAGTCCTGAGTGGCTACATTTCACTGGTGTGTGCATGGTGTCATACATCCACACAAGTGTATAAATATGAAATAGTCCTTATTTCTGCTATCCAAAAATGGCCACAACCCTCTATAGCAGTGCCATCCCAGGGGCACTATGGGTGTGGCTACAGAGCAGGGCTAAAGAACTGGGAGACACATCTGGCTTCCCACTGGGTACTTTGAACATATAAGTGGAAGGCTTGGTTGATTTGCATTGTTTTCTTACTTAAAATATATGGGCTGATTCATCCCATCGCAATATCATCAAGAGGCCCCTGACATCGTCTGTCCTCTTCACAGCGACTGACAGAAATCTTATTACAGCTGAGGTAAGATATGCAAAGAGCAACTTCTCGCACGGCAAGTTTAGAACAGCTTCTTCTGCCTGTTGAGGTTCATCACTTTGGTGTGCCGCTGCACATACGTCGGCGGTGTACTGAAAACGGAATTGAAATTCTTAATTGCCGCTTTAAATCCCAACGTGTTTTCCTGGTCCTGCTTCCCGCCTCTGGGGCTCTGCAGAGAAGCATGCATGCTGGGTTTAGCAGCAGTGAGAAAGCCAGCCTAATGTACAAGGGGATGAGTTATGCCTCTCTGTGGTAGGGAGCAGCATGCTTTGTTTCGCACTGATTTGGGGTCTTGTATGTTATCAGCCTGACTCCATTAAAGCCTTGCAGCAACAGTATTTTATGCTGACTTCTGCACCCCCAACACTCCCAGCCCCCTATCCTGAGTGCCTCCTTAAAGACCCGGGCAATGCCAGTTAAACGTGCTACCTATGAAAGGCATTTCTGCCTCTTTCTTTATCTCCAGGAGAATGAATCTTTGAGCAAGATGGAAATGAAATTAATGGGTAGCAGGTTTAAAACTAATAAAAGAAAGTTCTTCTTTACACAGCGTGTAGTCAACCTGTGGAACTCGTTGCCAGAGGAGGCTGTGAAGGCTAGGACTATAATAGAGTTTAAAGAGAAGCTAGATAATTTCATGGAGGTTAGGTCCATAAAAGGCTATTAGCCAGGGGATAAAATGGTGTCCTTGGCCTCTGTTTGTCAGAGGCTGGAGAGGGATGGCAGGAGACAAATTGCTTGATCATTGTCTTCGGTCCACCCTCTCTGGGGCACCTGGTGCTGGCCACTGTCAGTAGACAGGATACTGGGCTAGATGGACCTTTGGTCTGACCCAGTACGGCCGTTCTTATGTTCTTATGTCTCTAGCAAGGTCATAATAGCCATTGGCAAACCTTAACAGTAGGGATGTTAAACACTGCTAGCCTGGTCTTCAGAGGTGCTGATCGTAGGACTCATAGTTGCTTAGTACCTTTGACAATCAGGTTCTAGTCCTACAAAAATGCGTGCACATACTTAACTAAGTCAGTGGTCATATTCACGTGCATAAACCTTCGCAGCATCCGGCCTAAGTTTGTAGCTAGTGATCAAAAGCCAGCTTTAAAAAGGAAATTGACTAATGAGATGGAAAGGGAATAAGTGGTACTATCTGAAATCCATACATTTTCACTAAATAAACTCTCACAAACATCCTCACAACATATTTTATATCTTGCTCCACATACACAAATTCTTAATAGCTTTGCCTGGTTCAGAGGTGCTTGTTTGGTGATAGTCATAAAAGGTTTCCGGATTTGAAAGTGGTGTTCTTCCAGGAGTGCCCCTGGTAAATGGTGAATAATACACATTCCCCTTTCCAGGGGCAATTTTCTTTTACTTTCTTGGGTTCAAGGAAGAGCCCCAGGAGATTCCATAATGGGACGATAGTGGATGAATAAACGTGTGTCGATATAAGTAATGCTGTATCTATGAAAATTGTCTGTGAAGAAAAATGGGGATTTAGAGTTTTAAAAGGCACTAATATATGTTCATTGGTTTTAGTTTTAAGGTTAATTTATTTCTATTTAGTCCTTTGTGTTTCATACTGTAGAAAAAATCGTTGTTGGCGCAATATCATAGTGGGCACAGGTAGCATACAAATGACCTCATTCTGGTTTCAAACTCCATCATAAATCAGAAGTCATTTCTTAGAAGTCAGTGGAATTATATTGGCATAAAATGTGGCATAAGTGGATATAAGGACCAACATAATTCAGCTTCAGTTTCAGTTTTCATTCCAATTTTCTCTTGCTGTGGGATGAGGTGTCCTTATAAACATTTTTCATACATCCAAGTAAGTTGTTTAAAGAAATAAATTCCTTTTGGGATGAAAATTTCCTTTCCTGATCCCAGGCCAAAACAGTATCTGTTTGTTTTTTTTTAAAGTGCGACTGGTAGCTCAGCTGTTCTTGAATTAGTCTGTCATGAATGAAGATGCACCCCTTGCATTCCAATTAGGAGTGTTGCCCAGAAATAGATACTGTGTCACCCCCACATTATTCCAGATGAACACAGGAAAGACTCCATTGATCTCTGGGGCCAACCAGGCCCACCAATTCTCATCTTGGTTTAGTTTGTAGACCTTATTCAGATCAGAGATTCAAGCATTGCATATGAAACCAGTCTTAAATTATCTTCAAGTTGTGAATGCTTTACAGTCATCAGCTTCACTCATGGGCCGTGACATTCTTCTAAGGAAAAACAACAGGGCACATTTGCCAAATATAAATCATCACTGACTTTATAGCTTACAAACCCCTGATGAATTAGTTACTGACCTCTCTCCATCACTCGCAGAATGCACAGTTATTGTGAGTTTGGTTGGTGCTCAATAGGAAATATTCTAATGCAGGAAAGAAAGCAGCTTGATTAACCGACAAGTAAAATCCATTCTTAGCTAATCACATACAATTATGGCAGTAAAGCCACTTGCCAGTCTGCATTAATAGGCATGGGTATATTGTTAAGAGATGCAAAGGAGCATGTTCAACCTTCTAGTCCCAGAGCCTCCAAGGTATTTAAATGTCCAAATCCCATTGAAATGGTAGGTTTCCTGTGCTTTCTGAAAATCAACCCCCTTTTCTGGTGTCTTAAGTTGGACACCCAAAATCACCAGTCACTATTGATGGACTCAACATGCCACTTTCAATAGCAGATTGACAGCACAGCTACTTGGGTCCATTTTCACTTCATGGCAGAGCTACCGTTCTCCAGCCTTTAGTTAAGATCTAGATCTGTGACCAAATTCATCCCACATTCAATCTGGTCCTTAGATGGTAGAGAATGGGCTTGAATTGATACATAGAATTAGACACAGATTTTAGTCCTTTATAGAAAAACTGGTGATAAAAAAATGCGCAAGAAATGAAATAACCCCACCTACTGGTCTAGTCCAGGGTACTGAATGCGAAGCGGTTCTGGTGATTTGATGGAGACTTTCATATAACAGATAATGTACAAATCGTACAGCATACAATAATGAACAAGTAAAAATTACTTAGACAACTTAGACATTTTCAAGTCAACAGATGCTGATGAAATGCATCCTAAAATACTCAAGGAGCTGACGGAGAAGATATCTAAGTCATTAGCTATTATCTTTGAAAAGTAATGGAAGACAAGAGACATTCCAAAAGATTAGAAAGGGGAAAATATAGTGCCCATCTATTAAAAGGGAAATAAGGTCAATCCAGTCAGCTTAACTTCTGCACCAGGAAATAATCAAGGAATCAATTTGCAAGCATCTATAAGATAATAAGGTGAGAAGTAATAGTCAGTATGGGTATATGAAGAACAGATCATGTCAAACAACCTGATAGATTTCTTTGACAGGGTAACAAGCCTTGTGGATAGGACAGAAGCAGTAGATGTGATATATCTAGGCTTTAGTAAGGCTTTTGATACAGTCTTGCATGATCTGTTTTGTCAGTGCTAGGAATGGGCAACAGGGGAAGGATCACTTGATGATTACCTGTTCTGTTCATTCCCTCTGCCATTCTGGCATTTGTCACTGTCGGAAAACAGGGCACTGGGTTAGATGGACTTTTGATCTGACCCATTCTGGCTGTTCTTATGTTCCTATGACCTTCTTGTTAGCAAACTAAGGAAATATAACCTAGATGGTGTCAAGTATCAGAGGGGTAGCCGTGTTAGTCTGAATCTGCAAAAGCGACGAAGAGTCCTGTGGCACCTTATAGACTAACTGAAGTGTAGGATCATAAGCTTTCGTGGGCAAAGACCCACTTCGTCAGACATGCATCTGACGAAGTGGGTCTTTGCCCACGAAAGCTTATGCTCCTACACTTCAGTTAGTCTATAAGGTGCCACAGGACTCCTCGTCGCTCTAACCTAGATGGGGCTACTGTAAAGTGGGTGCATAACTAGTTGGATAACTGTTCTGAGAGAGTAGTTATCAATGATTCACAGTCATACTGGAAGGGCACCATGAGGGGGGTTCCGTAGGGATCAGTTCTGGATCTCATGCTGTTCAATATCTTCATCAGTGATTTAGATGATGGCATAGAGAATATGCTTATAAAGTTTGCAGATGATACCAAGCTAGGAGGGGTCGCAAGGGATTGGAGAACAAGGCCGTAATTCAAAATGATCTGGACAAACTGGAGAGATGGTCTGAGGTAAATAGGATGAAGTTTAGTAAGGACAAATGCAAAGTGCTCCACTAAGGAAGGAACAATCCGTTTCACACATACAGAATGGGAAGTGACTATCTAGCAAGGAGTACTGCAGAAAGTCATCAGGAAGTCATAGTGGGCCACAAGCTAAATAAAAGTTAACAGGTGGCACTGCTGCAAAAAAACCCCAAACAAACAGCATTTTAAGTTGTATTAGCAGGCATGTTGTAAGTATGAAACGAGAGGTCCGGTTCTGGGCACCACATTTCAGGAAAGATGTGAACAAATGAAGAAAAGTCCAGAGAAGAGCAAGAAAAGTGATTAAAGGTCTAGAAAACATGAGCTATGCACAGGGCCAGCCCACAACATTTTGGCACCTGATGCGGGGAGCTCAAATGACGTCCCCATTCCCCTTCACTTAGGCCAAAAATGTGAAAGGTCTCAATTCTGCCTTCTTCCTGTTCTATTCTACCACCATCTCTGTGCATCTGGAGCAGAGCGAATACATATGCACCAGCAGCAGTCACAATTTTCTACACTCTGGGTCCCAGTGGCGCCCCCCAACAGTCTGGCACCTGAGGTGGCTGCCTCATTTTGCCTCATGGTAAGGCCAGACCTGGCTATGCAGGAAGATTGGAAGTGTTGGGTTTGTGTAGTCTGAAAAAGTCTGAGAGGGGACATGATCAGTGCTCCCTGTAAGATGAGTACTTAGGTGGTCACCTTGGAAAGACTCAGATGCCACCCAGTTGATTAGCAGAGTATCTACAGCACCCAAGGCCGGCAGCATGTGTTTCTACTACTGGTGCACATCCACATATAACAAATTTTATTCCGCATATGGATGGAAAAAATTAGAAGGAACGCTGAACATAACAGTTTTCAGGTACGTAAAAGGTTGTTACAAAGAGGAGGAAGAAAAATATTTACCGTAATCTCTGAGGCTAGGACAAGAAGCAAAGGGCTTAAGCAAGGGTGGTTTAGGGTGGACATTAGAAAAGGCAGGGTGGTTAAACACTGGAATAAATTACCTAAGGAAGTTGTGGAAACTCCATCACTGGAGATTTTTAAGAGCAGGCTAGACACATACCTGTCAGGGATGGTCTAGAGTACACAGTATTTGGTCGTCCTGAGGGCAGGGGACTGGACTTGATGACCTCTCAAGGTCCCTTCCAGTTCTAAGACTCTATGAGCATAGAGGTAGAAGCTAACATTTGGAATGGCAGTTTTAAATGATGGGGTGGGAGGAAATTAAGTCTTGGAATTGAGGTAAAGGGATAGACAAAGGGAACTGTTACTGAGGCTACAAATTGCACTTGTATAAGGAAAATGTATTGGGTTTGTATGTTGACTACTACAACCCCTAACTGGAAGCTGACTCAGAGGTGTGTGTGGGGTTTTTTCTTTTCATGCACTCATGCAACACATAGTACATGCAACCTTCCTGTTGTAGGCACTGGCACCTTGTGCTGACTATGGAAACCTGCTAGTAATGTGAACACCAACATCCAGCTTGGATAAATGGGCTGTCATTGTTATTAGCTGGGTGCATGCGCAATAGGCCTGGCCCCTTACAGACAAACAGATGAAATTGGTCCGTGGTCCACTCCTCAAGGAATTTACAGTCTATTGCAGTCCATCCCCAAATGAGTAGATCAGACACAAAAAAGTGGGAGGTTACTCGGGGGCTGTTTTTTTGAGTCGCAGTGCCAGGGAGTAGGAAAGGATCTGACCGTTTAGCTCTATAAATGGAGTGTGTTGCCTTTGGACCACCTATACCTTTTCCCGATTGTTTCTCCCACGCCCTCTGACGGTTTCACATTACCACACGCCAGCCCCAGCAGGTCTCGCTCACCGTGGGAGCTGCAACTGGGTGATACGACTCAGTAACTCGAGAGCTTCCAGGTGAAATCGTATTCCCATTGAAGTCAATGGGAGTTCTTTCATTGACTCCTACGGGTCCCATTTTCACCTTCTTTCTATTCCTTGTAGTATCATTTGATGCCTTTTCTTGTTCGCCGTTGTACCTGCAGTGCATCCAGGCACAGCAGCTTCCAGCCTGCATGCAGGAGGGACAGGAAATTAACTTCTCAAAGTCAAAGAGAACGAGGGCATAACAGCTCTCTGTTAGATGGGGAGGTTTTACACCACACTGTTCCTGTCTCACTTCAGCCATACAGCACGGGAGCCTGAAAAAGGAAAAAGAGAAAGGTGAGGGAAGGCATTAATTATTGCTGACAGATTATCCCCGGTAACTGAAGAGTCGGCACCTTTGGGAGCCTGAGGTTGGAAGCAGAAGCAATGATCTTGGAAGAGCTGTTTCAGGCGTCTGCATATTCAGCGGCAGCTAGTGGGCAGGCAGTCAAAACCAGTCTCCCCCACCTCCCTTGATGCAAACTGAGCTCCTCGGCCATCAAAGAAGCTAGATTTCCTCTGGCAGCCGCCCTGAGGAAGAAGTTTCGTGAGTTCCAATCAGCCTTGGATTATCGAGGCTGGCTGTGTTTCTACTCATTGTGGAGCTGTCTGTGACAAAACGTGACCTCCTGGAGGTCTTTAAAAATGGAGAGCCCAGATTCTTGTTTGTGCCAGAGCTGTGCTGGGTGCAGATAAGAGATGGGACGAAAGTGGCTTTAAACTGCCTTTGTGCTCCCCGTTCTTTGGACCATGAATAGGCTGGTTCTGCCTCTGTGGTAAATTAAAGCACCCCTCAGGACTACTCTAAAGTATGCTAACTTTGTAGGGCTGCTATAATGAACCACCAGCACCATCTCAGACGTGACGCACCCACAAAAGAAGTGGGGTGGAGCTTTAGGAATCCCATCATGCCCCCTTATAGGCCTTGTAGCCCTCCAAAGCCATTGGAGCCATACAATGAGGTTTTAGCATGGGCCAGGATCTGGTCCTATGGGTTTTAGGCTATATGCAACTAAATATTGGAGACATCAAGATAATTTGAGTGCGTAATTGCTTTGCAAGTTGTGCTGCACTCTGATATTTTGTCTGGTTTCTACTTTTTTATAGGATTGTGGCCTTAGATGCAACTTTTTAGCCATTGGCATTTCATTCTGCTCATAGGCCCTTTGGCAGATAGGCACTCAGTGCTACGTTGTGACACACACACTTGGTCTTCCAGAGGGCCTTTTAAATATTCCCATCTGCCAAATGCCTACTGTGGCCAGCTCCTTTCTTTACCTGCCTATGTAGCTCATTAAGGAATCCTCTTGGTTGGTTAGCAGGTAGCTGTAGATCATAGGAAGTGAAAGTGAATTAATGGGACAAAATAGAGTTAATGAGTTCTTAGTCCCAACTAGGTTTGGCAAGTAGAAGTGTGTGTGTGTGTGTGTGTGTGTGTGTGTATGCACATGTGTGTAAAGAAACTGATGTGTCCCTCAGGGACACAGAGCTTTTTTTCTCTTCCTGTATGCTCTTGGGGGAAAAAAATACACCAGAGCATTTTAATGCTACTTTGATGGGTTTGTTTCTTGTACTAGAACAATGAAGCAGTAGTTAATCTTAGAAGAAGCACTGTTATGAATAACTAGAAGCTGTATTGGACAAATATGGTAAATTATCGTTCATAATCAGCCTGCACAAGAAAACACATTTCATGAGAGATGTGATCTGCTGTGATGTAGCGTGACTTGGTTACTTTTCCTGTCCTTGTTTGTTAGACGCATTGTTTAGAAAATCATCCAAATGTATTACTTTACTTAATCAGGCATTTGTAATCCCTTTATGCAAAGGATTGTATCTTTGGGGGTTTTCAAATGCCCTTTTAGGGAGGAAAAATGCAGATAAATTGGTTGCCTATTTAAAGGCTTTTAAGACAGGCAGAGCTAAACGTTGCTAAATGGAGATTATGCTGAGCCTAATTTTTGGACCTCCCCATATCGCTGCATCCCCCGGTTGTGATGTCTTCTCCAACACCAATCTTAACATTTAATGTCCTTCTTTTTTCCCATTCCCACCCCATCCACGTTTTCATGCTCAGTCCTATAGGAGGAAGGGTCTCTGGATACCAGTTCACCAAGCTACCCACCCTCTCCTTGTTCAGATGCCTCCTGAAAACCCACTTCTTCTGCACTGCCCACCAGGATTGAATTTACTGTAAATGTGAGGGAGGAGATGGAAAGCCCTCCTCATTGTCTCCTGCTCTGCATTCACTAGTGGGTCTTGCCTGCTGTCTGTTGAGCTTTCGTATCATGGCTGGATCAGTTATCAGCCAGCTAGCTCTCAGGCTAGTCTCAGTTTTCTGTAGGCACTAGGAATGCTGGAAGGTCCACTACAGAGAGCCGATGCTGAGTTTGATCAGTACATTGATTGCACTGCAGCCAAAATCATCTCACCGTCTCCCTTTCCACCTTAAACAGTAGCATGACCTTGTGTTATCCCACACAAGGGGGTTTCTGGGATTTAGAAACAATTGCCCAGGTCCACCCTGGTTTTCCCCAACTGCAGCTCTGGGCTTGTCTCCACTACGCTGGGGATGATGCTGGAGCAATTGATCCATCGGCCATCGATTTATCGTGTCTTCTTAGATGTGACAAATTGATCTTGGAGCGCTCTCCCAGCAATGCTGCTACTCCACCAGGATGAGAAGAGTAGCCCCCACCGGCCTTACTGCACACAAGACGCCACGCTAAGTATGTCGACCTCAGCTACGCTGTTTGTGCAGCTGAAGTGATGTAGATTAGACTGACGGCAAGAATCAGTATAGACAAAACCTCTATCTATCCTTGTCAAGTTCTGCCGCTGGGGAAGTTCACACCATGGGGCCAAGCTGATAGACTTCCAGAGACCCTGCAAGTCGGCTGTCAGATTTCAAAGCCAGGATGTTTGAGTTGGCAGAACTTCCCTTTGGGAACGAAAATTGTTTTCTGATCAGCCCCGCGATGTGCCTTATTACACTGCAATCACTGCTGCCCACTCACTTTAAAGGAAGGGCAGAATCGCAGCCAAAACCAGCCTTACAATAGCACTGAGGTGGTTGTAAGAGAACAAGCAAAGAGAAGGGCTCAATCTGCCGTGCTGTGCGAGCCCAATCCAATGCCAGAGGAAGTCAGTGAACAGACTCCCATTGTCTTCGGGGCACTTCTGGTCAGGTCTGATGTCCTGGCACTTCCAAGAGCTACAGCAGCACAATGGCCAAATAGCTTACAGAGCACAGGGCACTCCATGTTAATTTCCCCACTTTTGTAGTTCAGTGTCACTGCCTTTCACATTCTTCAAGGCTCTGACCCTGCAAACACTGAAGCCCATATGTAAGTTACTCATGTGAGTAATGCCAATGAAATCTCAGGGTGGGTTTGGGCTGCACTTTCACTCCTTTTGAAAAAATCAGTGGGCTGCAGTAATCTGTGGTTTGCATGTTCGAAAGACACTAATGCAGGTTGAACCTATCTAGTCCGGAACTCTATGGTTTGCATGTTCGAAAGACACGAGTGCAGGTTGAACCTCTCTAGTCCAGAGCTCTATGGTTTGCATGTTCAAAAGACACGAGTGCAGATTGAACCTCTCTAGTCCAGAACTCTATGGTTTGCATGTTCGAAAGACACGAGTGCAGGTTGAACCTCTCTAGTCCAGAGCTCTATGGTTTGCATGTTCGAAAGACACGAGTGCAGGTTGAACCTCTCTAGTCCAGAACTCTATGGTTTGCATGTTCGAAAGACACGAGTGCAGGTTGAACCTCTCTAGTCCAGAGCTCTGTGGTTTGCATGTTCGAAAGACACGAGTGCAGGTTGAACCTCTCTAGTCCAGAACTCTATGGTTTGCATGTTCGAAAGACACTAATGCAGGTTGAAACTCTCTAGTCCAGAACTCTCTGGTCCAGAAACTTCCCTGGTCCGGCATGATTTTAATTAGCTGGATGTCCACTTCTCATGGGTGTGGCCAAGTTTCCCACGGTCCCATAAAGTTTGTTTACAGCCACCAGTCCTGGCTCTCAGCATCCTGGGCTGGTATTTAGCTTTAATTTACCCCTAAATATCCTCTAACAGCCCACTAAGCAGTGGAAGTGTTGGTGATGCTGCTAGACAATACTGACCTCCCCTAGTCTGGAAAATTATCTGGTTTGGAACCGGTCAGATCCCGAGGGTGCTGGACTAAAGAGGTTCAACCTGTATTATTCACATGAGTAAAGTTATCGATGTGCTCCAGTGATTGCAAAACTAGGCCTATGTTGGTTTTCAGGGCTGCTTTTCTGTACTGAAGGCTGAATGTAATTTCATTAGAAAAGGACTTAGAATTTCAGATTGTTAAGCTTTGAGGAGGTGAAACCTCGTCTTTGAACAGGCACTGTATGGATTCTCATTGCTACTACGCCTGGTCCCATCTGCATTTACAAATGATGCAGGAAAGTTCTCACTTCATTTGATTTTCATGTAAGGCTTCCCGGAAAGATTTTCATGCACTCTAGCAGGCGGGCAGTTTTAAATGCAGTATCTTTCCAGACTAATTGCTGACAATATCTTCTGCTTGCAGCTCAGAGAATAATAACCTTGTATGACCTGGAAAAAATAAAAAAGCAAACGCACACATTAAGTAGAGATTTTGTGGGCCTCGTGTTGAGACAGATGCTGAAATGGACAATTCGCAGAGCCTGAAATGACCTGATTTGCCATTTAAAGTCTTTGCTGGTTCTCAGGATGAGAAAAATGCTACCAAAATAATAGCAGATTGTAGGAATCTCAAGCTAGCACGTGGTGTGCTCTGGCATGAATATACATTCTGTCAGCTGTAGACAGCACACTCAATTAGTAGTGATGATAATGTGTGGATTAGTGCATTTCAAAAGGGAAGATGCCCAGCATAATGCCGTGACCCACAGCAGACTGATTATTCGCTAAGAAATGGATAGTAGCAAGATAGAAATAGCAGGGCTTTTTTTTAGAAAGGAAAGTAACCATGAAGGAATTATATTTCAGTGGGGTACAGGCATTTTAATTCCTTTTCCTTTGGAAAGGTCATTTCTGGTTTCTGAACAGCCTTTATAGTATATGTATATGTATATTTATGTATATTATGTATATGTATATTGCAGGAGAGGCATGGGACCGCAGTTAAGGATCAGGGGGCTCCAGCATGCCAGAAATATTTTTAAGACTATATTCTCATTCATTCAGAGACCCCTTTGCAGCCTTCTGGCCGTATAAAGGGTTCTTAAAATGAACATAAATTCCACTTACACCTACTTCGTATGTCCCAGAAGAGTAGTATAAAGGGGCCACAGAGAAAATGAGAATCTGGCTCAGTCTTCAAAATGGTGTCAAAATATAACAGCTGATCTCCAATGTGCCTGGTAGAAAGTTCCTGTCTCATCTGTTTTTTCGATGGAAAACTCGGTTTTTGACAAAATGAAAAGTGTTCTCTTTTTTTTTCACAACAATGAGTAGTCCTGTGGCATCTGAGGGTACGTTTACACAGCATAGCTATGTCGAGATACCGGAGGTATCCTGACTAGCTACCCTGCCTCTTAACAAACCACCCATTATTTTCACATGCTATTTCGGCATCCCTATAGCCCTTGTTCCATAAGGGTTATGGGATGTCTTGAAATAGTGCGTTATTTTGAAATTTGGTGCTGTGTTGATGCGCCAAATTTCAAAATAAGCTATTTTGAAATAGAATCGAAATAAGAGATGCAAATTGCGTATCTTATTTCGAGTCTAGGGTGCTGTGTAGATGTTCCCTTAGAGACTAACAGGTACAGAATCGGATGAGTTGGAGTAAATGTTGTTTCCTCAAAAAGCTGAAAACCAAAACCCTGTCTGCCAGTTTTCTGAGGAAACTTCAAAATGTGTGAAAAATGTCAACTTTTTTTCCCTAAAAATTTCTACAAAAATCCATTTTCAGAATCTGCCATAGTTAGAGTATCAAAGCCTCAAAGACAAGCAAACCTGAGTTGCCCACTAATGACCTGGCAATCTGTTTACATTTGGAAAATACAGTAATTATGACTTGAGGGCAAGAGGCAAATTCAGCAATGTAAGTTCATCTAAACTCCATTGAGCCGACACATCTGCACCACAGAGACCTGGGTTGTAAGAGCAAGTACACCCAAAGTTAGTGGTGGAATATGCCTTCCTTCTGCTGACCTCAGAACCCTTCTTACCTTTGCTTTCTAACCCACCCCAAGAGTATATGGGAAAGAAGAGCACATATTTTTGCAAGCTGGGAACTGTGTCAAGATGAAGGTTCCTGGAAAGCAAATACCATTTCCTCCCTCCTTTCCTGTCAAGGGGATGCAAGGGAAGAGACAGGAGGATTAAAAGAATGTTTTAATGTACAGTATACGAACTTGTGGCCTGCAAGAGATCCACAAGAAAGGTTATTTAACCTCAGGCTGCGACCTCCCCTTGAAGGTGCCAGTTCACTGAGATTCTTAAGCATGTGCCAGAGTTTAATTGATTGACACCAGTGGGACTTCTCGGGTGCGTAAAGTGGGCATGAGTACCCTGCTGAATCAGTCCAGGTAGGACTCAGAGGTAGTTGCCAGTTCCAGAGATAGCGGCAGCGCATGAGCATGTAACTCAAGAGCCAGCAGAGGGAGACAGGTGGTTCCACGGTCGTTCCGGCCGACTGCAGGTCCCACGAAATCCATAGTATTTGGAGCCTGAATTCCTCCTACCCATTCCATGGACAACCAGGGCAATTTCCACCATGGAGAGCTCCCAAGAAGGCTGCCTGAGGGGTTTCTCTTGGAATTTTCCTCTCCTCTCAAGTTCCAGCTGTGACAGTATGTAGCAAAATCCGTGGATTCTGACAGGGGAATGGTGACAGAGAGAGCCATATTGGTCTTACACACTCCACGGATGAGGATTCTACTGCCCCTGGCCCTGTTTAGAACAAAGTGTTGGTTTGGATTTAAACCTCCACAGATGTGCAGCAGTTTCCTTGTAAGCACAATCACTATCCAGCTGGGTGGATATGTGGGATGCTTCTGATAGGTTAAGGACTGCACATATCCTATTACTTTTGTAACCCTTAACAGCACTTAAGTAGTAGTTTAGCATGCTGTCCTGCTGCGAGGGAAGTAGAGCCTTAGTATCCTTATTTCACTGATGTGGAGACTGAGGTATACTTGATATTATTTGAAGCCTGTTTTTAGTGGCTCCTCTCCCTCAGCTGGGGGAGGGGCCTTCCAATGCTTGTGCTAACCCACTCCCAGAATTCAGTGGGTAAGCTTTACTTCTTTGCATCTGTTTTCCATCCCATTTTTTGTCTGTTTATCCTGAATCCAGTTTATAAGCCAGTTTACCTGCTGCTTTGCTTTGCCATAACTTTGTTATCCAAAAACTGTCAACCCACAGTATCAAAAACAATGGAAGGATGAGAATGCTGCTACTTAGCATTAAGGTTTCCCATTCAGATAAATAATTAGAGCTGAGGAAAGCTGCCAAGGTTTGTGGGAAACAACAATTTTATGACAGATTTGCATTGGCTTTATTTTCATCTAAATGAAAATAACTTTTAAAATGCAGGAGAAAATAACGATCTTTTTGCGATTTGTCTTTCCCTTTTACCAATGTGGCTACAAAGGGAAATTGTATTTCTTTCTTTCTTTGTTGGGTGAGTTATCAGAGTCATTTAGATTGCTTCCTGAGCCCACACCATATTCTAATTGGAATTGTGTGGATTCTCGCATAGCAAATAGGCAATTCATTTCTTGCTTCTCTCGCACATTTCTCCTTCGACTTTTTGTTTTTTCACCGGAGGAAAGGTCGTGTTTCAGAGGTATTCCCATGTGCCATTTTCCCGCTTGAGTGCCTGCATTAGCATTTCTGTGGTAATTCCTTGTCTGATCTACATTATCATGGAAACGTAATAAAATATTTAAAGATGTAAAAAGCTACTCTGAAAGTTCAGAAAACCTTTGTGCTCCAGTGTCTTGCATTCTGCATCAAGCATTTGTATAGTGATCCAAATGAAGGCCCGGATTCCGCATAGACTTATGCATGGCTTTCACCTTAAGCAGCACGAACAGTCCCCATGCGTAAGGTTAAGTATGTACATAAATCTCTGCCTTGGGGCTTTCATTGGCATTCCTTACTCAGCAAAACTGCCATAGAATCATAGAATACTAGAATTGGAAGGGACCTCGAGAGGTCATCGAGTCCAGTCCCTCACCCTAATGGCAGGACCCAATACTGTCTAGAGTCTAGACCATCCCTGATAGTCATTTATCTAACCTACTCTTAAATATCTCCAGAGATGAAGATTCCACAACCTCCCTGGGAAATTTATTCCAGTGTTTAACTACCCTGACAATTGGGAACTTTTTCCTAATGTCCAGCCTAAACCTCCCTTGCTGCAGTTTAAGTCCATTGCTTCTTGTTCTATCCTCAGAGGCCAGGAAGAGCAAGTTTTCTCCCTCCTCATTGTGACACCCTTTTAGATACCTGAAAACCACTATCATGTCCTCTTTCAATCTTCTCTTTTCCAAACTAAACAAGCCCAATTCTTTCCATCTTCCTTCATAGGTCATGTTCTCTAGACCTTTAATCATTCTTGTTGCTCTTCTCTTCCCCAGTTTCTCCACATCATTACAATCTAAATCTCATTGTGATACCCTATTAATATCAAGAAATTCAGACATTCTTGTTCTACAAACAGATACTGACATGTTTCGATGCTTGCCCCATGGTACCTAACAATAATCAAAAGAATTTAATTATTCCTGGTGAACGTCAGTGGACGCTTTGCCTGCATAAAACGGGCTGAATGGGGCCTGTGGGTATTTGCCAGTCCAGATCAGAGATGGCTTTTGCAGACCTGCAAAGGCTATGACCATGGGTTTCCCCTCATGGTGGGAAATGTAAGCAGGAATCTCAGCTTTCATTAAAAATAAATATTATTTTTAGCCATTTTTCCAAAACTAGTATTGAGGGTTGGAAACTTATCTTTGATTTTTCCTGAAGTTCTCAAGTTATTATTATTGATGGTGGTTGTTGTCCGTTACAGCCACCCGGGGCTGGGCTTTGGGGTCCAGAGCAACCATATTCCGAGGTCCCTGGAGTTTTGGGAAGATCCCAGATCAGTTCACAGTTGCAGGTGACAAGTGCCACCCCGATATCACTGAGGGCATTTGGGACCCTGCAAGTCCCCTACCAGCCATCTGCCTACAGCTGAGCCAGCTTCTCTTCTGAGCATCCTGCATGATGCAGATGGAGGGGCAGCTCAGTAGCATGTGGGAAGCGATTTTCTAGACTGGTCCCTGTGTTGACGCGGATTCCTTCTCTTGCCTTGGTCAAATCATATGCTGAGCGTAGGCCCAAATTTTCAGACTTTGGAGCCTACATAAGAGCTGCCAAATTGGGTCAGTTCAATGTCCATCTAGCCCAGTTTCTTGTCTCCAGCTGTCCCGGAATGGCCAGTACCAAAGCTTCAGGAGGAGAATACAGAACAGGGGAGTTGGAATGACCCACCCCAGGCTTCTCCCAGCATTTGGCAATCAGAGGATTAGTGTAATCCCAAGTATGGGGTTACATCACGGATCCTCTTGTCCATTGATGGACGTAACCTCCATGAAAGTATCCAGTAATAGTCTTGGCAATCACTGCATCCCATGGCCATGAGTTCCACAGTTTAGTTGTGTGCCAAAGTATTTCCTCTTGTTTGTAGTACACCCGTTGCCTATTTCATCAGGTGAACCTTGGATTTTGTCTTGTGGAGAAGTGTAAATAACACTTTTTAACACCAGTCATGATTTTATAGATTTCTAATATACCCCCCTTGATCACCGCTTTTCTAAGATGAACAGTTCTAATCTTTTAAGTCTCTCCTTGTGTAGAAACTGTTCTATGTCCTTGATCATCTTTGTCTGAACTTTTTCCACTTCCAGAGATGGGCTCCCTAGAACTGCCTGCAGGATTCAAGGTGTGGGCAAAGGATGGATTTATAAAATGCCATTATGATATTTTCTTCCTTATTTTCTATTCCTTTCCTAATAATTCCTAATGTTCTGTTAGCCTTTTTGATTGCTGCTGCTGCATATTGTGCTGACGTTTTCAGAGAACTATCCATGGTGACTCCACGATCTCTGAGTGGTAACAGCTTATTTAGAACTGGTTGTTATATATGTGTAGTTAGGATTATTGTTCCATTGACAGGTTCCGTATATTATTCTTGCTATTATTTAATATTGCTTGTAGAAAGGTAGGGCCTACTAAAGTCGTCATTGTAAGGTTCAGAAATAGACAGTCACAGACTTTCCGTGGCCAGGAGGTGTAGCACTGTGCATTCTCCATGCCCATGCAGGGCTTCTGCAGGACCTAGCTTTTATGGAACTGATTAAGCACTTCTTGAGACCTCCCAGAAGTCAAGGGAGAGTCAGGGTTTGCAAGAGTGTCAATAAAACACCAACTGGCAAAAAATCCAGAGTGCGACTGTTGGATAGATGAATGCATATGCAAAAAATCAGAAGGTCCCCCATAAATATTATGCTACTTGAGTTTGAGTCACTGCAGATGTATACAGTCGATAACAAATGGTTTGTGCCCTTGAAAGCTCATGATACTATATAACGTTTTTAGTAGTCTCTAAGGTGCTATAGGACCAATTGTTTTTTAAGGTTTTTTTTAAGTATATAGGGTGAAATGGGGGTTTTTAAATAGTTTTATAAAGTGACCAGATTCGCAGTATTTACAGCATATTACGATAGCCTTACATGCTATAATCCCTCATGGGGATTTATGTAACTTCATTTGCATCTCGTTAGTAAGACACAGTAAAGGCTTCTACGGATATCTTTGAGTATGTCTACACTAGCCCCCTAGTTCAAACTAGGGAGGCTAATATAGGCATTCGAAGTTGCAAATGAAGCCTGGGATTTAAATATCCCGGGCTTTATTTGCATCTTCCTGTCCGGTCGCCATTTTCAAATGCCACTAGTCTGGACTAATTGCCCGCGGCTACACGCAGCAGGGACCCAGTAGTTCGAATTAAAGCTCCTTGCAGGAGGAATAACAGATAGTTCGAATTAGGGCTTTAATTCGAACTACCAGGTCCCTGCCGCATGTAGCCGCGGGCAGTTAGTCCGGACTAGAGGCATTTAAAAATGGCGACCGGATGGGAAGATGCAAATAAAGCCCGGGATATTTAAATTATTTTCAAGTTCGAACTACGGGGCTAGTGTAGACATACCCTTTGTGACCAGTAATTGTGACATTGATATGTTTATCATAAAGAAATGCATGAATTTAATATAGATTTTTGGAATGGTGGCTCTCCAGACAATCCACAGCTAGGTGTAAAATGTTTCCTCATTAAAATTACCCAGAAGAGTCATGTCCAGCCAGTGAGAAGACTTCTAGGACTTGAATTGCACCTACAGAATCAACCAGCCTCAGGTTGGGAGGAATTGCGGTTGAGTTCCCAGAAAGAACACAAAGCAACCAGTAGCTTCCACCTTATGGAACAAGACACCTTCTAAACTATAAACATGAGTAAGGCTTTAGGTGTCCTCGAAGCACATAAAGACTCCCTCTGAGAAGGCTTAGGGAGCATAGAGGCAACATGCTTTACAGCTCCTGGCCTATTGCGTAGGGAGTCCAGTGTCAGCAAGTCGGGTGGGGGATTGTGGTGGTGATGGAAAGCAGATGAAACCTCCCTAATGCTGGGCAGGGTTTCCCCAGGCACAAAGCATAGGTACCAGGGTGGCCTGGTTTCCCGGAGCCATCTCTTGCAGCAGAGCTCCCCGTCCTGAGCCCAACTGGAGCAAGTAGAGGCCAGGAGGCCCAGGTAGAGTCCTCGTTCCTCCGTTGTGCCTGTGTGAAATCCCTTGAAAACAAAAACACCTGCAGATTTGAGGCCCATATTCTTAGGTCTGTGAATTTTAGAAAGGCTACATCCGGGCTCATAAGAAAACAGCAACCTTAACCATTCCACAAAGGAGCATCCATGTTTATCTGTGGGCTCATCCTAGCTTCTGTCTCCCAATTCCCATTCAACGCAGGAGGTCTACCGTACGGTAATGACTGGGGGTAGGGGGAGGTTTGGTGATCAGGAGAGTGTGAAGGGGAGAAAGGAGGAAAAAACGGGCAAAAGACAAGCTGAGAGAGGAACTGTCAATAGCACATTTACCTTTGTTCTACATGATTCCCAGGCAGCCTTTTCCCCTGCCCACTTTGGCTCTTGTCGGTTGTTAGCTCTTTCATTCCAGCTGAGTATTGAATTTCAAATGTGCATCTTTCAGCTTGAAGGGACCTTCTGTTAACTGGCAGTAGCCAATCATGGTTATACATTCCTTAGCCTCCCTCTTATTACTTCAGCCTCTGGCATTAGAGCTTATGCAGCCCTGATATAGTTATGAGAAGAAATACAGGCCGCATTCCCAAGATACACTTCAATACCTCACGGCCTCAGTCCTCCATTGTGCTCTCGTGTGAAATCCCTCAGATAGCTCAATTGTGGATTTCTTCTTTGGCCAAGAATCGGCCTAAAATTCTCTCTGTCAACAACATAAATATATTTAAATGTGGTGGAGGGTTTTTTCCCCCCTGCATTTCATTCATTTTGTTTCTGTTGCTTTCTCCTTATCATTAAAGATTTCCATTTGTCCAAACCTCTCCTCGTCTCAGTTGGCCCTTTTTATAATGGGGATTCTTTCCCGAGTTCATTTTACTTTACAGTTGACGTTTCCTTTTTATAGCACAGCCTGCTGGCTGAAAAAAGCCACAGAGTGAACAGGGTGATGGGGAATAGTGGTTAGATCATAACAGCAGGGTGAGGGAATTGGAGGGGCCTAGTTCAGCCCCCAAACAATCATCAGGCTGCGAGATTACTGGGGCATAGGGTTTATGATAGAAAAAGACCACCAGAAGATAAATGTGACTGTGTGTGATCATTTGACTTGCAACAGAGAGTGAAGCCAAATGAGGACAAGTAATTGACTTTATTCAAACATAATTCCATCAGAATTCTGGACTGATTCCCACTGGTCTCTCGTTCACTTCTCTAAAACCACCTTAAAAACAAACAACCATCAAAAACCCACAAGGAAACCCTGGGAGGTATAAATTCAGGCAAGCGGCATAAGGAAAATGAATCTATTACTGCTAACGCTGAATAAAAATGCCACAAACTGCTGTGGTGCTGAAGTCGCACAATTCAGATAAATTGGGAATGCAATTAACGATCCCTTAGGTACCGTAGAACCTCCAAGTTACAAACACCTCGGGAATGGGGTTTGTTCGGAACTCTGAAATGTTCGGAACTGGTTGCTATGGTTGATTGTTCAAAAGTTTACAAGTGAATATTGACTTCATGCAGCACTGAAACTTTACTTTGCAGAAGAAACATGCTGCTTTCCCTTTATTTTTTAGTACTTTACATTGATCACAGGATTGTACTGTATTTGCTTTTTTGTCTCTGCTACAGCCTGATCGCCTACTTCTGGTTCTAAATGAGGTGTGTGGTTGATGGGTCAGTCCATCACGTTGTTTAAAACTCTGAGGTTCTCCTGTTGGTAGACACATGCAGCTGGATCCCGGTCACCTTGGTGACGTCACTGTCCGCACTCATTTCCTACCGCGTTGCGGGATCACTGATTGAGACGCTGCGTGATGGCACAGCTGTGGTTTGGGGTACGGCTGCACAGCAAAGAAAACCCACGGCTGGCTTGTGCCAGCCGCCTCAGGTTTTTGGGGCTCAGCCATGGGCTGTTTCACTGCTGTGTAGACTTCTTGGTCCCCACAGCCTGGGCGCCAGCCCGAATACCAAAGTCTACGTAACAATAAAACAGTCTTGTAATCTGGGTGTGTTGCACCTCTCCATATTCCCTGCCCCTTCCGTGGAGCCTAAAGCCCTGATCTTGCTAACATGCCTGTGCTTAACTCTAAACACAAGAAAAATCCCACGGGCCAGAATTCTGCACCACTGAAATCAATGGGAATTTTGCCATTAATGTCACTGATGCAGGATCAGGCCCTCAATGCATAAGTGTTAGTATAATCAGTGCCTAGGCTTCTTTACTTCTGTGCCGTGCCTAGTCCTCTCTGGCTCTCTGCAAGCCATCATCGGCAGTGCTGTCAGAAATCAGCCTGCGTCACAACACGACGTACCACCCCAGGGCCCAGACCTTGCCAGAGCTTTCTTTTTTTTTTTTAATACGTTCAAACCAGTCTTATCCGTTTTTTTTTTTCCTGTGCAGCTTGTAAAAATAATGCTATCAAGGGCCGTGACAGGCACGGTGAAGCAGGGAGACTGCTTTGAACTTGAAAACAGTTCCGTCTCGCTCCAAGACTAGAAAGGCAACTGAGGCAGTAATGCTTTCGGTAGACACGTAAAAAGGACGGGCCATTTTGGAGGCAGTGGTGCACTCCACGGGCCCAGCTGTGACAAGCACTTATTTTGGGGGATCCGTTCGGTTTCCTTTCAGACACACCCCGTCCACTTTACTCCCTCGGACAGGCTGGGTGCTTTTAAAAAAAAAATTAAAATGGCAGCGAGGGAGAGTTTCTAAGGTGAGGGCGATTTGCTTAATCAGGTGAGACAGGGACCAAAAACACTTGGCAGGATGGAAATAGAAATGTCCCACTGTAAACCTGCCCTGAAGCAACATGACACTGTACTAACTTTAATGACTCATTTTGATCCTTCCCTGAACAATAGATGCAATTTCAATTTTGTATCCACTCTGATACCATCATGAATGACAATAAAGCCATGTCATACTATGATGTGTACAGTATTATCAGTTGTGACACCGAAAGATCACCCGCAGTACAGTCTGTGAGCCTTCCCGAGATCGTAGTCTGCTAGGAATGAGATAACGGTAGCGTCTCTGGGGCTGTTCTGTGGGTAGCTGAGTGAGACAGATCATTTCCTCATCTCTATTGGGGATGTGGGGGAGGAATAGCTCAGTGGTTTGAGCACTGGCCTGCTAAACCCAGGGTTGTGAGCTCAATCCTTGAGAGGGCTATTTAGGGATCTGGGGCAAATCTGACAGGGATGGTACTCGATCCTGCTGTAAGGGCAGGGGACTGGACTCAGTGATCTCTCTAGGTCCTTTCCAGCTCTATGAGGTAGGGATATCTCCATATTAAACCCCAGGTATGTCTCACTTTCCACAAAACCTGTAGAGTCAAATAATGGTGGCCTCTGCATGCATGCACTACAGGGGGCAGTGGCCAGCTATAATAGGGCTGCCAGGGCCCAGAGTATGAGGAGAGTGCTAGCAAAAATTGGGAGTGTGGGGTCCACCTTGTGTCTCCCTCTCCATTCTGCAGGGGGAGAAGTCCTGGCTATCCCTTCCCCAAGGGAGTCCAGCATCTCCCTGCTTTGACCTCTGCCCACTGGATCACAAAGAAGGCTTTGTGAAAGCGCATAATAGGCTGGATCCTGCACCATGGGGGGGAGGGTTTGGCCCTGGGGCAGGTGTGTGTGGGGCTCCATGTCTCCCCAGCTCCAGGCAAACCTCGAGGAGCGTTAATGGGCCTATGATTTCCATTAGCATGAAAACAAGGAGTTTGCATTTTTTTCCAGACGCTCATATGTGTGTCTTAGCCCTTCCTAAGACTAGCATTATGTTGCATTACATAAAATCCTAGAATTAGAATTCTAGGTGTCATTCCAGACAGTCTGTTTACAAACACACTTCTTCACTCTGTGCTGAAGCACGAGCAATTGAAAACGCCCTCCGGAGAGTTCAGATTTTCACATTCACACTTAAAAAAACAACCTAACTTGCATGTACCAAAGAGGAGGATAAAGGAGATATTGAACGTGCATCAGCAACTCCTAGAGAACTTATCAGAATCAACTCTCACTGCCTGATGATGACGGGGCACTTGATAGCTTGTAAGAAGGTTTGGCTAAATACTTCATGAGCCTTCCATTAACGAGTAAGATGCCCCATAAATTGCTCTGTCAATAGAATTTTAAAACTCAAGCTCAAATGGGACATTTCAGTCTGTGTCTTTCCCTGGCACTTTCTAAACTCGATGTTATGTTTTCTCTTTCAGGCCATGTATATGTTCTACGCTTTGGCAATTGTTTGTGATGATTTCTTTGTCCCTTCATTGGAAAAGATTTGTGAAGTAAGTATCCGTAGATGTTTCTTTCGCTTATATGTCACTTCAGTAGCAATTTCCCTTGAAAAGATGTGTCCACGGTATATAGCAGGAGTGGGCAAAGAGGCCTCCGCAGGCTGGATTCAACGTGACAAGCTGGTGGATGCAGCCCACGGCCACCCTGCCGGTCCACCGCCTCCCGGCCAATCAAGACCTGGAGACAGGGAGCACACGAAATCTCCTTCCCCCACCAGCGGCATCAGAAGGAACCGTTGGCTGTTTTAAAACCTGATTGGCCTGGGGGCAGGAGGAGCGTGTGAGGTCTCCTCCCGCTGCGGCGCCTAGAGGGAACTGCCAGCGATTCTCTCTAGGCATGGGCTGGGGGGAGAGCAAAGATTTCATGCACTCCCCGACCCCCAGACCAATCAGGGTCTGTGGGTGGGGGAGCACGAGACATCTCCTGGCCCCGCCCCTTCTGCCCGAGGCCACACCCCTTCTGGGGTGGCCCAGGCCACTTCCAAAATTTGTAAAGTGGCCCCCTTTTAAAAACTATTGCCCAGCCCTGATATGTACAATAGATTACCTTTTCTCCTCGTTTTTCTTTTTTTAATCGAATGGGTAAGACCACAGGTATCTTTACATTGATTTATATTGTGTAAATGATTGTTCAGCTTTGTGTGTTTCTTTCGCAGAAGCCTCCTGGTGCGTTTCTCAGTGGGCAAATAATGTTTGTAGAGTAGCCTTTTAAATCTTGTGATTGCCACTTGAACAAGAACAATTATATCTGCATAACATTCTTCTCTTTAGCAAATAGTTTGTGCCCCTCTACAACAGAATAAAACACAAACACTATATAGTTAGAAACCTACCTGAAGAGGTACCCAAGAAATAGTCTTCTGGGGTATGTCTACACTGCAGCGCTAATTCGAACTAACTTAGTTAATTCGAACTAAGCTAATTCAAACTAACGCATCCAGACTAAAAAACTAGTTTGAATTAGCGTTTTGCTAATTCGAACTAGCATGTCCACATTAAGTGGACCCTGAACCGGGGTTAAGGATGGCCGGAAGCAGTGCCGGCAGGGCATCAGATGAGGACGTAGAACGTGGAGCTGATGCCTCAGGCTAGCTGAGGGCTGTGCTTAAAGGGACCCGACCCCCACCCCGGACAGACAGTTCTCAGGGGTTCCCCGCTTGCAAAGCAGTCCTGGCTTGGAGTGCCCTGAGTGCCCACACTGGGCACATCACAGCACTCGGCCATAAGACCAGCTGCACTTGCCGCAGGCTGCCATCTGGGGAGAGGGGGCAATTGGGGGGCTGCAGGAGAGCTTCCACCCCCAGAAGCCCGCAGAGCCAGCCCAGTCCTCCCCATCGGGGGCTCGTACCGCATTCCTCCCTCACCTCCTTCCACTTACCCTTCCCTAGCCCCCCTTCCTGATGTACAAAATAAAGAAAACGTGTGGTCAAAAATAGAATCTCTCTTTATTGCACAAAACTTGGGGAGACTGGGAAAAGGAGGTGGGAGAGGGGAAGAGAGAGGGTGGGAGAGGGGAGGGCAACTACAATGATCAGAGGTTTGGAACAGGTCCCATATGAAGAGAGGCTAAAGAGACTGGGACTTTTCAGTTTAGAAAAGAGGAGACTGAGGGGGGATAGGATAGAGGTCTCTAAAAGCATGAGTGGGGTGGAAAGGGTGCATCAAGAAAAGTTCTTCATTAGTTCCCATAATAGAAGGACTAGAGGACACCAAAGGAAAGGAATGGGTAGCAGGCTTCAAACTAGTAACAGAAAGTTGTTCTTCACAAAGCAAATAGTCAACCTGTGGAACTCCTTGCTGCAGGAGGCTGTGAAGGCTAGAACTAGAACAGAGTTTAAAGAGAAGTGAGATAAAGTGATGGAGGTTGGGTCCATGGAGTGGTATAAGCCAGTGGGTAGGAGTGGTGTCCCTGCCCAAAGTTTGTGGAAGGCTGGAGAGGGATGGCACGAGACAAATGGCTTGGTCACTGTCTTCGGTCCATCCCCTCCAGGGTTCCTAGGGTTGGCCGCTGTCGGCAGACAGGCTACTGGGCTAGATGGACCTTTGGTCTGACCCAGTATGGCCATTGTAAGCTCGGGGCTCAGGGTCGGGGGTCTCAGTGGACCACCTTGATTTTCATGCACACCTACTCCTGGGTGGCCAGGCTGGCAGCTCTCCTGCCCAAGACGGCCACTTTCCTGTGCCTAGTGCGGAGGTCATGGACGAGGTCCACGATGTCCGCACTAGAGCAGGCGGGTGCCTGCCTCTTGCGGTCCCGGGCAAGCTCCCGGGAGCCGCCAGCCTGGTCCCGGGAAGAGGGGGAGGGCTGGGGGGCATCGGGTGGCTGGCTCGAGCAGTGCCAGGTGCAGGGTCTGCTGGCTGGGTGCTGGCAGGCTTGTACCTGGCACGGGCACCGTAGCCAGCCCGTGCCCCTTTAAGGGGTCCGGAGCCAGGAGGGGGGCATACGAGTTTCCCTGGTGTTGGCCAGAGTGGCCACCAGGGAAAGCTGGGGAGGGCTAGCCTCCCACTAGTTCGAATTAAGGGGCTACACACCCCGTAATTCGAACTAGTAAGTTCGAACTAGGCTTAGTCCTCGTAAAATGAGGTTTACCTAGTTCGAACTAAGCGCTCTGCTAGTTCGAATTAAGTTCGAACTAGCGGAGCGCTAGTGTAGCGCCTATCAAAGTTAATTCGAACTATCGTCCGTTAGTTCGAATTAACTTTGTAGTGTAGACATACCCCTGGTTAAATTACTTATTTGGGACTCAGAAGGTCAGTTCCTGGCATTGTAATAAACTTCTTGTGTGACCTTGGGCATATGACTGAGTCTTTTTGTGCTTCACAGGTTAGTGGTTGTCTTATCTATTTAATTTACAAGCTCTTCAGGGCAGATACTTAGTATATGCTTATGTAGCATCTTGCAAATGAGTTCCCAATTTTGTCTGGGACTTTAGGAACAACGGTAACAAAGGTTATAGTAATTCTAAATTTACAATATACCATACAGTGATTAAAATGGCCAACAATTGCATTGTTTTAGCCCTCTGATAAAAAATATGTTTGAGCCTGGATTACATTAAATTTTTTCCCAGAAATTGCTAAATTACAACTCTCGTGAACGTGTGCACTCTACATTCTGAGAAAGTACCACTGGCCAGTTCGGGGTAGGGGGGATGGAATGGGAGAAATTAAGGTGTATCTTGACTTTGACAGGCAAATGTTGAACCACTAGAAACTTCCAAGTTTCGAATAATGCTTAAAAGCCACTCTGCATCGCATTGGGGCAAACAGGTCACTCACAGGAGCAGAGTGTGGCCAAAATAGGGCTATTTTGGTCCTGCACATGTGGATTCCACTGTGCTGACCTTGATTACAACAAAATTTTGGTTTGGATTCAAAATTCAACAGACTGGCAGCAGTCTCCTCATATGTGCCGTCACTAGGCAGATGGAGAGACAGTTATCTATGTTCCTCCTGCTTGGCTAAGAATTGCAAACATCCTGTTACTTTTGCTACCATTGTCCCCACCCTAAACAGCCTGTCTGCCTCGTCCACCTGCTAGCTTATCTTTTAAACTCTGCGATCTTTGGGGCAGAGCTTTTCAAGTTCACTGTTTTACAGCATTTTACATTGGGAGCCCCGTGTTCACCGGCCTGTGCCTGCAATAGGAACGTACAATAACAATAATGATGATACAAATTCTGCTGATGTGCATGTCACAGTGCAGACTTCAGTGTAAAACACTAGGCCAGATCCTCAGGAGCTGAGGGTTGATTTACATTACCAGAGGCTCCAATCCCTTATTTGGATTTCAGACCTCCCTGCAAGATTCTAATTCCATTATAAATTGTACAGCAGCAGGGAAAGCAATTGCAAAGGAAACGATCTCCTTTTGACTGAGGCCAGCAGACTGCAATTTTAGAAAATAAGTACTTCCCCAGCTTGAATAAACACAGAAAGATAATTATTTGTTGAGTGTGGTCCGCATGTTTGAAGTGTCTTCAAGTCTTTCCCGAAGCCAGTTCCATACAACGAAATCTGTGCTGCAGGTAGAAAATACAGGTTGGCTTTGCCATGTGGGGATCTTTGTCAATTGGAAAAGACACCTGCCGATCTCCCCCGAGGTAGAGCCACAATTATCCATCTTCCTAAAAACAGAGCTGCTCCTGAGCTGCGGGATGAGGTGTGGGAGGTTAGATGGAAAATCATTTCTCTCTGACTGCACTGATGGCATCTGACTGGTGAACTGTATTGGTTCATCGAAATGCCGCTCAGCCTCGGCTCCGTGAAAACTGTTTGGACGCATGGGGTTTGGAGGATCAAAGGAGTGACACGGGAACAGACCCATGTCGGCAAAATAGTTATGGTGCAGAGAAGAGGGAACGTGGTTAAACAAGTATCAGATAGATGTGAGCATAGTGCAGACCATAACATTGTGGTGTAAGTTAACAGTACGTATTAACCAAAGGGGTCTTAACTCGCTCCAAAACATGGGTGGTTGTTTTTTCAAAATCTTTGTTCTCGGCCCAAAGGTGACCTTTTGGGGGACACAGAGTCCTTTTTTTCCAACGTCAAGCTGTTCTCGAGTTATGTGACAGTGAAAGAAACACACGTTCCTTTGTTCCCAGTTGGTCCACCATATTTTTGTCTGAATCTGAAATGACTTGTCTTTAAAACTTCCCACACGCATGGACATTGTCTTCAGTGCTAGCATTCAAATGGACATGGGACTAGCTCACTTGGGAAGGGTCTCAACTGCCTTTTCTCCTGGCCCACTCGCCGTCTGTCTTTTTCAAACTAAAGGGGAAATAGTTTGACCACATGTTCGGATCACGTGTGGTGCTGGATTCTGCCCCTGCTTCCTCACACCAAGTAATTATCTGCTCAAGAAATCCCATTGAATAATCTCTGGCTCTCAAAGCTGCTCTACTGATTTCAGGGTGAATAACGGTGACAGATGGGCAACCCTCCCTGGTGATGTGGTATATTTGGCATATTTGAAGCAGGTTCTCTCACTCACTTACACAACATCGTCCTTGCAAAGAAGTCCCACTCTTATTCGCTCGCATTAGGGAAGTTCTTGTAGCCTAAAGATTCGCAAACACTTGGAAATCAACATTCCGCAATGGCTCTTCACAGGGACACGCTTATTCCAGAATGAGAATAGCTTTTCCCAGTGTAGTGTAATCAGCATCGGAAGTGGATTATTATTAGGGTTATAGTAGCATCTGCAGGCCCCAAACTGATATCGCAGCTCTCTGTGAAGAGCTTTCTGTGGACCCCATGGGATAGATTTTTGCCTCTTTTGCCACATCTTTGTACTGCCCAGATTGTCATTAGGGATGTAAAATCCCATGTAATTGGTTAACTTGTTAAATGTGCTTTTGAACCGATTAACCGATTAAAGGGGGAGGTTGGCTGGGCTGAAGCAGCCTCCCCACCACAGGCAGGAGCTGCTCCAACTCGTCCGGAGCAGCCCCTGCCTGAAAGGCGCCCAAGCCCAAGTGAGGAGCTACTCCAGCCCCCACCAGTTAACTCAGGGGCGGGCAATAATTTTTGAGTGGGGGCCACTTCAAAAATGTTTGAAGTGGTTGTGGGCTGCCCCGGAAGGGGCGGGGCCTCGGGCAGAAGGGGCGGGGCCTTTAAATAGCAGGAGCTGAAAGGGCTCACACCTCCCCTGCGGCTCTCAGGCATCACATTAGCCAGAGATGGGAGCTGCGAGCCCTTTCAGTGCCTGCTATTGAAAGGGCTCGCTGCTCCCGGCCTTGCTGCTAGCTCGTTGCCTGGGAGCTGGAGACACGTTAAGGGTGTTGCTTACTGGGTAAACAGTTAACCTGTCACATCCCTGCTTGTCATGGTGTAGTGAGCAGGGATGGCCGCTCACTGACCCTGAGGAGGGAGAACCCCTCTCTGAGCCCGGATGGGCTGAGCTGGAGCCTCACCATTAAGTCCGCAGCAGCCTGGGGGAAGGGCAGGAAGTATAAAAGCCAGGCCCAGAAGCTCAGTAGGGGGCCGGCTGTAGGAGGGAGCGGAGGCCAACCCTGAGAAGGCTGAGGAACCGGCTGAGGTGGACGACTGGCCTAGGCCACCAGGCCCCAGCCCAGAGGAAGAGACCCTGTTCTCCCTAGCTCTAGACTGGGACCATACAGACCCTGGGGGCCCGCCCTGACCAGGGGAACATGTACAACCGGAGGGGGAGTCTGGAAGTGGCCCAGGGGAAGCAACAGATGATCAGGTGGATCTGATCACCCTTTAAGCTGGGTCAGCGGGCTTCGGTGTGGATCCCCTGCCGACCCCAGTGCTGCAAGGCTGCCACTGCTAGGGCCCTGGGCCAGGACATGGTGGAGTAGGGAGGGCCCACGTCCCCCCTACCACTCCCTGCATTTGGGTGGCAGTCTCCCCCTCTCCACTTGTGCTGCAGAAACTGTTTACTTGTCTGCCTCACCCTGAGCCAGGGCCTGGGCTGGCATTGGACTGCCGAGACGGTTTGTCTGCCTGCCCCGCCCTGAACCAGGGCCCGGGCCGCCATTTTGATTGTGCGGGAATTGTTTGTTAGTTGGCCTACGTTCTGGCCTGGTGTGAAAGGGGCCACCGGGCTAAGACGTACAGGCCCGAGCACGGGGCAGTGACTCAGGACTCAACTACAACTCTTACACATGGCCATTTGACTACATTGTCTGAGATTCTCTCCCAGGGAAACCATTGTTATAGCAATGTGTTTCTAGGAAGTAAGGACTCAAGCATATCCCTTGACTGATTATCCCGCCTCTGAAGGCATCAGCAAGGTGCAAGCTGTATGAGATGATGAGCATATCTGTGTTTCCACTGAGTCCGGTGCAGAAGAAACTAGCCCTTTGTGAGCTCTATCTTTTCTTCCAAAATACGTTTTTAGCAATATTTTTAGTCCTGTATAGCTCATGTCCAGCAAAGCTTTTGTTCAATCAGTTTGTCACACGTTATGACAATAGTACGCTTTTGAGCTTTCCTGCCTCCCATGGAAGCCAGATGCTGCTGACCCAACTCTTCTGCCATTGCCACCCCATAACATATGTGTAACACTGCGTGATTAGCATGTCATAGGGGCAGAGTTAAGGGGATCTGGAACCCATGTGAGAAAATTAAGCTGTTAACTAAGGATTCAGTTGTTTGTTCTGCATTTTTTGCAGAGCAAATTCATTTTCTACGTTGGCGTATACATAGTTTGCTGAGGTGAATATTCATGAAGAAACCTCAGAGATTCTAGTGGTGAAAATACAATGCACTATAGGATTATTTTCAAGTCCCATAGAGGAAGTTTTTAGATCCCCTGTCAGCTTGCTTGCTCTTTGCTGTTATGAACGAGTGCGGTCTGAAAAGTGTTCCCTTCACATTCCACTGCCCTTCATTCTGCTGTCAATCCATACCCAGGGGCTGCAGCTTGTGTGTTTCAGGTCTGATTGTATAGAAACGAGGCCATTCTTCAGCGGGCTTGCTTTATAGTCTCTTTGCATAAAGCAATGGGAGGTACCACCTAAGCCAATTCGTTTTCATAGCTTGGTCCCATTTACTGAACTGTAGGTCGTACTGGTGGGACGGTGGGTCTGCAGAACACATTCAGAAAATTGTTATCTAAGAAGTTATTTGGAAAAGGGTGACACCAATGAAATCTGTATTCAGTTGTGAGTGTTTTTCCTCTCAGGATATATATGGGTGTGTCTAGACTACTGAGTTTTGTCGACAAAAGTGGACTTTTGTCGACAAAACTATACCAGCGTCTACACTACCACTGAGTTCTGTCGACATAACGTCGACAGAACTCAGCAGTTTTGTCGACGCTGGTATACCTCATTTTACAAGGCATAACACCTTCTGTCGACAGAGTTCTGTCGACAGAAGGTGTTATTGCCTGTAGGGTTGCGTCTAGACTACAGGGTTCTGTCGACAAAGCAGCTTGCTTTGTCGACAGAACTCAGTGTGTCTGGACGCTCTTTGTCGACAGAAGTTTTGTCGACAGATACTGTCGACAAAACTTCTGTCGACAAAACCCGGTAGTCTAGACGTACCCATATTGTGTTAAGTAAAAACAACCCCCTATGTCTAAGTCTATGGATACCTGACTTGGGCTTTGGGTTTCTTACAGGTCCAGTTTGGTGAGCATATATATTTTAAGAGACTGGCAGTCCCTGATGATCTGCAAAGATTGAGTTAGCCACTTCTGTGTAAATCCCATATAGGGAAGCTAGCACGTTGGGTCCAGGGTACTCACGCCCTTACATACTCCCCATACTCATGGGTAAGGACTTGGCTCCCTCCCCATGTACTGGCCAAAGCAGGTGATACAACATGTGCATGGAGAAGGTTGTCATTTACCACACTTTGGAAACAAGAAAGGAATCGTGACTCAAAGGGTGACCTCATACCTTCTGGTGCGGTGCAGCTAATATACATTGATTGGGATCAGAAGGGGCAGGCATCTTGTTTTATTAGATTGAAAGGACAGTATTTCTCCAGGGTAGCGAATGCTTCTCTGTCCTGTTGATGCTTCCCTTGTTTCCGTTTAAGCATATACGCAATTTCCTGCTCAGACAATTTCATCTTTCCAGTTGAATTTCTTCTCACCTGCCAGTGTTCTTGTCATGGATGTCATTTTTTATTTTTTCCTGCAGCGCTTGGATCTTAGTGAGGACGTGGCTGGGGCAACTTTTATGGCCGCTGGAAGCTCTGCTCCGGAGTTGTTTACATCTGTTATAGGTAAGTAACTCACCACCCATTTCGTCTTTACACAGTCTTTTAAAAGCATTAAGTCCAGATGGAATTGCCAAGTCATTCTCATACTTACAATAAGCCTTTACCTGTTCTCCCGTGGACGCATGGAAGATTAGTGGTGGCAAAGCCTTGTTAAGTCTAGGAGCTATCTGTATAAAATCTCCCAGTGTTGATGAAAGAACAAACACCTGAATTTCTGGTTTTATGTACAGTCTGCGTCACCAGGCATCATCCAGGCTCTCCGCACCGTGAATGGATTAACATGCCACTAAATTGTACCCCCCCCCCACACACACACAATGGGTTTTAACTGTGTTGAGGGGCTACGTTGATCCATTACAGGGCAGATGGCCATTTTAGTGCAGATCAGCGGGGGTGGTTACGTTTTGGTCCTGTTTTGGATAGGTGGCGATCCGCGCAAGCAGCTTTCCTGCATACCCCACCCACATCTCCTTCTCTTCCAAGATCGTGCTGAGAAATCCCTGGCTCTGTCGGTGAGGCACATAAGGGCATGCCGCTAGGGCTGGCGGCTGCTGAAGCTGCCGAGTCAAAACCTTCCTAGGGAGGGATTAGCTGAGGGCTTTAAAAAATTGTCCTTCCTCCCACCAGACGGAGAGACGGCTGCGTGGCCATGTTGCCACTGCTAGAGGGTGCACAGAGGCGCCGTGGATGACCACCGTATAAAAGCCTGTAGAATAGAACAAAGGGGGTGCCCTCACAGCAGCACCCAGCGTCCGGGGCAAGATGGAGGGTCCTATTGCCACAATGCTCGAGCGCGAGGGGCTTCGTTCTTCTCCACAGTTGGTTCCTCATCAGCAGAACTGGCTCGTTTCAACCCTGGTTCTCCACTGGTGTTAGCACAAGCCTAGTGGTGGTTCCTGTGGCCATTGGGGACAGGGAATTTGGATCGAGACTCATGCTGTAAACTGTCTACATTGAGGGAAGTGTCTAGCCCTGTTTATACCCATCTGTGCAGCAAGAGAGCGATTAGCCACTGGAACAACTTACCGAGGATTGTGGGAGATTGTCCATCCCTGGAAATACTTTACTCCAGATTGGACATTTTCCTAAAAGATAATCTGTCCTTCCTCCACACCTATTGGTCCTGAAACTGGAATTAGTTCCGGGAAGTCCTATGGCCTGCATGATACTGGAGGTCAGATTACATGATCATAGGGGTTCCCTTCTGGTCTTAAAATCAATTAACCTAATATTGACCGACTCAGGGACCATGCTATAGTAACAACGTCAGCGTTGTAAGATGGTTACAGCATGATTGGGCAGTTCAGGTGGGACCGAGTTCTAACCTTGTCAGGTCACTACTTAGTTATACACAATACCCGTTGGGTACCGATAGCCAGCAGGTGCCATTGAGTGATTATTGATTATTTGTCAAGTATCAGAGGGGTAGCCGTGTTAGTCTGAATCTGCAAAAGCGGCGAAGAGTCCTGTGGCACCTTATAGACTAACTGAAGTGTAGGAGCATAAGCTTTTGTGGGCAAAGACCCACTTCGTCAGACATGCATCTGACGAAGTGGGTCTTTGCCCACGAAAGCTTATGCTCCTACACTTCAGTTAGTCTATAAGGTGCCACAGGACTCCTCGTTGCTTTTATTGATTATTTGCAAACTTTTATTTCTATGGTACCCATTACCATAACACTTTTGATAACACATGTTTTCTCTAATCCCATGAAAGAGCCAGATTCTGCCTCCTTATTCACCCTTTACTTTCCTCTACAACTTGTCCTATTAAACTTGGGCATGTCTACACTACAGCATTATTTTGAAATAAATCACATTGTTTCAGACTAACAAGGCGAACATCCACACAGCAAGTCCATTATTTCAAAATTATTTCAGAATTAATGGGATTCTTATTTAAAAATAGTAAACCCTAATTTCATGAGGAATAACGCTTATTTCGAAATTGCTGTTTTGAAATATCAGGAGTGTGGACGCTCCACTGCTGCTATTTGAAATAGCTTCTCCCCAGCGCCATTCAGAGTAATTACTCCCCAGTGCTTCCTTGGGCGCCAAAGCCAGGTAGCACATCCACATGAAGGGAGCCTGTCTTGTACAATTTACGAGGTTTCCCTGTAGTGTGGACGTGCTATTTCGAAATAGTTATTTTGGGAGTTATTATTCTGAAATAACTCATTTTGAAATACCCATGCAGGGTAGACATGCCCTTAGAGTCAGTGTGGGCTGAATCAAGCAAAATACCCAAGATCCAGGTACAGTAGAACCTCAGAGTTACAAATACCAGAATTACTCATGGGCCGATCAACCACACACCTCATTGAGAACTGGGAGCACGCAGTCAGGCGGCAACAAAGGTGGGGGAGGAAGAGGCAAATACAGTACAGTGCTGTGTTAAATATTAATTACCAGCAATAACAGGAAAGTTTTAAAAAGATTTGACAACATAAAGAAACAGTTTCTGTGCTTGTTGAATTAAAATTAAGATGGTTTAAAGCAGCATTTTTCTTCTGCATAGCAAAGTTTCTGAGCTGTATTGAGTCTTTGCTCAGTTGTGATACACTTTTTATTCAGAGTTCTGAGCGTGTCAGAGTTAAGAACAACCTCCTTTCCTGAGGTGTTTGTAACTCTGAGGTTCTACTATACACAACAAAGGGGTGCAGGTTTTCTTAGTAGGATCCCTTTGCGTCCGAGTTACACAGTTGGCTTTGAACTTGTTTTTCAGGTGTGTTTATAACAAAAGGAGACGTAGGAGTTGGAACCATTGTTGGCTCTGCCGTGTTCAACATTCTCTGCATCATTGGCGTGTGCGGCCTTTTCGCAGGACAGGTAAGAGCAGCTCCCAAGTTCTAGTTCCATTGGCTCTCCATATATCCCAGCAAAAAAACCAGTGCAAATCAGCAGCTCACGCAGACTGAGCTTCTCCGTTTGGGGGCGAGATATGGGTGTGCAAAACGCAAGGGAGCTTTGCTTAGTTGGGGGTCTGAAGGCTGCTTTGAGGACAACAGCAGCACTGTGGAAGGGAACTGCAGGTAAGCAACGCTGCTGCCAAAGTAGCCGATTCAGAAACAAATCAGGGAGAAAGGAAAAGCTAAATTTCCTGCAAGTTTTGAGCCTTGACTTTCGTGGAAGGAGCAACTGATCTGAAGACCATCCCCCAGCACCGTTTTACAAAGGGGGAAGGAAATAGGGTGCAGGAGAGGTATTTTAGAGCTTGAACCTAATGGCCCAAAGAAATACGTCCGCCTTGCCCTTCTTCCCTGTGTTTGCTCTTCGTTGATATTCTCCTCCAATGCTCTCGTCATGTTGTGCAGGCTAATTGAGGCTTCTCTGTCACCAGCTGTGACATGACCAAATCAGGAGCCGGTAATGTCTTTGAGGGTGGATTGGAGATAACTTTTGTGTTTCTCACCATTTCATACAAAGATATTGATAACCACTCCCTCAGCATCAACGCCACCGCCAGTGGTTTCCAGCCTGCAGCCAACGGGCCACTTGCAGGCCAATCAGCACCCGGCTGCAGTCCATGTGACACCTTGAGGGCCATACAGGTAGTATATAGACTGTGTGGATGAGACCCACATAACAAAGAGGGTATGTCTATACTACAGGACAAAGGCAAATTAAGATACACAATTTCAGCTACTTTAATTGTGAAGCTGAAGTCAAAGTCGCTTAACTTGGCTTGTGGCGCTGTCTACACTGCAGGAAGTTGAAGGGAAAACACTCTTCCTTCGACTTCCCTTACTCTTTATGAAAGTAGGGTTACCGGCATCAACTGGAGCACCCCTCTCACTTTGAGTTAGCTGTCTTCACTAGAGCCACTAATACAAAATCTGGAAGATCGAGAGCAGCAGCTTCGATCTTCCTCTGTAGTGTAAGCATACCCAGAGGGAGCTTCCCACAAAGATAACTTGGGTGAGAAGTCCCGGCCTAGTTGCTAAAACACATCTGAAGTCGTAGAAGGAATGCAGCGAATGCTAGGAATATATCTTACCGGCAGCATCTTACAAGCAGCTGCATGTCAGCTGTACTGGCATCTTAAACAACAGCTGTGCTTGCCGGGAATGTTCATGAGGGTGAGGGTTGGGCTCTCTCAGCAGAGAGACCTTGCCTATGGAGCGTCATGAGCGCAGATCTCGCCTCTTACACAGATCTTGCCTCTTACAAAGAAACGTCTCTTCCTACAGCAACAAGAACACAATGGCTGGGCAGCACCTCGCTCCAGTTAAAAAATAATGTCGAAGAATAGCTTGGTCTTCTCATATGATCAGACAGTGCTGGGGCTCTTGTACATTTCAAAACAGAAGCGCCACATGGAGGAACTCTGAGCCCCAGGCTCCATGCACTGCTATTGCTTTGAAATTTACGAGAGCCCTAGTGTGGCCTCTTGTACATTTCAACGGTGGAACACTGCTGCTGTGCCCCACCCCCTCCCATGGAGCTGGAGCAGGGGGGAACTGGCTTTTAAGCTGGCTCCCACCATCACCCCTTCCTCTTTTCCCCCACACTTACTGCCTCTTTCTCATAGAGGCAGCAAGGGGGGAAGCAACTACTCAACTCGTCGATTAGTTACTTATATCCCTGATCCCAACCTGGCCCTAATCAAAAGGGGTCCAGCTGCTGCTACAGTGATCCCAAACTGGTAAATAGGAAGCACCAGGCTGACCAGCCATGGGGAGCTAGCATTTTCCACGCCACCTGGGTTGTCAGGAAAGCCAAAAGAAGAGCCTTGATTCTACCATTATCAGGACTAGGGATGTTAACTAACAATTAATTGACTAGTCGAGTAGTTGATGGAATTTCCCATTGGGGCTCTTGTACATTTCAAAGGAGGAATGCAAAACTTGGCGTACAGCCCGGGAAGTTCCACTGACTTGGGGCTGCATGCGGGTGCCTACTTTGAAATGCACATGAGTCCCCAGTGGGTATGCCCAGCGGGGACTCTTGTGTATTTCAAAGTGGAAGCACCAGCATGGAGTAGCTACAATTGAGGGGGGGGAGGTATCTGATAGTGGCAGCAAAGGGTGGGGGGAATCAACTAGTCAACTACTCCTTAACATCTTTAATCAGGACGCTTCCACAGAACTCAAAACCTCACAGCCCAGCTGCTAGCCTTTCCATTTTATGGATGCTCTCCCCATTCTTCCACTTCTTCCTCTGATAAATAAAAACCCAACTGAGCACAAAGTTCAAAAGAATCTGCAAATGTCAGTGGTTTTCAAAGCTGCCTATGAGAGGAGGACACCTAATTCTTCTTCAAATTAATCATTGTTCAGATCATCCACAGGGTGGCTTTTGCAAATGACAGCCTTAATGTTTGTGTTTGCTTTAAGACCCAGGATGGATACTTAGGGTATGCCCACGCTGCAATTGAGGGGGGCAACTGCAGCTTCTGAGGCTACGTCCAAGCTAGTTTTGAGCTACCTAGGTCAAAGCTAGCTCAGTTAACAGTATCAGTGAGGCAGCAGCCAATCATGTCCTGGGTAGGCAGGGCTAGCTCATGCAGTCACCTGTAACAGCACAACTTCACTGTGATTGTTACTTGAGCTAGCTTTGAGCTACCTGTATCAGTGCTATCTTGAGTAAATCTGCATGTGTTGCAGTGACAGGCTATGTCTACACTGTGGAGGTTTGGTGATGAAAAGCGTTGTCGACATGCAAAAGTGAAAACTAGTCAAGCCAGTTTTTCCGACTCCCATTGTCAGCAGTTCCTGGCCACACTGCAAGCTGTCCTGTTGACAGATAAGAGCAGAGCAGTGTGGGTAAGCATCCCACAGTGAAGTGTTGTGGGAAGGCAGAGCTGATCCCCGTGCTTTTTCGGGTTCCCTTGTAGCTCTTTGAGCTCTCTCTGCTAAGGAATGGCAAAGTAGAACAGCCATCTCTCCAGCCCAGTCTTCCTGCCGCTGTGTTCCTAGTGCAAGACAGAACAGAAGCATTCCAATGATTTGTTCTTTGTTTGCACTCTAAATGGAGGAGCTTACTCAGCTGTCAGATACATCCCGGAGCTTTGAAGGGGGAGGGGCACATGCCTGCAGGGCAGCAGAGATCACTAAACACTGAACACAGCCAGGCTTTGTGAGATACTGGTGGAAGCCAGTTCTCTGGACAAAACAAACAGCAGAGTCCACACTGGCCCTTTGCTGACAATAAAGGGAGAGGAAAAGACAAAAGTCTCTCACCAGGGTGCAAGTTTTTTGTTGCCAAAACTGGGTATTTTTCCCGACAGAAGTTGCATTGCAGTGTAAACGCTCTCACTGTTTTGTCGCCAAAAGGCACTTTCTGCCAATAGAACGTGCCAGGGTAAATAAGCCCTCGGTCACAGTTGCAGCAGAGACATATCCTTATGGCTCTGCCACTTGGTAGGTGGGAATGAAATTCGCTCAGCGATGAAAGATGCTGCTGTATTTGATACACTGACACAGTGCTGTTGATGATTTACATCCTCTATCAAATAGATTACTATATCCCGTCTTTGATCTTCCTCTCATTCTTTATTCTACTCTAAATGTTTGTATCGTTGAAAGTGGTGCTGTCAACTCTTGGTATTATTTTTTGAATGCTTTTCACATGTCAGACTATTGGAGACTTTCCGAGTTATCCATCCCAACTTAAAATAATTAAGTTGTGAGATTCCTGTCTGAATTAGACAGGTGATTGACTCCCTGTAATTAAATAGCTGAGTACTGCAGCTTGCAGAAATGCCAAATATTTTTATATTCTTTAAGGTGATCTTTGAAATGTCACTGTATGATCCTGTCTACAAAGGGGAAGGGAAGCACAATAGTGCAGGTAGTACGAGGCAGTGGGACAACTAAATCTGAAAGCCCAAACAGAGGAGAGGGGATTAGATGCCTGTATCAGTTCGAGAAAGTGGGCAGGGAGTTTATATTTTCACCAGAAGGTCTGGAATCTGGCATGTATTAACTATGAGCATTTTCCAGGTGGAACTGCATATTTTCACTATTAGGAAGAGTCCTTGGATAAGTTGTGAAGTGGGCATTCTCTATTGTTAGATTCCCTAAAAGAACGTGCAGCTGAAAGTTCGCAAAGTGTGCTCCGTGTTTAAGAGGCACTGTTGTAACTCATACTGTGAAAGCCCATGTGATTCAAGCCCATTATTAATTACCAAAGCTTTCCCAGGGCATTGAGCAATGTTCCCCGCAGGTGTTCTTGTGTAATCAGTAGGAATTTTTCTTCAGTCAGGTTGCCACGAACAACATTCAAACAGATGGGGATTAACTGCGCAAAACGATGACCTAGGCATAACAAAACATTTTCTTTTCGCTGTATTTCCTGGCACTGTTGTCCACCAGTCTTAAACCACCTCAGCAAACACAGCCACTAACCAGAATTTTAGATGGGAAGACGCTTGGGTGTCCAGAAAAAAATGACAATGTTGTGAAAACTCCTTGTTTTTTGTTGTTTTTTTAAGACACAGGACTTAGAACCAAAGGGCAGGTCTATACTAGGAATCTATTTCAAAAGACGCTATCTCGAAATAATAACTCCCGAAATAACTATTTCAAAATAGGCATTATTCCTCATGACAAGCAAGAGTTATTATTTAGAAATAACCAGCGAAATAACAGGCTTGGTAGTGTGGACGCTCCCCTAGTTATTTTGAAATAAATTTGAAGTAGACCAGGGCAAAATGTCCCCATAATTGTCTCCCTCCTCCCACACCCGATACTTTTCAGAAGTTCAGTAGGGATGTGGCCTACACTAAGTTATTTTGGGTGTGGTCTAATGACTGCAGAACTAGAAGCGAGGAGCTCTCCTTTTTGCTTTAAAGCTGTTTAGGGGGCTAACTCGCATTGATTTCAGTAGAAGTTAGGCACCTTGAACACCTTAAAATATTGGGCCTTTAACCGTTGTTTGCTGAAGGGTTTTGACCTGCAAGGGAACCAGGTGTAACTTACCGTGACTGGGTAGCTGACCCATTAAATGAAGTTTGGCTCCACTCTCCTGTTCCAATCCATGTGCCGGGCCAGTTAAAAGGATGGTCAGCACCTGAGGGGCGAGGCTGTAAGGCCAGGCCTGTACTAAAGGGGAAAGTTGACTGAAGATGTGCAAGTCCAGCTATGCTAATTACGTAGCTGGCGCTGAGGTATTTTAAATGGTGTTTTGGTGCCGTCCACGCAGTGGGAGGTCAAAGGGAGGAAATGTTCCTGTTGGCTTTCCTTACACCTCGTGAGGAGCAGAACTACCAGCGCCCTCGCAGTTCGAATGAGTAGGTCTCTATTAGACCCGCCAATTCCAGGGCTGGTCTTACCATGAGGCGAACTGAGGCGGCCGCCTCCGGTGCCAGACTGTGGGGGGCGCCACTAGGACCCAGAGTTTAGAAAAGTTTTGGCCCATTCGAGGAGGGGTGGGGGCATCATTTGAGCTCCCCACCTCAGGTGCCAAAATGTTGTGGGCTGGCCCTGGTTAATTCGAACTCTGGAAGATTGTCTGAGGCAGCATCAATCTTCTCCCTAGTGTAGACAAGCCCTAAGAGACCTGGTGAGAGAGAGTGTTAGAGGAGACTGAGTCAGTCAGGCAAGCTCAGATCCTAGAGAGAGAAGTGGGTGTCTGGGAGAGGCCTGGAAGCAGGGGAGCATAAGGAGGATTTGTCGGCTGATGTCCCCATCCCACAAAGCCAGGGCCAGAGGGCTGAAGCTGGTAGGAGCAGGAGTGGCCGAGAAAGATGCCTGCCAGCTCTAAGCCAGAGAGCTGGAGCAAAGAGCTACAGAGGACTGAAGGGAAGAGGGGAGGTTCCCTACTAATATCTCTGCCAGAGAGCAGGGCCCCAGAGGAGCCGTGACAGACTCCTAGCAGAGAAGCTGTGTGAGTTCTTGCTGGTAAGAGGGGGCTGGTGGCCCAGAAGGAAGGGCCGGGCACAGTCCTGGCAGAGGGACAGAAGAGGATGGTTAAAGAGTCCAGGTGTGGCGAGAGATGCTGGGAAGGTGAGAATGAAGCTGGGTTTTAAAGAACACAAGCCCTGGGGGACAGGGACTGGCGTTTGGGCTGTTTGCGCTCAATGTTGGTTAATCACGGCTGCTGGTGGATTGGAGGAAAAGTTCATGTGGAGTTAGTAGGGACCCAAAAGGGAAACTGGAATGAGGGGCCATGTTCAGGGCAGTCCTGAAGTTACTGTTTATACCTACTTTATGAAGCAATACTGACCGGGACTTTCCAAAGCTCTTTGAAACCCTCAAATGAAAGAGCCGTTGCAGAGTGAACTATTATTTCCAGGTTGTGAGAATTTGGGAGGGGGTAGGTAGAACTTCAGTGGAAGGGTTTTCGAAAAGTGCTCCATTTTGGCCTAACTCTTCTTCCATTGCAGTGAGTGGAAGTTTGACCATCCCCTAAATAGAAGCAGAGTTAATCCAACACTGAGTGCTTCTGAAACACCCTAGACTTTTGCAAGACTTTGTAAATGTGACCGAGGATACAGTGTTGCCATTTCTGCTGGAGAACAGAGTATTTTGGGGTAAACATAGCCACAATTAAGACTTTTGCCAATTGTATCCAGTATTGAAATGTTTGCTGCATATTGTAAAAGATCTTCCAAGCCAGTTTATATGTATCAGAAGAAAATGAGAGCAGTCCTCTGGGCTTGCTGTTAGCTCACAAATCTCAGAAGCCTCTTCACATGGCCTACAGTACATGTGTCTGGTGAAAGTGAGGGAAATGGACCTTTATACGGCCACTTTTCTATGCCAATTTCAGTCCCACCGTGTTCGTATGAGCTTCAAATGGAGGAATTAACCAGCTAATCCACCCCTCCTCGACATTAGTGTTCACTTGTGGGGATGTAGCAGATAAGAATAGTCAGTATGGACAGTGGGTTGAACTCCCCTCTGAGTCATACTGCTGACCTCTGTTATTATACAGTTGTACCAATGGGATAACTGAACCTGTGGGGCTGCAAATTAGGAAAAGTTTCAGCATTTTGGTTTATTGCATCTTTCTCAGTTTCCAGCACCTTTTCCTCCTTATTGTTTTTCTTAGGGTACGTTTACACTGCACACTTATTTCAAAATAAGCTATTCCGGAATAGTTATTCCAAAGTAGCTTATTTTAAAATAGCACATTACACTGCAGGGAAGCCTTAAAACTAGTCCGAGGCAGGCTTCCCTAATGTTCGTGCTACCACGATTTAGAGCCCCAGGAGGCACTAGGGAGGAATTACTTAGAATGGCCCTGGTGAGGGGCTATTTCGAAATAGCAGCGGTGGAGCGTCTACACACGCCGTATTTCGAAATAGCTATTTCAGAATAGGCGTTATTCCTCGTAGAATGAGGTTTACAAATTTCAAAATAAGCCATCCATTATTTCGAAAGTATTTGGAAATAACAGAATGGCTGTATAGACGCTAGTTATCTCGAAATAACGGTGCTATGTAGACACACCCTTAGTGAGACTACGTGCTTCTCATAAAAACCCTTATTCCGTTCCTTATTACAGCCACATAAGGGCCATCCCAGTACTAGGCCCATCACTTTTAAGTGCCTGCTTTTCATTCAGAATGTATTGCTGTATGTGAATCTCCCTCTACCTGGCTTGATAGCTTCCCCTTACAGCGTCCCCTGTGGCATCTGATTTACAGGGGAGAATCCCTGGGCCAGGAAGCACAGCTCAGATCCAGCCAAGGAATCCTCAGGCTGGTCAGGGAGGGTGCTGATTTTCTATCGATAAAATGCTTGGCATATCCAGCTACAGTGTGTCTGTGCCACTGCACTATTGAACAAGCTCATGATTCTTGATGGTGTTGAATGTGGGAAGCGAAGTGGTTAATCTTTTCCGTGGTCCGTTTTGCTCTAGGGAATGAGATGAAGGCTTTGAAGGGACTTGTGCAGCCACCAAAAACTAGTGACCAATACAAACGGATCACATCATTGGCGAGTGTAAATTGGCATCAGGCCACCCACTTCATCATGTTGCCATATGACTGTGCATTGCAGTGCCCGACTGAATCATTAGACAATTGCACATGGCAAATCCATGTGCTTCAGTGCCTTAGATGTGATCAGAACTGGTTTTAACTGCACGGCAGCGCTTGCGGAAGAGACAGTTCTCTCTGTTTCCAATCATCACTGGTTGACGAAGGAATTCTCTGTTACGATGGGTTTAGTTTGCTATGGGGGAGTTAATTTAGGACCCAACTAAGCAGTTTCAACAAACCTCTGTATAGTAAATTGCACATGAGTCATCCAGGGCTGCTGATCTAGCTCCGGAGTGCTGTGACCTAAGCTACATGATTACAGCACAGGTGCAGCCACAGTTCTGAAATGATCACGTGGCTGTAGCTTCTCGGATGTCTTATATGCTGGTCAGCCTGTGAACACTCCCCTCTCGTTGGTGGGCAGTTCCTCACATTCATCCCACTAAAGCGATGACCCATTTGACAGGGCAGCGGTCTGGCTTCGAATGGTCAAGACGTGGCCAGTTTCCTGGATGTGCTGCCCTGTTGCCCCGCCACCTTCTAGTAGACGGTGAGATCTTCAGCGCAGGAACCTTCCTTTACGTCTGGGCAGCGCCTAGCATGTTGTGACGTACTTACCATGTAAGGGCATTTGGGGCATGTCTGTTGCGTTTGTGCCCCTCGCACAGTGGTGGGCAACCTGCCGCCCATTGGGGATCTGTGTACGGCCCACAAGACACTTGGTTTACCGTTGCCCACACACAGAGTTGCCAGATTTTGCTGGTTCCCATCCTTGTAGGGTTTTCTTTTTCCTACCAGTATTCCAGAAATGACAAGCACTTCAATTGAAGGCACGTGAAGCTGAGGCACATGGGATTGCACACAACATTGCGATCACCGTGCCCCGCCCCCCCCCTCCCCCGTGTCCCATCACAGCACTGCTATGGTTCCACCCGCACCTCCGCAAACTCTAGGCGTGCAAGGGCTGTTAGCAAAGCTACCCTGTACCAGGAAACCATCTCGCAGCCATGGAGATAGTGGGCCACTCATGAGATAGTGGGGCCACCAGTCTAGCTTGTCCCTCACTGACCTCGCAGATGTGATCCTGGTCCAGCCTAGGGCTTCTAGGTGCTACTTCAGTACAAAGAATAATGAAAACCAAGTAAGTACAAGGATAATTACATATCTCCTCCGTGTAGCCCTCCCTAGTTTGATGGCATATTTTATTAAAGGGAACGGTTAATACAGTCTTTGTGCTGCGCAAACATCAACACCTCTCTGGATCTTAAAAATACACACACACACACACACACACACACACACACTCGGTCTCTGTCTCTGTCTCTCTCTCTCTCCAAAATCTTTGCTCCTCTCCTGCCTTGATCCCACTAACCCTTATTCAGGTGAGGGTTTACACCAGCAGCCCCGTTAGCAGCAATGAGAATGCATGTGTGTGTATGAGTTAGCAAAGTCAGGTTCACAGTGGTTCCTGCTATGAAGGTCTCCACAGATAAACAGTTCAAGTGACAATAAAGCTATTGCCTTTTCAGTCCTGGGCCAGCCGGTTTTTAGAGCATGATTCCAAACTCCAACTCCCACCCTGTCCACTGACGTGGCTTTCTTATTATTGCTGTTTAGTCAACCAGCAGGCCAGAGATGTGTTTCCCCTACAGCCCTTTTACGGGAGCAGTGGCATGTAAAAAAGTGCCACAAATCACAATCAGATTCTTTTAAAGAATTCATTTTAATTACAACATTTTCAGTAGTACACTGTTCAAGAATAGGTAACGGTTCTCATCACTAGAGCCCTGCAAACCTGCGGGTATCTGCCTTATATCCATGGATATCCGCATCTATCGATGTGGATGTGGATATCCACGAATTTTGCAGACACCAGTTTTGTCTCCACACAGGGCTCTACTCATCTCTAAATGCAATTGGCAGTCGATTTGACCTTACGGTAAACTAAAAGGCACAATGGAACTTTGTCTGTGTTCTAATGCTGTTCTGAACATAGACAGATTGAAGTATATGCCTACGGGTCTGATTTCTTTTCATCATATCAGGTGCCTAACTTCTGTTGAAATCAGTGGGCGTTAGGCTCCTAAATACCATAAAAAATCAGGGCCTCAGACTGGAAGCTCTTTAGGTCAGGGGTCATCACTTAAGGTTTGTCTCCACTAAGTAATGCCAAGGATAAACACTACACTGACCGATCTGCTGGCCGTAGATTCGTCGTGTCTATTTAGACACGGTAAATCAATCTCCAAGCACTCTCCCATCCACACAGGTACTCCACAGGGACAGGAAGAGTAGCCAGCATCGACAGGGGAGCAGTCCCTCTGACCTTATTGCACACAAGACACCGCAGTAACATTGTGAGTTTCAGCTACCCTGTTTGCGGAGCTGACAAGATGTAGATTAGATTGATGGCAGGAGTTAATATAGACAAGGGTTTAGTTACATGAGTGAGCAATGCCACCACAAACAAATAAGGAACAACATGCACGCAGCTCCTGCCTTGGCTCCATGAACGCAGCTCGCACTGCTGTCTCACGGACTTGTGAGGACCGAGTCTGGCCACACAGAATGAGGTCTTGTTTTGATTTCACCCCAGAGAAATGAGTTTATATTCACAGGACTATATTTATAACTGGGACACTCTGAGTACATTTTCCAGACCTGAAAAAGGGCTCTGCATAAGTTCAAAAGCTTGTCTCTCTCCCCACCAGAACTTGGTCCAATAAAAAAAGTCACCTGGCTCACCTTCTCTCTCTTTCTTGCTAACTGAAATAAATGTGGTAAAGGAGCCAACGTTAGCAAGCCAGCTTCAAATTTGTTTTTCAAAGCTGGAATCAAAGCCACCTAGAAAGAGTTTTGTCCAGATGCGTTTAATAGGGTCTTGTGGTTAAAGGTACTTGAAAAAAGAGGTTAAAAACTTTTATAAATTTGTTAGTTTTGTTGGGGCTTTTGGGGAACAAAATGTCCTCAAAATATTTCAGAATTAAAAACACACAACCAGCTTGTTATCCTTGGGAAAAGTGGATGGTTGCCAGCCCATTAGTTGAGCACCATACCGACTGACAATGATAATATCTGGGCCTGCCATTGTTTTTCCTTAGTGGGACTCAAAACTCTTTTGAGAGGAGGTCAGTATCATTAGCCCCATTTTATTGATAGGGAAACTGAGGCATGTGGCTTTGACATCACTTAAGGTTACCCAGCAGGTCGGTAGCTGACCCCACCTAGCATGGAGCTACTGAGTGAGTCTGGGCTACTGAACTTCCTCCATGGCTGCAGTGCAGAGCTGTGTGAGCAGTGCAGGCCGCTGACCAGCTCGGGGATAATGGTGGGTTTGAGGAGATGATGGTCCCTAGAAGGGGAAGTCCCCTATGCCTTTATTCAATGTGGGGAGCTTCTAACTGTGCTACTGAGAATGGAGGCACCTCCTCTGCATCACTGAGCCCTTCGTGCCCTCTCCCCCAGCACAGACAGGCCCGATAACTGCCTCAGAGGCATTGGGCATAAAATCCATTTCTAAAATGAGAATTTCAGGTGGATCTGACAATCCATCTGGGGAGCCTCACGCTTGCCCCCTACCCACTCACATGCTCAGCTCTAGGGAACCCCCCCCCCCAGACATGCAGACACACAGTCAGCCCCTCAGGTCTCTCCCTTAAGAAAATTCTGGTTGCCCCCCTGCTTGGAGGCAGTTTGTCCATAAATTGTTCTCAGTGAGGAGAGCAGTGACATTTCCTTTTATCCTGGTCCTCGGGGGCCAAGTTTTCCAACAGTGTCTAGTCTCTGAGCACCTGACCTGAGACCCGAAAGGGCTTGAAGTTCAGAAAATGCCGGTGTTCCCCACGGACGATCAGGCCTCTTTCAGCCACCTTGTGTTGGGCCTCGAAAAAAAGAGGCCCCAAAATCCCTTTCGGAATGCCTGACCGGAATGTATCATGAGGCGAGAGAGAAACTCAGCACACCCCAGGGCTGCCAGACACAGTCCCGTTCACTGGAAAAGGCTTGTGCATCCGGCTTGCCTTGCTCCTTCCAAGTTGAATATGAGTCAACAGTGTGATGCTGTTGTCAAAAAAGCAAATATGATTCTAGGTTGTATCAACAGGTGTGTTGTAAGCAAAACTCGTGAAGTCATTCTGCCGCTCTACTCTGCACTAGTTAGGCCTCAGCTGGAGTACTGTGTCCAGTTCTGGGCGCCACATTTCAAGAAAGATGTGGAGAAATTGGAAAGGGTACAGAGAAGAGCGACAAGAATGATTAAAGCTCTAGAGAACATGACCTATGAAGCCAGGCTTCATGAACTGGGCTTGTTTAGTTTGGAAAAAAGAAGATTAAGGGGGGACATGATAGCGGTTTTCAAATATCTAAAAGGGTGTCACAAGGAGGAAGGAGAAAATTTGTTCCTCTTGGTTTCTGAGGACAGGACAAGGAGTAATGGGCTTAAAGTGCAGCAGGGGAGGTTTAGATTGGACATTAGGAAAAAATTCCTAACTGTCAGGGTGGTCAAATATTGGAATAAATTGCCAAGGGAGGTGGTGGAATCTCCCTCTCTGGAGATATTTAAGAACAGGTTAGATAGACATCTGTCAGGGATGGTGTAGGTGGAGCTTGGTCCTGCCTTGAGGGCGGGGGGCTGGACTCGATGACCTCTTGAGGTCCCTTCCAGTCCTATTATTCTATGTTTCTATGATTCTATGATTCCCTGGATGGAGTTAGCACTTCCCTCTACAATAGCACTGAAATAGTTTGACACTCCTGCAGGGGGGGGACAGAGTTTGCCTGCACAGTCCTGTACCACTGTGGGCACAACGTACATGTTCCGGGGGCGGGATCTCCAGAAGTGCTGTTCACGGCACAGTGGTATGGCTCCACAGATGTGCTAGCGAAGCTGCGGGATGGGTGTCGGAGAAGCCGTTTCCCTCGGCGTCTCTGTTGCTCCAGGAGCCTGTGTCTATTCTGTTTCATCTGTAGAGATCTCAAAGTCATGTATCATTAACGCTATTTATTTAGCCCTTGTCTGGTTTGTTTGTACTCCTGGGGATGTGGGAGAATGAGGAGGAGTGGGAGAAATCTGAGAACACTGTGTGCAGTGAAAGCAAGATATCAGTTCTTCCCTTAAGATACAAATCTGGCAACATTTCTTGATGATACTTGTTATACAGCAGGATAGAGATGTAAGAATCATAGAAAACTAGAACAGAAGGGACCTCAAGAGATCATCAAATCCAGTCCCCTGCCCTCACGGCAGGACCAAGCACCATCTAGATCATCCCTGATAGATGTCTGTCTAACCTGCTCTTAAATATTTCCAATGATGGAGATTCCACAACCCCCCTAGGCAATTTATTCCAGTGCTTAACCACCCTGACAGTTAGGAAGTTTTTCCTAATGTCCAAACTAAACCTCCTTTGCTGCAGTTTAAGCCCATTGCTTCTTGTCCTATCCTCAGAGGCCAAGGAGAACAATTCCCCCCCTCTCTCCCTGTGACACCCTTTTAGATACCTGAAAACCGTGATCATGTGCCCTCTTGGTCTTCTCTTTTCCCAACTAAACAAGCCCAATTCCTTCAGCCTTCCTTAGAGCTCATGTTTTCTAGACCTTTCATCATTTTTATTGCTCTTCTCTGGACCTTCTCCAATTTCTCCACATCTTTCTTGAAATGTGGTACCCAGAACTGAACACAATACTCTGCCCCTTGAGCTGGTGGTGGATTGAATTAGGGTTGTTCCTTGATTGTCAGTTAACTCTGTGTATCTGTAAAGACGTGAAGATGATGCCTCAAATCCATAATTCTACTCAGAGCATATTTTCAGCCCACTGTCCCCCACAGTACACACATGTGTGGATCTTTACCTGCTCCTTTATCTCCCACCTTCCAGCTTCTCCTCCCCCTTGGTTGGAATAGTGGTTAATCTTCGCAAGCACACAGCATTGGTCTAACTCTGATGGTATTCAAAGCAATGGGGTTATACCCATTCTGAAGATCTCATCTCATCTGAATCCTCCACCCTTCCCGGCACATGTGCTGTGGTCTTCAGTGTTTGTCTCCCGATATGTCTCGGTAGTCACCCAAAATAGAGAAAGCCACTAGAATTAATCACATGAGCTGCAGATTACTGATGGGGCTGTCAGAAAGAGGGAAATTTTTATATATCATACAACTTGCATTTGTTAGCCAGGCACCTAGCAGCTGGGTTCTTGTTACACCCCTGTGCAATTCTCCGTAATGAAATAAGAGATCGTTCTGAAGGTCATTCGAGGCTCACAGTCGCCATCATGTGCTGGACAGTCGTCGGTTGCTGTTGCTGTTGCATGGAAACCTGGTTGTTCAGAGGTGACGTTGTTTTCCTAATTGTGGGTAGTTCATAGATTCATAGACACTCAGGCGAGAAAGGATCGTGTGTATTAATCCAGTCTGCCAACCTGCATATCACAGACCAAAGGAATTGAATTAATTCCTGGAGTAGAGCATATCTTCTAGAAAAGATGATCACTTTCCCTGTAATAGAGAATCCAGTTTCTCCTTAGGTAATTTGTTCCACCGTTTAATTAACCTCGCTGTTAAAAATGTGCATCCTATTTCTGCTCCAAAATTGTCTAGCTTCAGCTTCCAGCTGTTGGGTGTCGTTATACCTGTTCCTTCAGGGCTCTCTCAGATAACTGATTTAACTCCCCAATTTGTTCAGGTGGATAAGCAGGGCCTACTTACCCAGAATGTTTCAAACAGCCCGTTCAGAGATAGCCTCATTCGCTGCAGTTATCGTATTAGTCTGCCACTCACTGAAACGCCTCAGAACCTAATGGTCCAGTTTCATTCTTGTGTATAAAAAACAGGTGCTGTCCAGTGCCAAACTCAAGTGCATTGGGTCGGCCACATTTCTGCCATAGTGCCAATCTTTTGTCTGAATAAATAAATTGAATTCTGACGGGTTTCCACTGGCCGAGTGATTATTCACATATGTGTAAGTGAGGAATGCATCTCCAGAGTTGTGTGTTAGATTGTGCTTTGATACACCTGGAAATGTGTAAATATTCCCCAGGAAATAGGTGTTCTAAATAAAGAAGGGTAAGAAAAAGAACCTGTGAACAGGAATTTAATAACCAGGGAGAACTTTGCTTGTTGAAGAGATTGGGATTTTGCAGTCTAATTTTGTTTATTTTGTTTTTCCGCACAGTTAGCCTGCATACATCTTAATCCTTTAAGCTTTAATTTCACTGTCTGCGTGTGCAGTTTTGTCTGGCCCCGCTACTGACCTCTGGTTTTGTGATTGTATTTATGAGATTCTTTCCCTCTGACTTTTTTTAATTTGTAATGTTGGAAAAGGGTTTTTTGGCCCGGAGCAGTAGTTTAAGGATGTGTAATGTACCACCGGTGTGACCTTTTAATAATCCAGGGCAAAGATTTGGTTTGTGCCCTATCACGTTGTCAGAGGTTGTGGCCTTGACACTCAGGCTGTGTCTAGACTACATGCCATCTCGGCAGAGGCATGTAGATTAGGGTTGTAGGCAAAGGCAAATGAAGCCGCGATTTAAATGATCGCAGCTTCATTTACATTTACATGGCTGCCGCGCTGAGCCGACAAACAGCTGATCAGCTATTTGTCGGCTCGCTGCTAGTCTGGACGTTCCCCCTGTCGACATCAAAGCCCTTTGTCGGCAGCCCCGTTATTCCTCGTGGAATGAGGTTTACCGGGGCTGCCGACAAAGGGCTTTGATGTCGACAGGGGGAATGTCCAGACTAGCGGCGAGCCGACAAACAGCTGACCAGCTGTTTGTCGGCTCAGCGCGGCAGCCATGTAAATGTAAATGAAGCCGCGATCATTTAAATCGCGGCTTCATTTACCTTTGCTGAACAAACAAATCTACATGCCTCTGCCGACAGAGGCATGTAGTGTAGACGTACCCTGATCAGTTAGTCAGTCAATGTAGCTCTGGCAAAAATACCATACCCACGCCACTTAAATACTTCTGGTCACAGCCAGTTGCTAGAGCATCTCAGCTAAAGACGACTGAGTTCGTTCATAGCCAGCAATAAGATATATAGTCAGTATATAGCCAGGACCAGTTTTTAACAGGACTCCTCAAAGGATCTGGCCCTGAGAAGTTGTGATAAATGCAAACTGGCCCCTAAGGGAAACATCCAAATAGGGACACAGCGATGTGCATGAAACCTCATCTGAGACTGGGGAGAAGGGAGTATTGTTCATTACATACCATAGCAGGGGACAAAATCCGAAAAGGGGCCACAGCAGGAGAGCAGGAAGGGGTGTCAGAACTAGGGGGCATCATCTGATATAAATACATTGGACCAGGAGCTGCAAAGTGACCGCAGATGCAGCTGCTGCCGTTTCCTTTACATGTTGCCCTTTGTCAGTCCCCGTAATACACGAGGTTCGAAGGGATGCCGGAAAGGATGAGACCACAACTGGGGGTTTCAAAAAGAACAAACTGATTTTATTTTGATGGCGCCAGACAATCATCAGAACAAAAATTAAACAGATTGCCAGACAACACAAAACAATTCCCTGAGGCTTTTCTAAATCACAATAATTCCCAATAACTGCCCAGGGGTTAGGAACAGTTGAATTAACACTGGTATTATCCATAGGGCTGACTATTTACACAACTTTATACAAGGAAACAGTAAAAAACCTAAACCACAACTATTTATAAACTAACTTAGTAACTTTTTAGCTACTGTCACTTGGCAAGCAATAAGGACAACTAAAAAATCAATTAGGATAGGGATGATGGTGGGAGGGGGGGGGTTATACCAGTTCTGGAGACAGCAGGAACACAAGTACCGGTCACACGCTCATAAACTGTCTCCACTCGGGTCGACCAACTCGGAGTACGCTCAGTAAGACTCAAGAGCGGGGGGTGCAAGGCGTCTGGGTGATCAGGCCAGGCGTTCACTCAATGCGAATCCCCAGTGAGAGAGGGGCTGCCTGCCTGTTTTATTGCCTGTGAACTTATCACCCCATAGGTTGGTTTTTGCTGCAGTGGGTGGAGTAGCAGGCCTGAGCACCAGTCAGCCCACTGGCTGATCTGTTACTGCAATGGGTGGAGCGAGCAGGGGAAGATTATTAATTTACATGCCCTTATATGGAAAACACTCCACCTCACAGACAGAGCCCCCTATACCAGCCTCAGAGGTATTACAGGCTATGGCTCCCTGCGACGGGCAGCCATTCCTGATGTTCTGTCTCGGACACCCTTTAGCTGTCCCGGAGTATTGCTGGGCACTGGGGCATTTTCCAACTCTGACCAGCGCTGCCCTCGTGACATGGAGAATCTGCATTTTCCCTCTTTTCCCTGCTTTTCTAGAATTGTATTTTCTCAATGTGTCTCCTGTGAACAGACCCTCCCCCCACCAAATGGACACTCACTGACTGTAAATGCAGCAGAATCTTTTTGGTACTGTATTCTCACAAGAAGGCTCCTTTTTCTCAAGATACTCACCCATGCGATGCAGCACTGGTGATTTCACAGAGTCAGGCCAAAACCAAATGATCCGGCAAGTTAGGTTTCCCTTCAGCTTCCACTCCCTGTGTAATGAGCATTGCAGCCATGGGAATGGAATGATTATTGATTTATGCTGAAATTGTGCCAGGCAAAACGCTCTTTACCTGGTGTAAAAACTAATGGAGATACTTGTTTTCCTAGTTCTATAGGTGACGTTCTCCACACGGCTGCTTTTGTCCCTTCCACTCAAGCTCTGCCAAAGGAGTCCCTGAAATCTCCTTTTTACAGGTGATATCACGTTTGTTCCTTGAAGAAGAGACTCTCTAAAGAGTTAGATGTGGAGTTCCAATAAGCACTCAAAGACATTTTATGCTTCTCTGACTCTTTTCGAATTAGAGGGACGAGGCGGGTGAGGTAATCTCTCTTCTAAAACCAACTTCATCTCTGACAGGGACAAGCTTTTGAACTCCACAGAGTTGTTCTTCTGGTGTGATGAGTTCAAAAAATGGTCTTTTTCACCAACAAAAGTTGGTCCAATTAAAGGTATTGCCTCACCTGCCTTCTCTCGCTGTCTCTCTCTCATATTGGGGCCAATATGGCTACAAGAACACTGCAAACATCTTCTCAAATTACCCACCCTGCTTGAGAACAGCCCCTACGCCAGGACTTCTGAACTTTGGCCCAATTCAGCAAAATCCCAGTAGCAGATCAGAGATGATTTGGAGCAAGGATAGGCTGAAGGCTCTTTCCATTTTGCAGTCACTTTGCACTTCTGGTTTGTGTCCCTTCCATATTCTTCACCCACCATGGCTACCTCTGACCCCTTCCCTAATCCAAACCTCAGTGTCCACATGATGGCAGAGTCCAAAGGGGTGGGCTTTGACAGTATCATGGGGCTGTGATGGTATTGGCTTGCTTGGGGCTGGGTGGGCACAGATCAGGATGCTTCCTTATCAACGTGGCTCCCTCTGTCACGGCAACCATTCAAGTCAAGACTATGGCCCCATTCTCACGAGGAGGTTGGTGGGGCTCCCAGTCCAGGTGGGCTGGGGGAGTCAGCTGGAAACATAGTATCTCAAATTGTCTCCTCCTAGCATCTGGGTCCAAGGTGGTTGAGACTAGAGGGACCACTGGCTGGGCATTTCCCCACTCATGGTCTCCCCTCTAATGGGGCCTTCCTTGAACCTCTCAAGTTCTATGCACTTGGGAACCAAGGCTGAGTGGGATAGTCTGCTGGTGTGGGAGAAGCAACTATATCTGTATAGTGTGGGCAGCTAGTCTGAGAGCAGGAGAGTGAACTACAGACATTAAAAGAAGCTGATGCCAAATGCCACGAAAGCCATGCAGCTAGAGAAAGACCCTCCAAGGGGAACGCTCAGAAAGTCCAGTCCCAGCTCTTTCAAGGTAGCAGAGTGGCCCCATGTGCTAGGAAGGGAAGTTGGATAATCAATGTCTGCTGTGCCATTCTTAGCTCTTCTGCTTTGCATTTGCATAGTGGTTTGACAGATGTCTCATCTCTAGTTCTCCACCTGAAAAATGAGACAGGTTGAATCTGTCTTGTCCGACACTCTCTGATCCGGCAACATCCGTGATCCGGCGTGATGTTAGTGAGCCAGATGTCCACTTATCGTGGGTGTGGCCAAGTTTGCCGTGGTCCCATAAAGTTTGTTTACAGCCACCAGTCCTGGCTCTCAGTGTTCGGTGCTATTATTTAGCTCTAATTTACCCCTACGTGTCTTCTCAGAGCCCAGTCAGCAGTGGAGGGGATGGCAATGCATCTCTTTTCTGGACAACAGTGTTGCCTTGTTGGTTCTTCATGTGTGGAGAGACACGGGCAAAGGGCCCTGAGAGATTGTGCTCTTCTTTGCTTCACTTTGCACACAAAGCTCCATGGCGTTTGAGTGGTATGAAGGATCCATAAGCAACTTTTGAAGTCTGTTCTCCTTCCTGGATTGGTTTTAATCCCCACCTACAACTGGAGAACCAGGTTTGAACAAACCTAATAATGCTCAGCAGGAGCTACCCCGTTTGGCCTGGGTTTGGGTGAAATGCCTGTGAAATGGTTTTTTACGTGATTTCCACCCAAAACAATAAGGGTAGGAAACCTGCTGCAAAGTTGAGCTGTTCAGCAGAAGTTTGGGCACAGGTCCAATAGCAGCCCACTGGATCACGTTGGTTAACAGTACAGTCTAGTTTGCAGGGGCCTAGCCTTCTTCCAGACATTGTATCACTGTGTCAAATCAAGCTGTTACTTCTTTCAACAAATAGCTGTCAGGAAAAGCACCACTCGTCTCAGGTAGATATTTTAATTTTCTGCTTGGATTCACTGAGCAGCTGTGATTTCTCCTCTTTGGACTGTTGCTTGGATTTGCATAAGGCCATTAAGGACTGTTAATGATGTTTATCACCAGTACAGCTGCCATTTATATTTGCGTGGCGTACGTAGAATTAAACATCACTAATATTACTAATTATTATTAGCAGGGCAATTAACGATCCTAAAACCAACCTGCAGGGTAAAGATTTCCCAACGTACTCTTCCAAACCCGAACCACTGTTGCAACTTTGCTCACGTTAACTGTCAGAATGGTTGCTGTGCAATTGAATTTGAAAAGTCTGGGGTCTAACTCTTTATTCCAAGCTCCTTAGGAAAAGGCGGGGAGGGAGGGTTCAGGACAGGATTGAAAGTGATGCAGCATTTTAACAGCATTTGCTGCTTCGTGGGTAGATTTGCCCCTCCCCCCATTTTCATATGAAGTTTAGCATGCTGCGGGGTCTATATGAAGGATTCTGTAGGGCCATACACAGCGGGGGACATTCCCTGGGGGGTTCCGAATTCAGCTCTTGCTGAGCCCTGTGGGCAGGCGAGGACAAATCTAAATTCACTGCCGCTTAGATTGTAAGCTCTTTGGGGCACGGGGCCACCTTTTGGTTGTGTGTTTGTACAGCACCTAGCGCAGGCCTGGGACAGGACTGGAGGCACTTGGCATTAGGGTAACACAAATAATAATGACAAGTAGACTCTCCCATCCTTGCCTTGCTCCAAGGAGGCATGCCATGGTCACGTTTCCTGTCTCGGGAGCTGTCCAGGGCGCGGCATTGTATTGGAGCTGTGCTCTGCCTCTACAGACCTAGTGTTGGGGACAGATTGGTTTGGATCTCCCCTCTTTCGGCAGCATTGTCACGGCGGGACCTGTCTCTAGTACACTTTCCTTCATTTTCTCTAAAGAACCTGTTTGTTGACGCAATCACCTTTCTTGTTTTGCCTGCGATTAGCAGTGGGGAAGTGGCTTGAATCTGGAATTGGGGGAAGAGAGCTATCCAACCACGTGCAGTGGGAAATGGATTGCTATTATTATTATAGTTCAGCAGTGCCTAGAGGGCAACTAGATCACAGCCCTTTTGTGCTGGGTATGGTACAGGCTTATAGTGAATGATAAGATACGCAAGTGGGCCGAGAGGGGGGTTATGAGAGGAAGGATCATGTTCTTAACCAGTTCTTAGCCAGAAGAAGTGCAGTCCTGGACCACATATCAAATTCTTGGAGAGCCCACCTCCCATCAGAAATTATTGTCCACCCCTGGTTTACATGTTAAAATCTATGTCCATGTAGTCATAGTTAATTGTACATGCATTCTCCCATACTCATGGGCTTTGCTTTACTAGTATTACCTAAACTTTAGTGCTGTGCACTAGATCTCAGCTAGGGGAACCCAGTAAACTAAGTGTTCTCTCTCACTTTTTCTCTCTACCCCTCCCTCTGTCTCTGTCTCTGTCTCAATTTTCTTTCTTCCTTTTCTCCTCCTACAAAGGGAAAAACATTAGCAGACTCCTTTGAGACATCGGCCCTATGGGGGCTGTATATCAGAATGTGTGTGTGTGCTTGTGCGCACTTGATCAGAGATTTTGGCTATGTCTAGACTGCAGGCTTCTTTTGGAAGAAGCTTTTCTGGAAGAAATCTTCAGAAAAAAAGCGTCTACCCAGCAAAAGTGCACCAAAAAAGCGATCTGCTTTTTTGAAAGATAGCCTCCACACTGAATGGACGCTCTCTCACATTTCAGCTGTGATTACTGTGGACCGAGTGGCCACCAGGGCACCTGTGCTTTTTCCTCTTTCCTTTTCTTTCGAAAGAACTCCCTCTTCCCCATCCACACACACCTCTTTCCGAAAAAGACTTCTTCCTTGTGGAAAGAGGTTTACCAATGTCAGGAAAAAAAAACCCTGTTCTTTCGATTTTTTTCAAAAGAACACAATTGCAGTGTGGACGTAAGTGAAGGGTTTTTTTTTGGAAAAATGGCCGTTTTTCCGAAAAAACTCTGCAGTGTGGACATAGCCTTTGTCAGCAGGGTCCAATGTGTTTGTAGTCTTGGCAGCAGTAATTAAAAAGAGGAGAGTCTTGACCCTGGTCTGGCTGTAGCTGGAAGTAATGTCTTCCTTTCTTGCTAATTAGTTCCCACCCTCGCAAATGCTGTCATGCCTTGTGCATCTTCCTTTCCTGTGCTGTAGGGTTCTATTCAATGACTGAGCAGTGTAAAGCAGCGGTACTCAGCCTGACGCTTGCAAGCCACAAATGGCTCTTTAATGTGTCTCTTGTGACTCTTTGCAACACGTGATATTAAAACATCACGGCTGTGTATACACTGGGCCACTTATTCCGGAAAAGCAGCCGCTTTTCTGGAATAAGCTGCGAGCTGTCTACACTGGCCCCTTGAATTTCCGGAAAAGCACTGACGATTTACTGTAAGAAATCAGCTGCTTTTCCGGAAAAACTATGCTGCTCCCGCTCGGGCAAAAGTCCTTTTTCCGGAAAACTGTTCCGGAAAAGGGCCAGTGTAGACAGTACATTAGTCTTTTCCGCAAAAAAAGCCCCGATCGCGAAAATGATGATCGGGACTTTTTTCCGGAAAAGCGCGTCTACATTGGCCACAGACGCTTTTCTGGAAAAAGGGCTTTTTCAGAAAAGCAGCCTGCCAGTGTAGACGCTCTTTTTCCAGAAATACTTATAACGGAAAACTGTTCCATTTTAAGCATTTCCGGAAATTCATGCCAGTGTAGTTATTGTAATCATGCCCACGTGATTTAATTATTAGCCAATCAGAATGCTTAGCCAGTTGTAGTTGATAAATAATAATGGTTCAGTCATTTTGTTTTGAGAATAATATGTGTATAAAACCAACTATTTCTCTATCATACTGTTTCAATATGAATAGATAGCACTGTGATCAATGAAACAATGAATTCACATTACTGTGGGTCTTTGGGCTAATGTGGATCATTACAGGCATTCCCCGGGTTACGTACAAGATAGGGACTGTAGGTTTGTTCTTAAGTTGAATTTGTATGTAAGTGGGAACTGGTACATATTGTAGGGGAAACTCTAGCCAAACATTTCTCCAGAGCTCAGTTTTATTCTCCCACACCTCACTTCCCTCAGTCCTTTATTCTCAATCTGAGGTGTCTGCTGAGAAAAGCCGCTCCGCATCTCCCTGGTCTGCTGGGGCGGGCGCTATCTTCGCGTCTCCCTGGTCTGCTGAGGGGAAGCAGCTAGTGCGGGTTTGCCTCACCCCGTTTGTAAGTAGGGAACCGATGTAAGTCGGATCCATGTAACCCGGGGACTGCCTGTAATTCGATTCCTGGACCACTGAGGTCTACAAGCTCAAGATAAAAAACCTGCACTGTAGAGAAAAGAAAAGAAAAGAAAAGAAAAGAAAAGAAAAGAAAAGAAAAGAAAAGAAAAGAAAAGAAAAGAAAAGAAAAGAAAAGAAAAGAAAAGAAAAGAAAAGAAAAGAAAAGAAAAGAAAAGAAAAGAAAAGAAAAACTATTTCCTGTTTTCCTTTTTCTGGAGTTTTCCTCTGCATATCATTTCTGTCCTTACTCTCGCTATTGCTCGCCAAAGATTTCTTCACCATGGGACACTTGGCCCGGCTGAGCCAAATGTGGGTTGCAGGAGCATTTGTGATCAGTCCCCGAGGGGAACTTTTCCGTGCTGGGTGGACTGACAAGTTGGTGCTTATATTGCTGTGGTTACTATGGTTGCAGTGCATAACCTAACTGGCAACACTAGGAATTAAGTTGTCTCTTGGATATATTAAGATGTATGTGTCAGCCTGTGAAAGGTTTCAAAATGCAACTAACAGCCCTTTACGTTTTCCACAATAACTCTTTAGGGGTTGGCCATAAAGAGACAAGGAGAGTCACTTATTTTTAACTGAGCAATCTGCGATGGCTTAGTTACGCTTCGGCTGAGCCCTGTAATGAAATTCTTCACCTTGCAGAGAAATATAGGGCCAGATTCTCTGATCCACCCCATTCCCATTGCAGGTTCCAGCTGCACAAAGGAAACTGAATTGAGCCATATATGGTCTGAAGAGAATGTACAGGGATGGAGGGGTTATCAGCAGTCATAAATCTGCTGTAACCTGTGCCATCCCCACTCCCAACCTAGATGGAGAAAAATCTTGGCTTGACTTCACAATAGCAGTGTAGATTTGCCATGACCTATGTGAAAAATGAACTCCATGTATAAGCCCAATTCCTTATATGGGTGCCACTCAACTTGGCATCAGAAATCCAGCTAGGTTCTTTCCAGCTTTTAAAGCATCTCCAGTAATACAGATTCTGCCTGTTTGTAATCCCCCAGGAGTTAATGGGTTTGCTCAGATGTGCTGTGGGGCAGAAATCCCATAGCATCTGTGGGACAGCATAGCTGTATAGGAGAGTATGTTGGACCTTCCAGGCTGTTATTACAAATGACAACCCATGAGCAAAGTAAAGCCAGCTTAACTTTCAGATTCCAGGCTGAGCTGGACCCGTGAAGCTTACATAAGGGCTACGTCTACACTGGCATGAATTTCCGAAAATGCTTTTAACGGAAAAGTTTTCCATTAAAAGCTTTTTCGGAAAAGCACATCTAGATTGGCAGGACGCTTTTCCGGAAAAGCACTATTTCTGGAAAAGCGTCCGTGGCCAATCTAGACGCGCTTTTCCACAAAAAAGCCCCGATCGTCATTTTCGCGATCGGGGCTTTTTTTGCGGAAAACAAATCTCAGCTGTCTACACTGGCCCTTTTCCGGAACAGTTTTCTGGAAAAAGACTTTTGCCCAAATGGGAGCAGCATAGTTTTTCCAGAAAAGCACTGATGATTTTACATTAGATCGTCAGTGCTTTTCCGGAAATTCAAGTGGCCAGTGTAGACAGCTGGCAAGTTTTTCCGGAAAAGCGGCTGATTTTCCGGAATAACTTGCCAGTGTAGACACAGCCAAGGAGTTCACCCAAAAAAATCTTTGGGAATCAGTGGAGTCAGGTGTTATCCCTGTGTGACGTGGTGATCATTTGTTAAATGTCAGTTCCGGCACTCACTTTTTTATTTGGCAAATGATAGAAATGTTACCCCATCTTCAAGAAACATCAGTGGTTAAAGGGGTAAAATGTGCAGCCCTGAAGAACAAAGTTAAGAGAGTAAATTTAATTTTATAAACTTCTTATAAAAATGGAAACTTAACATCCAACAAGGAAGCTCTAGAAAATGATGGAGAAACTTATCTCGGAGCCTAAATCTGGATTTAGGAGCATACCTCTAGGGACTTAGAATTCAGGTTTTTCCATCATAACCTGCAGCCGTGCACATACGCGTGTGCATGAAGGCAGAGCTCCGCTGGTGTAAATCTCATCTGACCCTCCAACTACATGACCCCACTTCTCATTTAAAACACAGGTTCTTTACATGGCTCGGGCAGTGTCAGGAAACGTTCACCTGAGCATAAATTACACGTACACCTGCTTATAGAGTCACCGTGGAAAGAGACTTTCGGGTATGACTTTTCAAACTATTTAAAGCCTGACAAATGCCAGTCATGTCAGGGTTAATACCAGAGAACGCTGGGGAACTGGTTTATTTCAGCTTTCTGCAATGGGACCTTTTGTCTAGGTGCGGCAGGATGAAAACGAAGCTGCTGTTGGATTAGATTGAATTCTTGCACAAGCATGACTTGAGGAAGTGGCTGGGCACCAGATTGCTGGTGTAAACGGGCCCCGCTCCAATGACTTCTCCGGAGCAGTGCTGATGAACGCCAGCGAAGGATCTGGCCCAGACTGTTTGAAGTTACACTCGAGAAATGGAAAATAAAGATTTGAGGAGACAGCTGCGGGGACGTCCTAGGCTGTAAAAAAAACCAGAGCAGAGTTTAGCAGATTGTAGATGTTACAGCCCCGTGACTGCTTTTAATCTGCCCTTTTAAGATTTCGCTAATGAAGTCAAGGACTGAATTACTCAGTGGCTTTTCTCTTCCCCAATCCTAGTTCCTGTCTAAATTGGCCCCCAGTGACCCAAATTACTTCCGATTGCTGAACCTTTGAAAGGTGTTGAGTGGAAGGAACTAGGCAGCCATCCTGTTTTATCCTCTGTTCAAAGTGAATTGCATGTCCTTTTCTTCCTAAGGCTCGTCTTCACGGCACTGCTAGCTTGAGGTATAACACAGGTCCTGCCCTTAATACAACCCCTGACCTCACAGTGAATTCTCTAAAGGTACGACTATACTACATGCTTCTTTCGAAAGAAGCTTTTTCAAAAGAATCTTTCGAAAAAGCTTCTTTTGAAAGAGATCGTCTAGACAGACACAAATTTTTCGAAAAGGCGATACACTTTTTTGAAAGACAGCACCCAGGCAATCTGGATGCTCGCTTTCAAAAAAGCCCTATTTGTGGTCAAGAACGTCTTTTTTCAAAAGAGCTCTTTTCAAAAGAGGTGTTCTTCCTCATAAAATGGAAAAAATGCCGCGTTCTTTCAATTTAATTTCAAAAGAACGCAGCAGCAGTCTAGACGCAGGTGAAGTTTTTTAGAAAAAAAAGCCACTTTAAAAAAAAAAAAAAAACCTGTAGTCTAGACATAGCCTAAGCCCTGGTCTGCACTAGGGAGTTATTTCAAAATAACCCTCCTTATTTCAAAATAATAAGTGGAGCATCCACATTACTTAGCCTGTTGTTTCGAAATAACAGGCTGTTTCTTTTTGAAATCTGTATTCCTGCTTTCTTTGGGGAATAACACTAATTTTGAAATAGTCATTTTAAAATAAAGGTAGTATGGATGCTCTGCTGCTGCTATTTCGAAATAACAACTCCCCAGAGCATTTTGAACTGTTTACTCCCCGGTGCTCCCTGGGGCTCTAAGTCGAGGTAGCGGGTCCACGTTAAGGGAGCCTGCCTGGGACTAATTTCAAGGCTCCCCTATAGTGAAGACACACTGGTTCGATTTTGTTATTTTGGGAGTTATTATTTCGAATTTAGTTACTTCGAAATAGTTTCCTAGTGTAGACACGCCCTAACTCGAGGGACTCACATAGCTGTCCCGGAGAGTACAGCTTCACCATCTGCCCGTGCTGCACAGACGTAACTGAGGGCAGAATTCAGTTCATCGCCTCGGGTTTTGTGCCTCTGAAGAGTAGTGGGCCAGCTTGCACTAAGACGTGACAGTCCCTCCTTGTGGACATACAGGGCTTGTGATGATGAGAGCCCGGCTCACTCCTCCTTATCTACATGTTTTCTCAGGTGGTTGCGCTGTCTTCGTGGAGTCTGCTGCGAGATTCAATCTACTACACACTCTCTGTTGTTGCCCTCATTGTGGTAAGTTTTTGAAGGCTGTTATAGAAAAGCTAATTCTCTCCTGTGGGCTTGTGTAGAAAAGTTCATTCTTTCCTGTGGGCCACATCGGGATTGTCACCAGGGTGCGCGCCCCAATACTATAGGGGAAGGGAACTGTGAGCCTCGAGGGCCGGATCCAGGCAAGCCAGAAGCTGCATCCAGCCCCCAAGCCTTAGGTTCCCCACTCAATGGCCTGACATCCAACAATTAACCCTTTTCAGCTCCCATCCTGTGCAGCGAGAAATGTGAGTGCTCAGACTTGTTGAAAGCCAGGCCGCAAAGGGAAGCCATACTCACGTAAGACTGGAAATGTAAAAACGGCTGCAGTTACATGTGACGTTTTCAGCCAGGCTCACACAAAATCAGGAAATAACAAAAGCGAAGTTTCCCAGAGCAAATCTACATGTTTGTTTCCTTCTATAACATCACGGTCATCTTGGACATGCAGCCTAAAATAAATCAACCCCTACCAAACTGGGGACAGAGCAATGGGGATCTTCTCATATTCACTTTAATATATTTCAAAGGTCAAGTAAGCATGGCGGTGAGAAGAGAAATGTTTGCAATTCCAGAATTTGTGTGATTGTAACTAGGCAACGCTAAAGTTTCCTGGCTGTATTTTCCTTCACCGTATGCATGTGCCTGCATACTGGGTACATATTCCATGTTCATAGCTCGTCCCTCCCCTTGAGACTCCCAGAAAAGAGTTTGCCTCAACTTGTTTGTGCTTTGCAATCTCAGCGCTGCAAGGTCAGCCTTCTGCAATTGATGAAAAATAGCTTGTTTTCAATCTGATTCATACCTCCACTCCGGTGCAGGAATAAAAGCCAATGACAGGAATGATGTGTGAAACAAAAGCTGCTTTGTTACTTCCACAGCTGGAGAATAATGAAGCACGAGAAAGTGGCTTTTGAACAATAAACCAACCACCCCATATATTGTAAAAAATTACCTCCCACAGGCAGAAAGGACATATGCAACATTTTCAGATGTTTGATTGATGCATTTGTTTATTTTTAATCCAAGAGGAAGCGTGGTTGTAGAAAGCTGCTTTGCTTCTCACCTGATCGGGTTTGGATTGTGTGCTTCGTTTGCAGGAGAGTTGCAAACCAATTGGGATGTGGGTGAGGTTTTTCAAGTTTCCCAGTGGTCTTTAATGACAGCTTTATTTTTGGCTGCTTCTCGGCATCCTAACAATGGCCTGATACAATCATACCTTGTGTGTCGTATCTAGCGTGTTCCTTTAATTGGGTATGTAGCTAGAAACTCAGACCATGAAACAAAACTGCCTATAAATAAAGTATACACTACTCTTCTGTTCTGGTTCCTTCTTTCTTCCCTCCCTAGCTATGTCTTACATGGAGGGTTATTCTTTGTGGCTATAGAGCTACAAAAGTCCTGTTCTTCACTCCAAAGTCTTCGGATATTTTTACTCCTTCCCAGGCCTCAGCAGCTCCTTGCTATCAATAGGGCTATGCCAATAGCCATTTGTTAAATGCATCTAAAGGGAAATGGCAGAACGGGGAGATACGCCTTCATTTTGAGAATTTCCCTTATCCCGTTAGTCATGTAGAAACCCCTCTACTTGATGTTTTCTCAGTGGGCATTAAAATACCTTGTTAGATCAAACAGGGTCAGGTTTAGGTGGTAGCTCTTGTTCAGTTGTTAAAATACATAGCCTGCCTTCCTCCCTTCTGAGACCCCCATCTCCCCCTAGAGACAACCACCTGACAAAGAAAACACCATCACCTTAACCCTGCCCCATGGGGGATGCTTGCCTTCCAGCCTCTCCTACCACAGAAGAAAGTGGGTGATGCCTAAGAACTATCCCAAAAGGATGCTCGCTGTGATTACTTTGGTGGTAGATAGCTCAGGGAAGGGAGTGGAGGGAAATCTAGCCTCACACTGAAGCAGAATGAGGGGTTTGTGGTCTATGGTGTTGTGGGGGGGGTAAGTGCCACTGAGTGAAGGAGTAAAGAGCATGTCCCGCTAGGTGGTTTAACTTTTCATTTCTTAACTTTTGAGATGTTGCATCAGGTTGGTTACACATGCTGCACCCTCACATGCTCTGTCCTATAGCATTGAATGCCTGAATGTTAAATAGTGTTACTCAGTTATGAAGGAATATGAAAACCTCCTTGGCACAAAACTTCCAGAGTAAAATGCAGGACCACGAAATCAAAAAGGGAGAACACCCACTTACTTCAATGAGGCGAGGATTTCCCATACAACCGTTCTTTCTTAGTGCCGTTCAGCATATGTGAAATTGCACTCGTCACAAATTGCACTTGGGTAGCACCTTCCGTTTGCGAGGCATGTACATGCATGAAGGAATTCGGCCTCAGCACATTCCCATAAGATGAGCTGAGACAAGGCAGTGTCTTCAGGCCCACGCCCGGCCTTTTCCCCACCATGCAGGGTGACTTATGGACAGACAATAATGACATAGTTCATTCTAGTGGATGGTCTGTGATTTGAAGTGAACCAGCCCCTCTCCTGCCTTCCCCAGATACGGGCATGTTGACACGAACCTTTATTTCACATTAACCATGAAAATAACCAGATTAATGGCATAGTGAAGAAAAGTGGAAAATTTCACAAAATACCAATGCAGGCTAGTTCTACTTATAACTGATCAGTCTTCCTCTACCAGTCATCTGAATGTTCCCTCAGACATTTTTTTTCTATGAGATAAAATGAGTTTCTTGGACATTGAAAGAAGAAAATACATTTTCTTGGGTTAAAACATACAATTATTGTCAGTTTTGAGACAGGAATGTATAAAAGCCAGAAATGTCCAAGCAGATCCCAGTTCAACAACGGACTTAAGAACATTAAGTGCATCCCTACTCAGCAAAACATGTAAGTCCCTTTGACTTAATTGGGACTCAGGATACATCTAGACAGCGGGGGTTTTCCGGGATATCGGAGGTATCCTGGAAAAACTCTGCCGTGTCCAGGGAACAAACACATTTGCTCTTCCAATTTTTTTTTTTGCGGAAGAGCAAATGCGCTCTTTCGAGGAGCCCTGTATACCTTGTTCTATGAGGAAGAAGGGCTCCTCCGAAAGAGGAGTCTTTTCTGCCATTTGACCCCGTCTAGATGGGTCCAAATGGTGGAAAAGCCTCTTCCGGAAAAGCAATCAGAAAAAGCTATGCAAATTAAGGAGCGCGATTTGCGTAGATTTTTCCTACAAATGGCTATAGTGTAGACCTAGCCTTAGGCTCATGCTTAACTTTTAGCATCGTTTATGATCTTTTGTTCTTTTAACAAATGGATGGTGCTGATCTCCTAGCTGTGACTGCTCCATCGTGGCTTTCGCTAACCATATATGGTCTGTGGGAAAATAAATATGTTCCCATTCATATTGAGTATTTTAAAGTTAGGGATCTAACATTAAATCACTTAAGAATCTAGGGTCCACCAGTGTAAACTGGCATGGATTAATTTACACCGGCTGAGCAGTTGGCTCTGTAACTCTTTTTTCCAAATAAAAACTGCACCCAGACCTTCTTTTAATTAGTGGTTGGCAAAAGAACATCTAATTCCTCAAACTATGTCAAAGTTAGCCTGCGGCTTGCCTTAAGATGAAAAAATTCAGAACTTCCGAATTTTAAAGGGACACTAGCCCAGATCCTCAGAAGCATTTAAGTTCCTAACTCCCGTGGATTTCTATAAGTGTTAGGTACCTAAATGCCCTAGAAGATGTGGGCCACTGTCAAAACTGTTAGGCCAAAACCTGTGGCCTACAGCTTATTTTCCTTTTTAATCACAGAGGTGAGTGTGTGTGCTTCTGTGTCCTGTTGCACCACAACTATTGTTGCCATATCAAAGCCTGGTGAGTGTGAGCGATAACCTGTGATGTTCATAATATATCACAGCCATTTTATCATCTGATAAGTAATGTCACTGATTACATTGCAAATGAAGAGGCTTGCTGTTTACAGAGTGTTCAGGCTAAGAGAGTGTTTCCTTTTCCCTGGGTTGTTCTCTGGTACCATACTAGTGCTTTTGCATGGCGTTTTCCTAATGAAACCACATGTCTTCATGCCATGTACAGAGGAGAGCAAATAACAAGCCATGAAGCTTTAGAGCAGCTGAGCTAAACATTCCCTCCCATCCAATAAGTTAAAACCAAAAACACCAGCCAGGGATTTCCTGGGATCTCAGGTTGTAGGGTGGCTGTGGCCTGAGGCTGCGGAGCTCACGGCCCAGCGTTGGCACTGATGTGGCAGTGCATTGACACTCAGCTGTTTTGGGATGATGCCCCTGATCCCACGCTGCTGTCAACATGTCGGCTATGCAGCGCTGGAGACTTGTCAGGGCCACATTCTAACAAATGCGACACCGAGCTAAAGGGTAAAAACCAGGAGGCCGTTTTCCTAGCTGTCTGGTAAGATAAAATATGCCGCATGATGTAAGTGTCCAGCAGAACAGGAGGGCTGGAGAAAGCAGGCACTTTGGCAGGACAGGCAACTCCACGCGGCACAGCTGTCCTCCTGGCGTTGTGTTCTCCCAGCATCCTGTCACGGCACGTTACAATGCCATACCCATGCCACCGCCTGAAAACAGTTTTGAAATGAAGCCTGTAGTTGTGGGTGACAGGAACCGGCACTGAAGATGTCCATTTGGTGTGGGGAAAAACTGGCACCTCCAACCATCACTAGTGGGGTATCTACTGGCATTCTTTCCTTCACATCTCTGCTCGCCCAGAGGCCCTGGTGAAAATAAGCGACGGAGCGTGAGTGCCATCTAGTGGTGACTGGGAAGAGCTAACCCTTAAGTTTCTGCTTTAAAAAGTCCAGTGTCACCGCTTTGTGACATGATGTTATTGTTATCTGGGAAGATTTGACACTTGGAGAAACAACATATTCCTTGCCCCCAAAAGCTTTGTGCGGTGTTATTGTATAGTAGGAATGGCAGGTGCTCAACACTTTTGAAAATCAGACCCTGGCAGCAGATTCTTAGCTGGTATAAAACACATGTAGCCTTCATTCGCTTCACTGGAGTGTGCTGATTTATATCAGCTGATGGGGAACCGCCCTTCTTCCCAAGGCATATGTTTATATCATGATTTCCATGGGACACCCGGTTTCTCCCATAACTTCATGTGCTTTGCTGCATGTTCAGGTAGCAGGGTATTTTCAGCTGTCATGTACGCTGTCACGTTTCATGGATAACGTGCCTTTTTTTTATTTCCCACAGTTTATTTATGATGAAATCGTTACTTGGTAAGTGTATCCAGCTGTCTAATTTCTTTCTTGTCACTGTCTGATTATATTGCTGAAAAGTCAGGGTTAATGAGTGTGGGGAAAGCTAAAATTCTGTAGAGCAATTCAGGCTCCAATTTCCTGCTCCGCAGGAAACCCAATTATCAGGTGGACTGGCATAACTCATTTTGTGAGCTAGGGAGGAATGCCCAGGAGAGGTTCATTCACAGCCTCCCCTGATGCAGGGAGGCAGCAGTGTCAAACTGCACCCTCTGTCCTCCCACATTCGCTCCCCAGAGGAAGTGCTGTCTACGTGGGCAAACTGGCCATACGGCATGGCCTTTAGTCACAGGTCTGCTGCCAGGGTGAGGTCACAGTGACTGGCAAGGGGCAGTGAAAGCCAGAGGGAAATGCCATGAAACATGAGCATTAGAAACTGTCTTCTCTAAGTTTGTCCAAATGTTTGAACTTGTACAAAGAAATGGAATAAAATGTATCTTTGTAAGAGCGATGTTAAAAACACAGTGACCTGAGAGAGCATGAAAAGGACAAAGGCCAGTTAAAAATCATGTACCTATGTTATTGATAACAATGTAGCTTAATACCGCTGAAAATGGAAAAATCTAATTTACTTTCCGCTGCTTCCTCTGTTTGTTTGCTGCGTCTCCCTCAGATTGGACAATGATGTTAAGCAGTTTAACTTTTGCTCATAGTCAGTTTATTTTCATTGTCAGGTTTTCTGTAATGCTTGGGTTGCAAACACTGCAGGGAGTTGCGGAGTTTTAACTTGTTCCCCCAGGGTGTTTACTTTTAATTGAATGGAGACGTTTCTACAGTTTTGCAGAGTTTTTGTTGCTGTTGTTGCTGTTTTTTCTTTTTAAACTAAAATTAAATTTGAGGGCAAAGGAGATTTCGCGGTGTCCTTTCAACAGAGAAGCCGAGTGCTGGGCTCTCAAAACAAGGAAGATGAATTAAGAGGGTCGGTGCTAAATCTGAGCAATCAAAAAGCCACAACTCTCTTTCAAAGGAAATGAGTCGTATTGTATAGAACTGTGGGGGATGCTTATAGCTGGGACTAGGGGCTTGTCACAAAATGTAAAGGTCTGGTTTGAGGGGAGGAAAAGAGAATGTCATGACTATAGTGAGGAGTACCTAAAGCCAGGGGCTGTGTAATTTTAATGCAAGTGCCCTTTATTTTGTAGTAGAAACTGCTAAACAAATCATGGCATCCCATTTAACTAGCAGTGTGAACCGTGCAAAGCTGCCTGTCCAGGGACTGCTGGCTCAGCTGGGTAGCAGCAGCGGCATGGGGAGGAAGCTGGAGAGAACAGCTGCTTCCCCTCGGCCAGCAGCCGTCGTCCTCTTAAGCCAGCTCTGGGAACTTAGTGGGCCTGATTCTCCATTGCTTTGCACCCTGTGTCAACGTGCACCCCTGTGCAAAGTGGTCCCACTCCGCTGCATCCATGACACGGGCTGTCCTTCCCAAAATGTCCAAGCTACGTCTTTTTTTCCAGGTGGGATCAGAGGAGCAGTTAGAATCCCAGAGCATTGTCTACAACCTGTTTCCTACCGCCCCCTTTTGACAGGCAGTACACGGCCCAGTGTGCTGAATGTTTCCATGGGGGTTTATTGGATGACTGAGGCAGGGAGTGCTGTCAGGCACAGGTGATCTCTCTCTGTTCTCCTATGAGTCGTCCCTCATATGCCTCTCTTTGCAGGTGGGAGTCCCTGGTCCTAGTGCTGATGTACGTCATTTACATCCTGATCATGAAGTAAGTCACATATGCCCTTGGCCTGTTTAAAATGCCCAGCTCTGCTTTGTGATGTACTTTGAGTCTGCAAAGGTAATTCAAGAGCAGTAGGAGGGGAAGAGTTTCTCTAATGACATGGCCCCAGGACTTTGCTGGCTCCCATCACATGGGGTATGACTAGACTACATTGTTATTTTGAAAAAACGTCACCTGTATCCACACCGCAATCGCATTCTTTCTAAATTAAATCAAAAGAATGCAGGGGGTTTTCAACATTGGTAAGCCTCAAATGACGAGAAAGGGCTCTTTTGAAAAAGGCCTGTGTGGATGCAGAACAGGGACATTTTTCAAAAGAAGAGGCACTTGGAAAAAGCACAGGTGCCCTGGCGGCCACGCTGTGAATCGCAATCAAGGCTTTCTTCTGAGAGCGCGCCCATGCAGCCTGGACGCGCTCTTTCGAAAAAGCAGATGGCTTTTTCAATCCGGTGTTGAGGTATGGATGCTCTCTTTCGAATGAAACTTGCAGTCTAGATGCATTCTGAGGGTACGTCTACACTGCATTCCTCTTTCGAGAGAGGAATGCAAATACAGACAAATGAACTTGCAAATGAAGCGTGGATTTGAATTTCCCGTACTTCATTTGCATAATCACAGCCAGCCTCTTTTTCGAAATACCCTATTTCGAGATAAAAAGCGTCAATGACTTTAGTTTGGGACGGATGCATACCAGGGCGACTTATAGTGGGGATGCCCTGTATTGGCATAATTCAGCCCTGAATTACTAGACCCAGAACAGGCATTATACTTTTTACAGTGAGTTTGAAAAGCAATGTTCTAATATATGTTTTAAAAATACTCTGTTGTATCATGTATGTTAAAAATATCCTGGACACTAATACAAATATATAGAGAGATTTGTTTTAGAGTTGAGGATGTTTTTTTACACATGTTTTATGGACTTTCGTGTTTGAGGACACAGAGGCTATGTATACACTACGGGGGTTTTCCGAGATACTGGAGGCATCCCAGAAAAACTCCACCGCGTCCAGAGTACGCATCTGCTCTTCCGCTTTTTTTTTTTTTAAGGAAGAGCAGATGAGCTCTTTCGGAAGCCCTGTCTTCCTTCTTCCACGAGGAAGAAGGGATCTTCTGAAAGAGGAGGCTTTTTTGGAATTTGGCCCAGTGTAGATGGGCCAAATTTTGGAAAAGCCTCATCCAAAAAAATATTGGAAAAAGGTACAGAAATTGCAGAGTGCAATTTGTGTACCTTTTTCGGATAGATCAGTGTAGTCTAGACATAGCCAGAGACTGTTTTGCATGTAACTAAGCTAGAGGTGAGCTGTTCTTAAGGCTAGATGGCTTTAAAACCACAGGGCCTTCCCTGCCCTAAGGACACGTCTACCCATCAGGGCTAAAGCCGAAATAAGCTATGCAACTTCAGCTACGTCACTTGCATAGCTGAAGTCAAAATAGCTTAATTCGGCTTTTGGCACTGTCTACAAAGCAGGAAGTCGAAGGAAGAACACTCTTCCTTCGACTTCCCTTACTCCTCATGAAATGAGGGTTAGAGAAGTCGGAGTAAGAAGTCCTCCAGCTCGCTATTATTTCGACATTATGTTGAAGTAACGGCTTGCAGTGTAGACACACCTTATGTTATTTCAGAATATCATCAGTTATACCGAAATAACACTAGTGTGTAGATGCACCCTCGGATGCTATCGTTTGCTTACACGTGGTCAGCCTTGAGAAAAGAAGGGTTGGCAGGAAAGCGGTGTATAGGGAATGGTGACACAGCTGCAGTTTTTTTTATTTGCATAGGTTTAATGCCTCTATACGACAGTGCTTTGAAAGGAAGACCAAAAATGCTGCGAATATGGTGAATGGATTGGCAAATAACACCGAAATGGATGATAATAGCAACTGTGATGCCACGGTGGTATTGCTAAAGAAAGGTAACTGTTCCAGTAAGTCACGCTACTTGTTTGCATCATTCTGAACAATCCTCACTTCACATTTGCTAGTGATTAAGCTGCACTGAATGGTTCTGCGTTGTCAGGGATTGAGATAAAAGGGAACCTAGATCTGTCTTGTGTGAAACCCGCACCGCCAGATGGCAGTGTCGATACAGGACAGTTTCCAGCTGTGTACGTCCTATTCTTGAAGAGTGCCCTCCCTAAAACTTCTTAGTCTGGGGTTCCCTTTGCTGGGGCAGTGTGCCAGGAGATATGCACAGTCAGAACACTTACACGAATGATGCAGCTTAGAATTGCATAGGAAGCTCTAATTACAGTCACCCTCCAGTAAGCACAGTAGAGACAGAGCATCCCCTCCGACACAGCAGCAGGAAAACAGCTGAAGTTGTCTCCTGACCCCTGGCAGTTAAAGGAAGGCAGGGGTCACTCATCCGCTTCCTTTCTGGAGCCCTAGAACGGACTTGCAGACCAGGAGCTGTGCATATGCTACAAACTGGGGGTTTCCTTCTCGTTTTGTACACATGGCAGCTGTGTATTTGGCTAAAAGACTGCTCAAGAATCTGAACTGCTGCTGCTCATCTCAGTTCCTCCCTCAGCTAGTGCAAGCTGGCGTTCGTTTAAATGGAGCTACAGCAATTTACTGTAGCTAAGGGTCTGGCCCATTACATTTACAAACCTGTGTGTGGACTCCCTCGCTCCAAATCAGGTTTTGTCTACATGGGAGATATTTCCAATTATGCCAGTGTAAGTGCTCTGCTGTACTTGAACTGCTGTACCAAAATGAGTACTCCCGTGGATACAGTATCCTGGAATTAGAGCAGTTTGTTTGGGGTTTTTTTTCCCCCTTAACATTTTCCAAACTAGAAAAAGGCTAATCTAATGGTGCCTATAGGAAGGTGCCTATAGGACAAGGTGCCTATAGGAAGAGTTACAGTGGTATAACTATGGTGCTTTAACTTTACATCCTATCGTGTTACTCCCCTTGTGTAAACAAGCTCTGAAGAGCTTATTTCAATTTAATTTAAACCTATTCTCATCTGACGGAAACAAACAAAAAAAAGCTACTGGTTATACCCATTTAATAAAATTGGTTTAAATTCATACTTTAGGTTAAACTGGTGCCATTTTCTCTTGTAGACAAGGCCTGTGTTGTGTCTGAAACCAATGTTCCCTCTACTTTTTTTTCCATCCATGTGCAGACTAAATTTTGTTATGTGCACTGAGGCATGTGTGGTTGCACGCCACCAATAAAAACACATGCTGCCGGCTGTGTGTTCTGCTAATCAACTGGGCGGTGTTGCCTTAAGCACTCAGCTTACAGGGAACACGGTCTGAAACTCCTGATTTGTGTGTCTTGATGAGCTGCAGAAACAAAGAGAAACTTCCTAACACACAGACCCTTCAAACAAACAGAATCAGTGGACATTCCGTGGCAAGGTCTTTGTGCTGTAAACCAGTGGTGCGCAACCCATGGGTTGCAACCCCCAAAGGGGTCGCGGCTGTCTTCCTGGGGGGTTGCGGCGCTTTGATCTGGTCGACTGGCGGCTGGGCCCAGCCGTTGGTGACCCTCGCTACTCGGGGGTCGCGAAGGAAGAAAGGTTGCGCGCCACTGCTGTAAACAATGGACTAGAAACTATAGAAATGGAGATAACAGGGACTGAACTGACTACATCATTAAAGCCCTGACCCCACACACTTGTGCTCATGTGAGCTGGGCAGAACCCCTGAACCCAGAACACGTGTCAGGGAGTCACAGTCAACCAGCCCATCCCGGATTGGGAAGAAGAGAGTCTCAAGGCAGGAGTCCGGGTCTGGAAAACCGTTGTGCCTTGTCTGTGTTTAGCAGTTTTGACACTTAACGGTGCCAGTATACTCAGAGCAGTGGTCCCATTTACGAGTCGACGAGGCTCCAACCCCATGTGTGACAGGATCAGCTCTCCTCTGTAGGTGGATCATAGTCCATGAGGAGATAATGAGGTGGTGTGCTTAGCCCAGACTAGGCCTGGGGACTTAGTGAAAGAAAGAGTAGACTCCTGCCTGGTCCCTGAGGAAGGAAACCTGTGTGGGAGGAGAAGGCTCCAGGTATGCAGGGCGGAGAATACCTGGCCTGAGAGAGCAGCTGCAGGCCACTGCAGGGAGCAAGCCTGGCTCCCAGGGAGAATAATAAGGGCGTGTTTGATTATAAGCCAGCTCTGGGAAAGAGGACTGGGGCTCCTTACTCAAGGAGAGAGGAGGGTGGGGGTACCAGGGATGGGCAATCATTTTTGGTGGGAGGGGGGCACTCCCCAGATTTTGGAAAGTGGCCAAGGAGGAGATGCGGGGTCTAGGGTGGAGGTTGGGTGCAGAAGGGCCACAGGGTAAGGGACTGGGGTGCAGGAGATGGTGTGAGGTTTGAGAGGGAGTTTGGGTGGAGAGCGGTGTGACCTGGGGCAGGGGATGGGGGTGCAGGGTCAAGGAGGGTGTTTGGGTGCAGGAGAGGATTCTGGGGGAGGAGGGGGTGCAGAGTCTGGGATGGAGTTGTGACCTGGGGCAGGGGGGTGCAGAGGGTTTGGATGGTGAGCTGGGGCAGGGAGTGGGGGTGCGGGAGGGGCAGGGGTGCTAGAGGCAGGCTCTGGCTGGGAGGCACTTACCCAAGGCAGGCTGGGCTCCCTGCCTGCTGCTGCCCCAGATCGCTTTAAACTGCAGGCTGCTCCCTCCATGTGGCTCTCAGCTCCAGGAGATGGAAGAGGCTTGTGCTGTCTCCATCCCCCAGGCCAGTCTCTCAGCTCCTATTGGCTGGTTGTTTCCAGCCAATAGGAGCTGAGACATTGGCTAGGATCAATTCTTGTTGGCCAGTTGTTTCCAGCCTATAGGCGCAGCGGATTAGGCTGGGGGCAGGGAGATCACACAGAGCCCCCCCCCTCCCCCCCGCCGTGCAGAGCAGCGGCAGCTGGGTGCACCCGAGGGTCCAGGCAGGGTGCTCGGCAGGCCGGATCCGGCCCCCGGGCCGTACTTGGCCCAGCTCTGGTCTGCCATGCTGCAGGTCTTCTATTCCCGTGTAGAATGGTGCTAGCCTATTTGGAGCCCTAAGCAGGGATATTTTGCCCCCACCCCTCACAACAACCATTACAAAAAAGTGAATCCTGGCCCCCCTGCAGCTGCTTGGGGCCCTAAGCAATTGATTAGTCTGCTTATGCCTAGTGCCACTGTAACCACACACCTGCTGGTTGGTGCACTCAAGCAGCACCAACACCATTTACAGAGGGGATAAGGAGTCTGCTCTACAGCATTAGCTAATAGGCAGCTGGCTCTTAGCTCATGCGGCAGGGGCTCAACCGCTGAGGTCCCAGGTTCGATTCCACCCACGGACAACCAGGGTCTGCCAGCATTACACATGCACAACATACCGCAGGCAGACTCGTCACTGTGTCTGTTTGGCTCATTAGCTTCCCCCACGCGGGCTGGCTTTCGAGTAGGATGAGACAGTTCCTCAGGGAGGAGACAGGGGGCCCAGCTGAAGTCTGGACGGAGGAGACTATTTTTAAGTTTATTTGCACTCAAGAGTAGGAAACCCCCCTTCCAGGGGACTTTTGTTTTCCAACTTTGGACTGGCTTTGGGCCCTACATGAAAGGGGAAATGCTGGGGTAACATTGGAGAGACCCTCCTCCCCTTGGCCTACCGTGCGTGCACACAGACCAGGAGGGGGCGCTACAGAGGCAGCTGACTGAAATTTCCCGCATAGGCGTAGCAAGGGTGTTATGCGCCGTGGGGCAAAGGTAACATTTGTTGTCCCCGCCACCCCGTGCAGCGGGGCCCCAAACCTGGCCCACAGCCGAGCCCGCCCCTGGGAGGAGGGGGCGGTGGAGCTTGTACTGCATCTTCCCCCATCCCCTCCAGTTTGGGGCCACGCTCCCACACACATTAACCCGCTGGCAGAGATGGAGGAGGAGGCTTCAGCTGGCGGCGGGCGGAGGAGGAGCAGGCGAGCCGAGGGATGACAAGGGGAGTAGAGGGGCACTAAATTGGTGCCCCTCTAGCGTGGCGCCCGGGGGCAACTGCCCCCTCCCCATCGACCCTCGCTACGCCTCTGATTCCCTGTAAGCTGCAGGGCCGCATAGCTGCACAGCATCCTTGCAAGTGCCGTGCAGGCTCTGAGGGAACCCAGCCCTGGCAGACCTGCCCCGTTTGGGGGAGGGGTGCCTGACCTAAACCCAGCCCCAGCCCGGACCTGCCGCAGCTGGGGGATAGACGTCCCTTCCCTGGTCATCATGGCACGCATCCCCCTGCCTGGCTTGAGTGCCATGATGGCCAGGGAGCCTGGTTTTGTCCTAGCTGCACCTAGGGAGGCGCTGCTGTGGGGAAAGAAAGCTGGGGAGAAGTCCTCTCTCCCTCCTGTAGCCTCCAGGCAGGCCTGTGCCCCAAAGCCCCTCATCTCCAGCCCCACCCCAGAGCCTGCACCTCCAGCTGAAGTCCTCTCACCCCAGTACACCTCTGCTCCGGCCCTCAGTCCCCTCACTCTGAACCCCTTGGTCCCACCCCTACCACATGAATTTTATGTGTACCAATATGAAGGGGATGTGTGACATATCACCTCCATATTGGTGCACATAACAAAATTCATTCCACACATGCGTGGGAATACTTCAGCTAACCCTGTTACATACTGGTACGTATGCCACGATAGTTTATTCTGGTTTGAGGAAGTGAAATAAGCAATATTGGTGTCTGCGTTGGGGCTTTTACCATCATCGCTTCCAAAAAATCACACCCTTTACTGACATTGTCAGTCTGGAAACAAAATTCAGCGTAGACCAGGCCTTAGTCATTCAGGTAAACAGCTGATGACAGGATTACTAACGCAAATAAGAGAGTTTCAGTTACGGATTTGTTTACGCACGCATCTCTAAAAATAATTTCTTTTTGCCTTACAATTCTCATGGCTGGGTAGCTTTTTTGATTTGTAACTCTGTGGTTACAACGAGTCATTTGACAGAAGAGAAGTTTCTTCACTTTGTGAAAATTGTTTCAGTGTTTGTCTGGCAATTGGCCACTAGTGGCCAAGAAATTGCTGACTGCAAATCTCCAGTGTTGTTTTCTGCGCTACTCTGCAGGCAGACCACACTCTTTACCGGCTTAGATGGTAAACTCTTTGGGGCGGGGACAGTGTTTTTCTTCTGTGTTTGGAAAGTGCAGAGCCAGCACTAGGGGAGCTGGTTTGTGACTAGGGCGCCTAGGTACTGCAGTAACACAAATAATACATTGGAATGCAATTCGGTTGCAAGGGTCTCAGGTTTCGGTCACTGTGTGAGCCTCTGCTTATCCGGACACTTTGAAATAAGAGACTCAAAAAACGGTTTCTGTTTTTTGAACCACGTGGAACCTTTTTCAACAATTTTTATTAATTCTTGAGTTCTGCCAGGAAATGGAAAGGCCCATGGGCCTGCTGCATTTCTCACAAGTGCCATTTTTTAAGTACAAGCTCTTCAGAAGTTTCAAGCAATGATTCAGCCATGTTGCTTTAGATAAGAATAAAAATAACAATTTTTCCCTCTTCATTCCTAACAATCCAGGCTAATAGCCATTGATAAACCTATCCTCCATGAATTTATCTAAATCCTTTTTGAGTCTTGTTATAGTCTTGGTCTACACAACATCCTCTGGCAAGGAGTTCCACAGATTAACTGTGCCTTATGTGAAGAAATACTTCTTTTTGTTTTAAATCTGCTACCTATTAAACACAGGGACTCAAACCCTCACTCACCAGATCTGAAGTCAGACACCTTATCCTTTAGGTCACATGGTCATAGCAGAGAGCCATTTTCATTAAAAACAAAGGAAACTCGGTGAATTAATGTTGAGAACATATTGTCCTCTGTGGCCATACCAATAGGATAACGTATTGTGGTTGCACGTTGAGTGCCGGCTGTGTTACTAGGATCTGTACAAATGTAGAACATCCTGGCCCCAGGTGGCTTATGGGATGTTGCTGTTGGAGTTCTGAGGGATAGGGTTTCCAGGTGTCTGGTATTGGCCCAGACAGTCCTGTATCTGTGGCCTCTGTCCGGTAAAAAAAAACAGAAAATACCGGATATCTAAAATGGCCGGTATTTTCTGCTTGTCTTGGACATGGAAGGCCTCCTAGGACATTCCTCCCCTGCCGCATCTGGCAGGGGGAGCGAGGAGTATGTAGTGCTGGAATTTAAAGGCACAGTGACCCTTATTTTGTCTGGGGTTTTTTGGGGGTTTTTTTTGTTTTTGCTCAGCCAATTTTTCCCTTGCCATGTTTGGTATTTTTTGGGAAAGTATCTGGCAACCCTACGGAGGGATCAGGATTTGACCTCAAGCATGTGGTACACAACTAGTGCCCCAATGCATGTTCCTGTCTCTTGGCCACTCAGGGTTGGTTCTGTACATTGGATCAGCAGCAGGCACATGGCCATCACAGAACAGCTAGGCCTCACGCACTGCCAGGTTTGGTGCCTCTTTCCAGCAGTGAGCGCACTGCCCTGGGATACCAGAACCTTGAGCTGATACACAGCCACAGCCGCCTGCCCCAGTAGATATTTCCTCCTATAAGTAAAGATTATACTCTTGGGACCAGTGCAGCCAGTACCACGGGCCTAAGCAACTGAAGGCATCTACTGCAGCGGGGCACTTACACTTCCGAGTGTGTGATAAATCCTTGAGACTAGATTAGATTTTGCAATGCAAAGCCTCGGGGAGAGACTTGTTTCAAAATCCGGTTGCTCAAGGAGAGAAATGGAATGAGAAAAGAGGCACTTTTGAGGCAACTGTCTGAAGTTGAGTCTCTCACCCTGGGCCCACACATCTCATCTTTATAGTTCACTGAATTCAGCCTGTTGAGAACCACGTAGCGTGCGGTGGGGGCCATCTCTCCTGCGCCACTCGTGCCAAATGGTTCCTCGCTCCCGGGCGGGCGAGGAGGTGGAGAGGAAAGGGTCGCTGTCCGATGGGGTGGTATGCGGAATGAGATAAAAGATGGAAAACATGTTGCGCTAATGCGGAGTTGACTATTTGGGCGGCTAGTTTTGAAGAGCGGGAGGGTTTGTCAAACGCTTGCACTGAGTCACTCTGAGAGGGGCCACTGGACCAGCAAATATGGTACCTCACCCCTTTCCCTGTTCACTCTCTGCAGGGAATTTCCATCGTAAAGCCTCCGTGATCATGGTGGACGAGCTGCTGTCTGCCTATCCACACCAGCTCTCCTTCTCCGAGGCAGGACTCAGGATCATGATAACCAGCCACTTTCCTCCCAAGACCCGTCTCTCCATGGCCAGCCGCATGTTGATCAACGAGGTACGTGTTCGGCCCTGCTCCTCAGACTGAGTCTAGGTCCAGCCTGAGCTCACCTACTCCCACGGACGGCTTCGGACACAAGGCAGATTGACAGGCATTTCTGCACTCTGGTGGACTTCCTCATCTGCCTGAGCCATGTCCAAGCACACTGCTCAGCCGTCCCCTGACGCTATGCCCTCCTCATAAGATACCCAAAGAGAATGCAGAAATAACAAGGAGCCCAATGGCACTTTAAAAACTAAGGAATTTATTTGGGTATTAGGGCATAAGCTTAAAGTTTTAAGATTATTCCCTAATACCCTAATAAATTCATTAGTCTTTAAAGTACCATCGGACTTGTTGTGTTTGCTGAAACAGGCTAACAATGCGGCTACCACTCTAAAGAGAATGCTCTATCCACACAATGTACCAGATCACACTAAATGGCAGAAGGGTTTCATTCCTCCCACTCCCAGGAGATACCCCCAGACATTGGCTTCATTCTGGTCTCCCTTAGATGGGTCCTACAAACATTGTCATCCCAATGACTTCAGTCCATAAGAACGGCCAGACTGGGTCGGACCAAAGGTCCATCTAGCCCGCTGTCTTGATTGCTGACAGTGGCCAATGCCCGGTGCCTGAGAGGGAACAAACAGAATAGGGAATCATCAAGTGATCCATTCTCTGCCATTCATCCCCAACTGCTGGCAAACAGGCTAAGGACATATTCCTGCCCATTCTGGCTAATAGCTATTGATGGACCTATTCTCTATGAATTTATCTAGTTCTTTTTTGAACCCTTTTGAAATCTTGGCCTTCACAACATCCTCTGGCAAGGAGTTCCACAGGTTGGCTGCCCGTTGTGTGAAGAAATACTTCCTTTTTTGTGTTTTAAACTAGTAGACTTCAAGTTTACACCAATGTGATTAGATTAGCATCTGGCCCGTACTTTCTGCCTATATCTATTTTAGATACTATTATTCTCAATCTTTCATTTATCAGAACGATAATCTTTGTGTCAGATCCGCAGCAGGAGTAAATGTCACATTTACACCAGTTGAGGATCGGGCTCCATATTTTTTCAAAACCTTCTTCTCCAAGGTTCTTCTGATCTCTTGCTATTGTTTAAATAAATCTCTTTTTCACCAAGGCTTTGTAACTCTTGTTTCCAGAGGCAAAGGCTGATCAACAGCAGAGCCTACACTAACGGGGAGTCGGAAGTGGCTATCAAAATTCCCATCAAGCGTGCCCTGGAGAACGGGACAGGCCCCAGCAACTCCGCTGAGAGGGGCGTGAATGGGACCCGAAGGGAGGAGGACATGGCTGAGGCTGGGAATGAGACCGAGAACGAGAATGAGGACAACGAGAATAATGAGAACGATGAGGAAGAGGAGGAAGAGGATGATGATAATGATGGACCTTACACTCCTTTTGACCTACCCTGTAAGAAACTCCAGGTCTTTCCTTCTTTCAGGCTAACTATGAACACGCCAAACAGCATCCCAGTGACCTTAGATACGGCCGTCTCTGATAAGCCTGTTCTTTGAAACTACATGCTGCGTGTTACTCTTCATGTTAGAGTAAATCCTACTAGAGACGAGGCAGTGTATTGTAAGGCGACCGCAGTGAGCTGGGGGTCTACCTTGACCTGCGAACGCCTATTTATGGCAGCTCGCTAACACAAGGCAAGAACAAACCTCTATTCCTAGTGCGGATGCGCCACGTTGAGCCGTGTAGTCCGCCTGGACTGCACAGAGAGAACGGTTCCATTTTATCCCCCCATTGCGCTGCTGTAAACCACGGCACAAGATGCTGGACAGTGGTGAACCAAACATCAGGGCCTGGTTCTCAACTGCACCACGTTCCCGTCACGCTCCTCTGGCTGTATAAAGTCTAGTCTGTGTCCCCGTTTATACTTCCTGAGAGGAGTCAGGGGGCCCTTGTGCAAATGTGTATATGGCCCACTGTGTGCAACATCTTTCAGTCCTGAGTGGCGTTTACACTGATGCCTCCATGTGTAACACCGCTCAGGCCGTGTAAATGGGCCTTACGTGGGTAGATTTGGGGGTTGTTTTCCAGACTCGGTTTCTTGTTCCCCTCTTGAAACCGCACACACCGTGGAGTTTGTTTTGACACCTTCCCAGTGCTGGCAACATCCTAGTGTCTCCTCATGGTGAAGTGCTGCCCTGTGGGCGGGCGGGGAGCTGACAGAATTACCAGGCCTCTGGGCAGTGAGGGAGGGCAGGCTCCACCCTCCCACAAGGAGCAGGGCTAGGGACAGCCAGCCCTCAGCACGGCCTGGACCCTGCCGCACCATCCCTGCTAGCCCTTAGCACCACCTGAGGCTCCAGCGATGGAGTCAGTGCCGTGCTAGTGGCAGTGGCAGCTGAAGCCCCAGGACGTTTGAATAGTTGGTCCCCGGAACAGTTGTCCCCTGGGTCCCTCCCCCCATCGGTGGGCCTGCCTATCACCTTGCCTTCGCCCCAAGCAATGACATTGTGCAAGTGCCGCAGTGACATCAGCTCCACCCAGGACCGCCCTAGTAGCCGGCTCGGGATTGGGTCTTTGAAACCCGGGTGTCCAACAAACTGTGGTGAGTGACAGCCCCCAGGCACGCAGAGAGCCAGCATACTCAGCCCCGAGAAGGGCTTGGGGCTACCTTTTGGGGGGCTGTTCACCAAGGAAACCAAGATGGGGTTGAGAGGGGTGCTGAAAGCAGGGGAAGCGAAGGCTGTCAGAATGCCACCAGGCGGCTCCGTGAGCCATGGAGCGAGATCCCAGCCTTCCTTAAGCCTCCTCCATTCCTCTCCTCCCGGCCTAGGGCAGAGAGGGGGAAGAGGAGTGACACATGCTGAGTGCTTTGCTCTCGCTCCCTCACGGTGAGAGAAGGAAACAGCAAGCCACAGTCAGGGGGAACCAGCTCCCCTGTCCTCTCTAAAGGGACGCCCTTGCCCCCCTGCATTCCTCTCATGCCTCCAGCCCTCTGACTTGATTCAGGCACCCGGCACATGCCCCAACCCTCTATCCTGAGCCCCCCACATCCCTCACCTTCATTCCTGCACCCCTCCATACACACCCCAACCCTGTCCTCACACCCCCAACTCTGACTTCTATACCGCCCCCTGCCCCGAGCCCCCTACACTTCACCCCACACTTGAATTTCTAACAGGCACTGTCGTATAGCACCTCCCCAGCTCCCGACTCTGAGCCCCCACTGGGGGGCCAATACAGTAGTACCTATAAGGAATTTTAAGTTAGTTTCCGCCTTGGCTGTGACTGTCCTTTCTGTCCCCTTGTTCTCGCCTTGTACCTCCCTGCCTCTTGTCTTATCCTCATCTCCTATGCTGTTGGGCAGGGACTGCCTCTCTATTATGTGTTGCGGGGGGCAGCCACTCCTGCTGGGAGCACAGGGCTGAGGGTTAAAGCCGAGAGAAGGGGCAGAGATGCATGGCTGTCCCCTTTTGTTTCTGGCAGCTGGCAAAATGGAAATCCTGAAGTGGCTCTTCACCTGGCCTCTGAGCTTCCTGCTGTACTTCACGGTGCCCAACTGCAACAAGCCCTATTGGGAAAAATGGTTCATGGTCACCTTTGCCTCCTCCACCCTCTGGATCGCCGCCTTCTCCTACGTGATGGTGTGGATGGTACGTATCCAGCCGGGGGAGGGGAACTGACTCAGAGCTGGTCCAGAGCCTGTTTTGCTCTCTTCCCAGAAGCATCCGATCCCATTTACTCCAAAGCCCCTGTACGCTGCTCTCGTGCTGGCCCCATTGAAGTCAGGACAAAATTCCTAGTGGCGTCACCAGGGCCGGAATTTCACCCAGGGATTTTAATTGGAGAGGAAATTGCACTCACACATTCTTGAAGGCCACGTTTCCACCAGACTAGCGTAGCCGGGCCTGGGTGTCAGTGAGAATCGGGCTCTTTGATGGCTTCCTCTCCCTTTCTCCATGGAGTCTGAAAGGCAGGGCTGGCAAATGCGACCCTCCAGCCCCTGTCTGTATGAAGCCATGAGACTCAGCCTGTGGCTGGCCTATCTTGCTGTGTTCCTGCTCTCTTCTGGAAGAACGACTTCATCTATTTCTAGCTTTTTATTCAAAAGGCGGCTGGGGATCAATGAAATGAGCAGAAGCCAATCGAAATGTAATTGGCTTATTCCCCGCAAGAACAGCGGCATTTGCTTGTTAGTTCATTAAGCGGCTGCCGGCTTCATCAGACGACGGGGTAGGTGACAACTTCTCTGGAGCCCCAGTTGTAATAGTGCTAGCAATGCGGCAGAGATCATGCTTCCCTTCTAGTCCCAGCTGTCTTGGGGAAAACAGCAGACTGCTATGGGATGCAGAGAGAAAGGGTACGTCTAGACTACAGGCTTTTTCCGACAGAGGCTTTGTCAACACATACTGTCGAAAAATAGTGTCTAGACTACAGCCAGTTCTGTCGACAAAGGAAGCTGCTTTTTCGACAGAGAGTCTATCATAGAATCATAGAATAATAGGACTGGAAGGGACCTCGAGAGGTCATCGAGTCCAGCCCCCCGCCCTCAAGGCAGGACCAAGCTCCGTCTACACCATCCCTGACAGATGTCTGTCTAACCTGTTCTTAAATTTCTCCAGAGAGGGAGATTCCACCACCTCCCTTGGCAATTTATTCCAATATTTGACCACCCTGACAGTTAGGAATTTTTTCCTAATGTCCAATCTAAACCTCCCCTGCTGCACTTTAAGCCCATTACTCCTTGTCCTGTCCTCAGTAACCAAGAGGAACAAATTTTCTCCTTCTTCCTTGTGACACCCTTTTAGATATTTGAAAACCGCTATCATGTCCCCCCTTAATCTTCTTTTTTCCAAACTAAACAAGCCCAGTTCATGAAGCCTGGCTTCATAGGTCATGTTCTCTAAACCTTTAATCATTCTTGTCGCTCTTCTCTGTACCCTTTCCAATTTCTCCACATCTTTCTTGAAATGTGGCGCCCAGAACTGGACACAGTACTCCAGCTGAGGCCTAACTAGTGCAGAGTAGAGCGGCAGAATGACTTCACGAGTTTTGCTTACAACACACCTGTTGATACAACCTAGAATCATATTTGCTTTTTTTGCAACAGCATCACACTGTTGACTCATATTCAACTTGTGGTCCACTATGACCCCTAGATCCTTTTCCGCCATGCTCCTTCCTAGACAGTCGCTTCCCATCTTGTATGTATGGAACTGATTGTTCCTTCCTAAGTGGAGCACTAGATGGTCTCTTTTGACAAAGCACAGTGTGGATGCAATAGTGCCTTTTTATGACATAACTGTCGAAAAAAGGTGTTATTCCTCATAGACTTACTGTTGACAAAACTCAGCGGTAGTGTAGACGCAAGTATAGTTTTGTCGACAAAAGTCCACTTTTGTCAACAGAACCCTGTAGTCTAGACACACCCAAGGGTTTGGGGAAACTTGGAATAAAGCCGCCGCAAGTGTGTCTGAGCATCTGAGTGCTTGAGCCCCGTATTCTGATTTTAGAAGCACCGAAATATGGCTAGTCTGTTTCTAAAGGACTGAGCGCACTTTCTTCACTGGAGATCAGAAATTACAGCAACTCTTCCGGTCCATGCCCAGTTAACTCCTGTACTAGATGCAAAATGAAGGTCAGGTTTTTCTCTCAGAGCCAAACCAAACTCTTGCAAAAGAGAGAGCCTTCATTCTCTCCACAGGAAATGGAGGGCGACTACCCCCACATCCCAACAAACGCACACACACACACACACACACACACATATGTACATACCCCAACTGTGCATTTGGGAGGATGAACACACACACACACACACACCAAGTGTTCATTTAGGAGGATGAACACACACACACACGCACACACACGTGTTCATTTGGGAGGATGAACTGGTTTGGAGAATGAATATCTGTCCACGCTCTCCAAAGCTGGAAGACTAGAAACCACAGGATCACTATGTTGCTCAGAACATATGGTTCAAATTTTGGAGACTACATGTTAGAGAGCCTGGAAACCCAGTATTATCCTGAACTGAACTTTTTTATGTCACTCTGTGACCTCAAGTGTGACTTGCCTTGGTAAGTTCTGTGTTAAGCAAGAGCTTCCAACTTTCCGGAATACGTCGTGTTCCAGAGAACACTGACAGACGGTAACCTGCACGCCGAAAGACTCGCCGGGGAGAGGGGGTGGAGAAGGAGGCATCTCCTCCGTGTTCAGTCTCCTGCGCTGACTTGAGGCTCCACCTCTGAATATGATACACCTACGATGTAATTGTCTTTGGGTTCCAAGATTATTTAGCTTTATGTGTGTTATAATAATGCCTTAAAGCTCCAACTCACATCCCTTGGGGGAAGGGGTTTCAGGGGGTAGAGGGTGGAGCAGGCGTGGGAAGAGGCAAGGTGGGGGTGGAGCAGGGGTGGGGTGGGAAGAGGCAGGGTGGGAGTGGAGCCAAGCGGGGGGGGTTGCCCCAGGCTCTGCACCCCCTAGGGTCAGCTCTGCTGGCCTAAAACATATTGCAATATAGGGCATAGTTTGACTAGGTTTTAAGTAAATTTTAGCCTCTTGACATTTCCATTGATTTCTCCAGGTTACAATAATCGGCTACACTCTGGGCATTCCTGATGTGATCATGGGTATCACATTCCTGGCGGCTGGAACCAGCGTGCCGGACTGCATGGCTAGCCTTATAGTGGCAAGACAAGGTAGGTTTGCCTCCTAGATCGGCAAACATGGGTATAAAGGGAAGCATTGCCTACGTGTCCACGGCCTTTTAAGGAGGCACAGGGGAAGTGTGGATTGCTAATCTCCAGATACGCTTTCCTGATCATGGGAATGGTACAAAAGTGCATCTTCCCTGACCGGACACTGTTGTCAGGGAACCTGAGCTTTGAAAAAGCGAATTTGGGCTGAAGGGCAAGACATCAGCAGCTCTCCTTGATGAGCTCAGCTGGAGAATGGGAGTGGCGTTTAGTAAGTCTGCTCCTCAGGTTCCATAACACAGAGTTTCCGAGAGGTGGCAAAGACGTACGGGTTTTATATGAGACTCCAACAGTAGACACAAGTGCTTGAAGCCATTTCAGCCTTTGGACATCTGCTCTATGTTCTTCAGGACCGTAGATGTCCAGAGCAGTACTTTGGGCAAGGCAGAATGGGAAGAGGGGTAAGACACAGGTGGGCGTAGCCTCTGTCCTGTCTTTTTCAGGTTCTTATATCGCAGGGGGAGCGGGCAGACCATCAGCTGATGGAAATTCTCATAGCTCTATTAAAGCGGAGGAACTGGCCCTGAAAGTCTTGAATTGGTTTCCCCTCACATTTAGGGAAGACAGTGAGGCCTGGTCTCCACTAGGGAGTTCTTTTGAAATAATGCCCCTTATTTCGAAATAATAAGTGGCGCATCCACACTACCAAGCCTGTTATTGTGAAATAAGGGAAAGGGACTGGTTATTTCAAAATAATAACTCCTGCTTTCCATGAGGAATAACGCTTATTTCAAGATAGCGGGAGTGTGGACGTTTCGCTGCTGCTATTTCGAAATAACGACTGCCCAGAGTCATTCAAAGTAATTACTCCCCATTGCTGCCTGGGGCTCTAAGTCTAGGTAGTGCATCCTCATTAAGGGAGTCTGCCTCAGACTAATTTGAAGGCTTCCCTATAGGGTATGTCTACATTGCATTCCTCTTTCGAGAGAGGAATGCAAATGCAGATGAACAACATTGCAGATTTGAATTGAAGCACAGATTTGAATTTCTCACACTTCATTTGCATAATCGCATCCAGGCACTATTTCAAAATAGTGCTATTTTGAAAAAAGAAACGTTGTGTAGACGCGGTTATTTCGAAAGAAAACCCTTCTTTCTAAATTACCCTTAAACCTCATTTGATAAGGAGTAAGGGTAATTTCGAAAGAAGGGTTGTCTTTCGAAATAACCGCATCTAGACTGCATTTCTTTTTTCGAAATAGGGTATTTCGAAATAGCGCCAGGACGTGATTATGCAAATGAAGCGCAGGAAATTCAAATCTGCGCTTCATTTGCAATTTCGGTCGTCTGCATTTGCATTCCTCTCTCGAAAGAAGAATGCAGTGTAGACATACCCTATAGTGTGGATGTGCTATTTTGAAATGGTTATTTTGGGAGTTATTATTTTGATATAAGTTATTTCGAAATAATTTCCTAGTGTAGACATGCCCTGTATGTCAAGCAGTCAAACTTGTGTGAGGACTGACCTATTTTAGTGGCATACCAGTGTGTCCCAACGGAGCAGCAGGGAATGGTTCTGATGAGTTAAAGCAATGCTGGTTTGAAATGTATATATGCAGAGAGAACAGAAGATTGTCCTAGAATGAACGTGCCATCACAGAGAAGGTAAAAGGCCATTACTGTATCTGGACCATGTATGGAAGCATTGCCAGTGCCAATCATTGAGAAAAATCATGCTTAACTTAAAAAATGATGGATGTTTTTAAAAATCATGCTCCTGTTTATATTCCTTCTTGTTTCTGAGACTTCAGGAGCACTGGAGTCATTTTCTCCAGCTTTTCTCTGCAACCAGGAAGGCTGGAAAAGGATTGTTTTCAATGAAAACTGAGATTTCCAGGAGTCCAAGATCTGGGGCTATAAGAAAAATTGAGTTGGCAATACTGCTTTAGGAGGCCAAGAGAATGTTTCTTGGTGAAACACATGCTTTCCCAGTGTGGCCATTTTTTGTAAGAAATGAACATCAGTTATAAAGAAAGGCCAAATCTAGCCAGTGTTAATCTATGCAGTGTCAGGAGTAGTTCAGAAAGAGCAAAGAGGCTTTACTGAAATGACTAATTGTACATGGTTTCCTGTTTTTTCAGGCATGGGGGATATGGCTGTGTCGAACTCCATTGGAAGCAATGTTTTTGACATTTTAATTGGCCTGGGTCTCCCATGGGCCCTGCAGACTCTAGCAGTGGATTATGGTTCATACGTAAGTCCTAAATTTGATTGATTTTTAATATTTCAGACTGACATGTTTTCTGTCAGGTAAACGTTCTTTCAGCTGAATTTGAGTGAGTAAATAGCAATATTGATGTATGATTTAGGGAAATCGTAGTTCTCTGTAGAATTTGTGTCATGCTTACTTTTATTTCCTGTTGAGCACAGTAGCTCAAACTGCAGTAAGATACCATACTGGACTGTATTCTGGTGCACCTTAGTAGATACTTGAAGAATAGACTGAAATCTCCATTCTGAAGGGATAAAAATAGAATTATCAAACACAGATGAAAAGATGGGATGGGAACAAACCAACATAGCTTCCGAGGAGGAAAATCATGCCTCACTAAGCCATTAGAATTCTTTGAGCATGTCAGTAAAAGAGTAAATGAAGGAAGCTGTTAAGAGAACTAAGTAGTCACAGAGTGATGTGATCATGAATCAAATATCACTAAAGAGGCAGAAAACAAGAGGGTAGAAATAAATGACCAGTTTTCAAAATAGTAGAAGTAGCAGTTGTCCCAACTATATTAAAGCCCTTGTTATTTAGTAGATCAATTAATAATCTGGGAACAGGAAGGAACAATGAGATGGTAATATTTGCAAGTAACAACAATTTAGGTGAATTAAGACTAGAGAAGTCTGTGAGGATCGAGAACAACCTGACAGAGTTAGGTGAGTGGGCAATATAACAGATTCATTTATTTTTGTTAACAAGTGCAAAGTGATATACATAGGTAAGACTCATTTTAAGTTTTTCTTAATATTGCAAGATAGTAAGCTAACTACTCACAGAAATGACCTGGACATCGTACTAAGTTCCAGGAAAATATGTACTGAATGTGTAATGGTGGTCAAAAACCAAAACATATTAGGTTGCCCATAAAAGAAGAAGTACCAGACACACCATTAAGTTCACTAGAGACTTCACTATTGCTATTAATTTTACATAGAAGGCATTCAGCTACTAAGGTGATCAGGTGGATATAGACTGTATCGTGGAGTGTGTCTAGACTACAGGTTTTTTTTTAAAAAAGTGACCTTTTTTCAAATAAACTTCCCCTGCGTCTAGACTGCTGCCGCGTTCTTTCAAAAATAAATCGAAAGAACGCGGCAGTTTTTTCGACTGTGGAAAACCTCGTTTTATGAGGAAGAACACCTTTTTTTGAAAGTGCTCTTTTGAAAAAAGGCGCTATGTAATGCAAACTGTGCTTTTTTGAAAGAGAGCATCCAGACTGCCTGGGTGCTCTCTTTCGAAAAAGCGGCTTGCTTTTTCGAAAGTACTGGTTGTAGTCTAGATGCTCTTTTTCAAAAGAGGCTTGCAGTCTAGACATAGCCATAAGGTATACACACAAAATGGGCAAATTAATGTTGTACAGGCAACTTTAATTCTGGTATTTCCTAACATTTGAGTGCTTGACTGTGCAATCTTAACATTCTTTTCATACACATTTGTGTATCTAACATGGTAGCTTTATCTGTGGAACAATCTTTTGATACATAAGCACAGCTCCTCATCTGGTGTAAATTGTCACAACTTCAGAGAAGTCACTGGAGCTATAAAATTGTACCTGTTAAGTATCTGTCCCTTGAGGTCTCAAGGTTGCCTTCACTTTATATCTTCCTGTGTAGTTGACTGGTGAGGAAAATGTTGATAGCAGGTTTTGTAGAGTCTGGTTTCTCTATTGCTTAGATTACACTTGGAATTTCTTCGTGTAGCTGTAGTAGTCGCCTGTTTGAGATGATGTTCTGTTACTTGCATGGGGCAAGAACATGATGGATGGGGGAGCAAGAGAGGATTCGCTCTTTCTCTGTCATTTTGGAAGTATTAGAAAAATATCATTGGCTCTTTTTTGAAACATCAATGCTAAATCTGATCAATGTTTTTTCATAAGTCGTATGTTGTCATAGTTATAGAAAACGTAGGAAGAAAAACTGTTGTTTCTACTACCAAGGGCACCCCATAAGCAGTTGTGCTGATATACATTTAAAAAATAGCTTTTTAATTAATTCTGAGAATGACGTTTTTTCATTATGCTTCATTCCTTTGGGAAGGTCAGGTTATGTAGTTTAAACTAGTTTAGGAACAGACACTAGACCAAATAGGCCTGTTGCAAACTCATATGTTGTACTTCCGGGATTCAGACTGAAGACTTTTTTGAAAAAACGAAAATGCAGTTTTGAAATCGAATGTTTCCTTTTTCTCCAGTGCTTGCCACTAAATGACACAATTACACCATCTCCTTTGAGTTATCATCATCATTATTTATATTACCACAACACTTAGCAGCCCTACTCATGGAGCAAGATCCCACCATGCTGGGCATAGTACAAGCACAGGACAACAAAAACAGTCCCTGCTCCAAAGACCTTACATTTTAAACAAGATTTCAAAGCAGTTACCAAGGGTACTCTCCAGGGGACCGAGCAGCATGGTCAGGCTACGTAACACTTTTTAGTCTAATCCTTTGCTTTCAAGCACATACAACTTTTTGAAACGTTTGCCTTGTGGACCGAAATGTTCCCAACTCCTTGTCCGCCTGAAGGTAACTTGTTTGCAGAGTTGTTTCAAGAAAAGTTCTGCATTTTCCCTGATAGACGATAATTCTCACGACATTGTTTTCCACCTCTGCAGCTGAAATGGCAGGAGTTGAAATGTGAACTGAGGCATGGAACCTAGCCTCTTATGTGTTCTGAAAATAGCTGTGTTTGATTTGAATGTGTGCTGAGCCTTGAACGATTATTTACTGAGTGAGCACGGTCCTTTTTGTACTCAAACTCCTCGTGGTTGTGTGCTTGAAGTCTAGCATGAGCATAAATGCTTTGCAGACTATGGGCTCTGTTGCACCAGCATCTGTCAGGAAGGGGCCCTTCATCCATGTAAAATTCATACAAAATACACTGTGCTCACTGAAGGATCGTCAGAGGCTAAAATTCAAACACGGTTTCTTCAGAACCGCCACCATATCTTGACCTGCCTGGCTCACATAGTGGGACTACTACTCCTGTGCTTAATTTACACACATGCTGATGTGTTTCACTGGGGTTAGACTGATTTTGTCACAAGCCCGGTGTGTGGGGTTCCAAGGCACAGTTCCTTCTTGCTTTCCTCTTGCTCCTGAGCCTACACCAGCTGCAAAAGGTGGCACCCCTCTGCCAGCACAAAGTTTTGTGGGACCGGAGTCAAGGCTTAACCATACCCCACCTTCTCCTTGTTCATCTTCTGCTAGCAAGGGCTGTTCTGGGCCCATGGAATCCACTGCCCCTGCACCCACAGACCTAGGGACAGTCAGGACCATAGTGAAAAGCCCTTGGCTCTTGTAACGTACAAAAGGATGAGGGGGTGCTAGTGCACAAGAGGCTCAGGAGAGGGATTCCTCTAAGGTGCACGGGCAAGGGCTTTCTGACGGCTCTGAGCCAAGCCATTCCTGATTATGGAGTTGGTGCATGCCATTGTCAATTCCCACCGGCCAGGAGAGCTTCCAAATCCTGCAGAGAAAGCTGCTGCTGCTGCTTCTGCTGCTGGTGCTGCTGCTGCTGCTTCTTGAAGTTCCCCCTCCCATGTACCACCAAAAAATACCAACCAGAAACCTGGGAAATTCCTTATCAATACGGTAAGGAAACAGTAAAGGGTCACGGCGAGGCACTCAAAGGTGAGGGAATGCCAAGAAGGTTTTCCCACCAGGGTTAATTCACAAGAAGAACAAAGACCCTTTTGCAAGTGAATTAAACTGTGGTGCCGTATTGAACGAAGCCAGTAAGTGTCCGTTGCCTTAAAAGCGAATGCAATGCATGTTACCTGGCATCCCTGAAGTAGTCCCTTGCTTATCTGCAGGGCATGTTCACCGTGAGAGGCAGTGTGGTCCAATGGGTAGAATACTGGTGCTCAGAAGATGTAGTTTCTGGTCCCAGCTGGGCCAGTGACCTGCTCTGTGTGTGACCTGGGGCAAGAGACTCCCCCTTTCGGAGCCTGTATTTCACCTCCCACACTTCGCCAGTCTCGGTCGTTTGCATAAGATCCTCTTTGGGACGGGAAATGATGCTTAGCAGGGGAGCCAGCAGCCTCTCTAGGCCCCTGAGCAAGGTAGGAAGGGGCGGGCCCTCAAGAGGAAGGGGCGGAGCCAGTGCAGCCAGCCCTCAGCACCACCGCCGGGATTGTGGTGTGCCCCTCCCCCACCCTGCCATGCTCCCGCCTTCTCAGGCAGCCCTATAGGGAGCACTCCACGTGGGGCTCTAGGCCCTTTTGGAACACTGGGCCCCAGGGCAACTGCCCCCTTTGTCGTTCCCCTCCCCCCACCATCGGCAGGCCTGAGACTTACTAAGTACAGCCCAGTGGGGCCCCGATCTGAGTAGGCATCTCAAGGAGCTGCTGTAAATACGAATGCTAGAAATGTAGAGCTAGGAAACACCTGAAAAAGTCATCAAGTACACTCCCTGCTCTGACATCGGGCATATCTAGACCATCCCTGACAAGTGCTCATCCAGCCTGCTCTTAAACACGTTCTGAGACAGCACTGCCCTCACTTAACGCAATAAACAGCACTTAGCAGCTTTCTAATATGATTCCGCATGACAACATCATCTATAGGCCCCCACCCACCCAGCCCAGGAACCCCTCAGTCTGCCCTAGAAGCCTATCCCAGAGTTGAACTACCCATATTGGTAGAAAGTTTCCCCTAATACCTAATAAAAATAGCAGCAATGCAAGCTGTCCTGCCCCACCCCGCTCACATAGCAATCTGCCTTCATTTCCGAGAGAGCAAAGGACTAATTAAAACCCAGAGCAAATCAAAAAGATCCGTATGTCTATTTCACCTGTTCATTGTTCTAAGCTTCAATGCATTACATGTCTTCCATGAATAATTACACTTTGGATCTTGGCTGAAAATCCAAAGCTAAAGTTTCAGTATGGAGGATTGGTGTGATCTTTTGACAGAACTCTGACATTTCCCTTGGACTGGGACAGGAGGCTAGGGTTAAAACCAAAACTAAATTAAATTATGTAGTAGGAATCAAATTCATTTTCCTGGATCGGAGCTCATTCCTATATTTGTTGTGTTTTTCCTCGAAAAAGGACATAAACAAGTGGCTGAGCATGACTCGCCTCCTTTCATGCATATGTAACAATGTCCTCACTGTTTATCCCAGATTAGTGGTTGTACAGTGTGATCCTATGGATAAAAAGCAGTGTTACCAACAACACCACAGTCCACAATGAGCGTTCCCTCGCTATTTACTTCTAGTTCATGGAGTTAGCCCAGAATCTACAGCCAGCTGCACCAAACACTGTATCTGCATGTGAGGACTAGACTGCACTTGGCTCAGATATAGTCGGCTGACAATAAAACTTGTGAAATATGATTGTTCATTATTTCTTGAACCTGTGTACATGGTACTGGACTAAACAGAGCGTACAGCCACAGGGAACTCACACTGAAGGATCTGTGAGAATAAGCATTCAGCTTACGCACACGAACAGTGTCATTAAGGCCCTGCACAACTGGGACCCAAGTTGTTTGCAGAGAAATATGACTTTTCTTACATATTAAACACTGGAAGATTTAAAAGCTAATAAATACCATTTGTTTAAATGTTTGGCAGATTCCCAGCTTCCTGTTTGGATTGTCTCTTCTAAAAGAGGAAGTCCCCAAAGCTATTTCTGAAACTTTGAAGCATTTTCCCATACACTCATAAGAAAAGCTGGTTTGAACATAAATACTTTTAAAGTACCACTGAAATCTGCAGATTCCCCCGCTAGAAGGAGCAAGATAACCGAATCATGCCATGGTCGGATGTAGGCATTTGAAATTAAATTGAAGAGAAAGCAAAGGGGAAATGCATTTTAATAAACAAACTATTGAGGCGCTTAAAAAGTCTCCGAGGGGGCAGCCGTGTTTGTCTGTAACTTTAAAAACGAATAGTCCTGTGGCACCTTAGAGACTAACAAAAATATATAGAATCATGAGCTTTTGTGGGCAAAACTCACTTCTTTAGATGAGCTGGAGTGGAAAAAAATGGGAACCCAGAATATAACAGCAGAAGAAGGGAGAGGGAGAAAAAAACCTTCTCAAATGTAGTACCAGTGCTAATGAGGCAAATTGAGAGGGGTTAAAGTATCCCATGCTTAGCTTTTGATTGAGGTGCTTGTAACTTTAAGACCAATGGGATGAAGACACTAGTGAAAAGAATGGATGGCCTGAAAGTCAAGCTTCCAGCCCAGAAATGTGCTTAAGGGCATGAGTCACTTTAAGCTTGTAAACAGGCCCATTTCCTTCGGCACTGAAAAGAAATGGAGCTTCATATTGAACAAAACATTTCAGGTCATTTCAGCAAATCAAACTATTTCCATTCAAGACAGTGCAGCCCAAAACAAAAGGATGTTTTTGTTTTCCTGACAGAAGAGAAAAAGGTGGCAGAATTGACATTTTCCTTCAGGGAAAAAAATTCAGTTTGTGAAACCACATTTTCCATAGAAACCCCCTTCCGAGGGAAAACGCCAAGCTGGCTCCTCACTTGAGTACGTGTTTCAGTTGCATTAAGTCCATGGGATTTAGGCCCATGATTAAAGTTAGGTCCATGCTTGACTGAATCGGGTCCAGAGCGAATATCTTAACACACATCAGGTGGACTCCTGATAGTTTTGCTGTTGATTTGCGGGAGGCGGGATTTCACCCATATCATATGCGCCTCGGGCCAGAGTTAACTTGGGCTCCTGCCACCACTGACAGAGGGAACTCAGCCACAGGATGCTGACCTGGATAGCCTGCTTGCAAGGGAAGGTAGCAATGGCAGAAAGCAGCCAAAGGATCCGTGGCAGAGAGCTCTCCTCAGACAGCCCAGAAAGTGGAAGGATCTGCTGCCTGGGTCAAGGTGTCGGGCAGAGCAGCCAATGAAAACATTGATTCAGTACATCCTTTCATCCCTCTTGGCTCGCAGGGCTTGTGCTGTGGGGCTAAAATCAGCTCTGTAGAGCAGGGGTGGGGAATCTTTTTGGGGGTCAGGGGCCGCTGACCCACAGCAAAATCATTTGGGGGCAACACACAAGCGAGAGGCAAAAAGAAACCCCCAAACCCACTCCCCACATTCTCCTCATGCACCAGAGCCTAGGGAAGTCCAGACTAGTAGATTGTATGTGCCAGCCCCATGAGGAGACAGCAGGAGTGGCCCACGGCCGGCTGCGGCAGCTGGTGCCCCAGGCAGAAGGCGCGAGCAGCACCCCCGCCTGCTTGGCCGTCAATGGCCGTGACATAATCACGGGGCGCCCAGGCCGGTGGCTCCCTAGGCAACTGCCTAGTCTGCCTAGGCTCATGGGCCGCCCCTGGGAGACAGCAGGGAGGTTGGTGCACTAGCACGGGCTCCCCAATGCTGGGGGGGGGAGAGCCCCAAGCCTCAGGGGCCAGATCCAGGCAAGCCAGGGGCCGGATCTGGCCCCGGGGCCTTAGATTCCCCACCCCTGCTGTAGATGATGCTGGAACTTGAGTTCTGACCCCAGCCCTGCTTCTGCTTAGCTGGGTTTAGTACTATAACACGAGCCGCAGGCTGCAGACCCCAAGCCTCGCTGTAGTGGGTCTAACAACAGTGTAGACAAACCCCAAATCACACTCATGCTGCCTCCCGCCCTTCCCGACGCTAGGTCAGTGAAGCTGCCTGTCAGGAACCCTCGAAGGCTCCTGGTGAGAGAGGATAATGGCCGGGGCAAGAATACACAAACAAAGGGGGTGTGACACCAAAGTTGTTTTTATTTCAGTACAGCGTGGGAATACAGGGATTAAAAAGGGAGGGATTCAGCCCAGCTCCGAAGAGGACATGGCCCAACGTGAATAAAGCTCAAGGCCTTTGTCATTGTTCCTCTCCTTGATCCAGACAATCAACTCAACAGGTGTTGGGTGTGGAGAAGCAGGATCTGACGTCTCGCTCCACTTGTCCCTTATAATTTCTTATAGGTCCTGTCCTATTGCAACCTAGGTCCCTGCCAGCTTTTTCAATAGCTCCCTGCTGGCTTTTGTCACCACTCAACCCGCTCTTGCTAGAGTTGTGCGCCAGGGCGCACCCATGGACTTTCTCCTCTGCTTGCCCCTCCTCCTGCAGAGGAAGGAGCTTCTCCGACTCATGAAAAATCTCTTGGTCTGTCCTAGTCTTTTCTAAACCTCCTTGGGTTCTTGTGCCACACCCAGCACGCATGATAATCACCATCCTGATTACCTGGCATAATTCACAATTGGGAGAGAAGCTTGCACACTTTAAGACATTGGACGACAACTGTGGCTCGCTAGTAACTAGCCATAGTCAGGGTCCGTCGTAGAGCATTGCACTAGATGCCTCTCTAGTGATGGTTCACTCAGTGTCTGGTTTCTTTTTGTGACGGTGCATGCAGAGAAGATTATGCACTGGAGTCCTGCGTCCAGTTTCAGTATTGGACCAGAATGCAACAGCATTTTCTCTGGCCTTCTCGATCAGAAATGGTTAAAACAGCTCGTCGCCAAGGAAACAAAATCTCTGTCAAGCTGACAAACACAGTGGCCTTCATTCTACAGGGTTCCTAGCATCTCAGGACCTGTAGGAGGCTTTTTTAACAATCTGAAATATCCCTTTCACCAAGAATATCAGACGTTTGCTGTCGCAGCTCAATTCTCCAACCTGGCACTGTGAGCATAAATATGGGGGCTGGCTAGCAGAATAAACTGTGTAAGAATCTGTCTCTGTAACTCCCACAGACAAACTTGTTCAGTCTTAGGGTATGTCTACACTACAGTGTTATTTCGAAATATCTTATTTCGAAGTAGTTATTTCGAAACAACGCGTCTACACACAAAATGCATTTTGAAATAGCGTGTCCACACTGAGTGGACTCTGAATCGCATTTAAGGCTGGAACCAGGTCCAGCAGGGCACTAGGACAGGACTTACTGTGTGGGGCTGATGCCTTAGGCTATCTGAGGTCTGTGCTTAAAGGAACCCCCCCCCCCTCCCCCCCAGACAGCCAGTTCTCAGGTTTCCCTGCTTGCTTGTCTACCTGGATGAGGAACAACAAAGCATTTTGTCTCTGCATGCTCTGGTTGTCCTCACTCAGGACACCACAGCACTCTGCAACATGGAGCCAGAGCTGTCCCTGGGCACTCTGGTGCTTCTCATGGACGCGTTGCTGCGAGTTTGGCTGCACTTGCTGCAGGCTGCCATCCAGGAGGTCCATCGGGGGACCTGTCAGTATCCAGGAGGCCCTGCGGGAGAACTTCCACCCTGAGGAGCACTAAGAGCCTCCCTGGCCTGCCCCACTGGGGGCTTGTGCCTCATTCCTCCCTCATGTCCTTCCACTTACCCCTCCATAGCCCCCCTTCCTGATGTCAAATAAAATACACATATTTTCATAAACACAAACTCTCTTTATTTAACAAAACGGGGAAGGAGGGAGGAAATATAACTCTGGTGAGACTGGGGAAAGGAGGCGGGAGAAGGGAGAAGAGAGGGTGGGAGAGGGGAGGGGGAAACCTGGGAGGAGGGAGCTGGAAGGGGAACCAAGGGGAAGAAGGGGGAGGGGAACCCCAGGGGTAGGAGTCTCACCGGACCAACTTGATTTTCCTGCGAACCTGCTCCTGGGTTCGCATGTGGCCTTCGGTGGCCAAGCTGGCAGCTATCCTGCCATAGATGGCTGCGTTCCTCTGTCTATTGCAGAGATCATGGACATTTGGGGCCTCTCCCCCAAACCTGAATAAGGTCCATGATCTCCACCCTGGACCAGGAAGGCACCCACCTTCTCCAGGCCCTGGCAGGCTCCTAGGAGCTGGCGGACTGCTCCTGGGGAGTGGTGGAGGGCTGGCTGCCAGTGGCTTGCAGGCTCATGTTTTGGGGCTACTGGGTCAGGGGCAGTGACTGCTGGCTCTGGGCTGGCAGGCTTGGAGCTGGCACAGGCACTGTGGCCAGAGTCTACCCCTTTAAGGGCTCTGGGGAGTGGGAGTAGGGAGTGGAGTGTTCTTGGTTGAGGCTGGAGTGGCTACCAGGGCACCCTGGGAAGGCTGGAGGCCCCCTATTTCAAAATAAGTGTCTACAAAATACTTATTTCGAAATAGCTATTTCAAATTTGGCATTATTCCTCATAGAATGAGGTTTACCAAATTCGAAATAAGCGCTCCGCTATTTCGAATTAATTTCGAAATAGCGGTTTGGCTGTGTAGATGCTAGGAAAGTTATTTCTAAATAAGGGCTGTTATTTCAAAATAACTTTGCTGTGTAAACATACCCTCAGTTTCCCTGAGATTCAAAAAGAAAGAAAATTGATCACTGCCACCACTAAATGTAACTAAAAATATAAAATAAACCCTTTTCCAGGGAAGAAATCACTTGGAATCCCCTCCCTGAGGCAAAGCTCTCCTCCTTGCCCCAACCTCAATTTTGCTTGAAGTTTGAAAAACAAACGAAGATAATCCTCAGAGAACAATGGGGCTCTGTTTCTCCCGGTAACGTGGTTTCACTTAGGCATATAGGTTTAAGGATACAAAAATCAACCAACACCAGTTAACCAAAACAAAAAGAATACACTTTTATTATTAAAACAAGACTACTGTTGCAAACATAGTAAATGACTGGGAGTTAAAAGGCATGGATCGAAATAGACTCGATCGTTTAACGGTTATTTCAAAAGAAGGGGTTTCTTTCAAAATAACTGCGTCTACATGGCGTTTTTTATCTCAAAGTAGGGTATTTCGAAATAGCAGCTGGATGTGATTATGCAAACTAAGCATGGGAAATTCAAATCCGCGCTTCATTTGCAATTCCGCTCGACTACATTTGCATTCCTCTCTCGAAAGAGGAATGCAGGGTAGACATACCCTCAAGGAGAATCTCTGGGCTATAATCCTTAGTTACAAAAGAAAAAAAACAATTAACCATCTCAGACATGATTTCCAAACCCCCAAACAAGGAAAACAAGGAAACCTGATAGACTATCTACAATTTTCTCTACTTACACATTTCAGTGAATTCAAGGAGTCTGTTACTGGGAGAGTCGGTCTCCCTTGCTCTGTGGGGAAAAAAAAACAACAACTACTGCTCACTCTAAAACAAAGGGGAAAAAACACTCTCTTCAGTTTGAAATTCCTTATTCGAATTTCATTGGCTGAATGCCCAAAGCCCCCTCCCTCAGGTGCATCTCCAGACTTGCTTAGCCCTTTCCTCGCTCTAGAGGTAAGTCAGACTCTCCTTAGCAGCTCCTATTCATGACATTCGCCCTCAGGGAACTTTACTATCAATTGTGCACTCTGACATTCGGATTGACATCTGTTCCCTAGCATGCTCTCCAACAACTCTTGTCCTGTCTGATTTGTAATCACCAGGGGCCAAATTCTGCTCTCATTTACACTGGTGTAAATCCAGAAGAAATCAGTAGAGTTACGCTGGTTTTACAGCGGAAGCACAGAGCAAAATCTGACCCCTTTTTCTTTGTCTGTGGAACAAGTTTGGGTATTGTGATGAATGCACACAACTGGCACTCTGCTGTATTATGATTTTATAGACGTTGACATTTTTTTAACCTTTTGTGGTAATGTGGTTTCACTCACTAACTAGCCAACAGAGTGCTCAGAACAGGAAGTAGGTTTAAGTGGTAATGTTCTGAATGGGAGGCCCCACTGTATTAGTACTATGTTGTGCTTCATCCAAGGATCTCCAGTTGTTTTACAAACATGAAGCCTTGCAAAATCCCCCTAAAGCAGGGTTCCTGTGCCCATTTTACAGATGGGCCATTGAGCCACAGAGATATTAGGACATAAAGTCAACATTTTCTTCTTTGCTAAATTGTAGCTCACTAACATTGTAAATACTTTTTTAACATATCACAGCAACTCTGTACAGATCAGGGTTTCCCAGCCTATGGGTCGGGACCCAAATATGGGTCGCCATTACATTTCAAAAGGGTCGCCAGGTGTCTCCCCAGGTAGCTCTGCCCTCCCTCCTCCCCCTGTTTTTTAATTGCCTTGGGTCACCAAGTCTTCCTGAATAGTCAAAATGGGTCCCCATCTGGAAAAGGTTGGGAACCGCTGGTGTAGATTGTACGGGTCAGCACAGGTTGAAACTCTTAGTCTGGCACCCTCGGGACCTGACCAGTTCCGAACCAGAACATTTTCCAAACCATGGTAGGTCAATATTGTTAAGCTGCATTTCCAACACTTCCATTGTTTACTGAGCTGTTAGAGGACATTTAGAATATGTCTACGCTGCAGAATTTTTCCAGAAAAACAGCTGTCTTTCCAGAAAAACTACACTTAAGTCCACACTGCAGTTGCATTCTTTCAATAGAGAGTTGAAAGAACACGGGGGTTTCCGACAGCGGTAAACCTCTTTCTACGAGGAACAAGTCTTTTTCTGAAAAAGGTGTGTGTGGAAGAGGGAGTTTTCTCAAAAGAAGAGGCCTCCTGGAAAAAGCACAGGTGCCCTGGTGGCCACTCCATTCACAGTAATCAAACTTAAATGCGAGATAGCCTCCAATCAATGTGGACGCTATCTTTCAAAAACGCACATCACTTTTTCGTTGCACTTTTGCTGTGTAGATGCTCTCTTTCCAAAGAAGTTTTTCCAGAAGATCTCTTCCTGAAAAGCTTCTTCCAAAAAAAGCCAGCAGTCTAGATGCAGCCTTAAAGGTAAATTAGAGCTAAATAACAGCACAGAACACGGAGAGCCAGGACTGGGGGGCTGTAAACTAATTTTATGGGACCACAGGAAATTGGGCTAGAAAGGGTCAACCAGTACTAGCAGTGCTGTTAGAAGAGTCATCCCCAAAAGTCCCAGTTATGCCTCATTAGCCATAATATTATTTATTTTGTGAATAACAGCCACACCTAAACACCCCCACTCAAATCAAGGCCCATCACCCTAGTCACTGGAGGCACCTAACTCCCTGTCACAGGGTGCCCTAATGCCAGGGGCACCCCTCGTCACTCCCCCACACAGAACAGCCCCTACTAGGCTACTTACAGCCCCTCGGGCCGAGTCACAAGTCTAATGCTCCCCTATTGGGGTAATTACAGCCCCTGGGGCCTAGTCACAGACACAGCCTCACTCCCTCGGGGCAGGCAGGCTTACGGCCTATTACTCAGGTAAGCTTCCTCTAAATCTAGGTAGCTGGTTTATGGTGGGAGGGGAGGCTGCCTGCTCGGCAGGGATGCCGACCGGAACATGCGGAGCTCTTGAAGGACAACCCTCCTCCCTGGGCCACTTCCTACCCCACCAGTGCACCACACTGCCCTCCGCGTGCGGCTCTGGTGGTCACTCCCAATCTGGCAACTCCCTTGCCCGGTGTAGTCGCTGCAGCTGCTGTGGTGCCTGATGCTGCTGCAGAGGCGACTGCGGCTGTGGCAGCGACTGCTGCGGCATCTGGTGCAGCTCCGGGGGTAGCTGCTCCGGGTGCTCTGGTTGCAGAGGCTGTCCAGGAGCTCCTGCCTGGGCTCCTTGCCCTCCAGTGGTCAGCCCCTTCTGCCCTGAGTAGCCCTCTTTTATACCCAAGCACCGGGAGCATGTCCAGCAGGCTACAGGGGGTGTGGCCTCCCTGACCCTCAGAGTGGTTTGTACTTTAGGGGGGAGATTTCCCAAGTGATCTCTTTTCTTATCAGTACAGGCAGTCCCCGGGTTACGTACAAGATAGGGACTTGGTTTGTTCTTAAGTTGAATTTGTATGTAAGTTGGAACTGGTACATATTGTAGGGGAAACTCTAGCCAAACATTTCTCCAGAGCTCAGTTTTATTCTCCCACCCCTCACTTCCCTCAGTCCTTTAATCTCAAGCTGAGGTGTCTCGCTCCGCGTCTCCCTGGTCTGCTGGGGGGAAGCAGCTAGTGCAGGGTTGCCTCACCCCGTTTGTAAGTAGGGATCCGATGTAAGTCAGATCCATGTAACCCGGGGACTGCCTGTACTTGGGTGGTAGCAGCGGAGTTTTATCCCCAAAATCTAGGTTGTTAAGATTTTGTGGGGACTTTTATTACCAAAGCCTGGAAAGATAAAGTTTTGGGGTACTTTTGTGAGCCCCCATTTCTGCATTTATCGTGCCAGAGTGGGGAAGGAGCCTTGACAGTTGTCTTTTTATTCTGGAAACAAACTCTCCATCTCTTGTCTCTTGCTGTATTGGGAAGCCCAGGCCATATTGTATGAGTTAAAGGAAGCTCCCTTCCTCCCTCTTTTCCAGCTACCGTAAAGCACATTGACATTTTGAACACAGGCAGTATCAATAGAGACCTGATCCCAAATAGGCATTATTCCAATGCCTGTAGAATCTCCAAAACAGGTGCCTCATTCATCAAAATAAAAAAGGAATCCTACAAAAAATGGTCCCAGCCATGATATCCTAGGGAGTTTTTTCTTGGGCCTCCTCCACTTTGTCTTCTGATGTTTCTCCCTATGCCTTCCGCTGCTGCTCAAACCACCACCTCCATCTTTTCTCCAGAAAATAAAGCAACTTGCAAATCAGATGCAAATGAAACCCTCCCCGTATGTGTCTCAGAAAATGAATATCAAGAAGCTTCCTCACCAGATTACCTCTTCTGTATACCAGGTGTATCACTGCAAGGTAGCCTCTGCACTTGTATCGCTTACTCCTTCAGCACTCACCTCAGTGCTGCTCACAGAGTTCCTCTGGGCACCCACCCTTCTCCTTCCCTCGGGACTGGCCCCGTCACTTGGGCCCTGATTCAGAGCTTCCCAGCAAAGAGTCACACCAGCCTGGCCCCCTGCGGCCCAGGGAAACCATTCGCATTGTCAGCCATTCGACACTCTGCGTCCTGAACTGAAGGTTGCTTCTGGAATCCCGTTGGACTCCGTCCTTGGAGCCACGTACTGCAGGCCAAGCAAATCCAATGGGAAGAAAACATGGATAGGAAAGGAGATTTGTTTTTTGCCTTTCTTCCAGTTGCTTCCCAGGGCCTCCGTCTGGCGGCCAGTGTGGGCGTGCAGCACTTCTGGCAATCAGAATAGGCTTGGGCCAGGATTTCTCTCTTGTTTTAGCTTCCTTAGGGGAGCAGGGTCAGATCCACGTTGAACTGGAGCTGTCACTGATCTCATTCCACATCCCCCTCTTGGATCTCTTTTTATGTTGTTATCTGTGTTGCACCTCCCTAAACCTGGTCTGTCTGGTCCGACAACATCCGTAGTCCGGCAGTACCATGGATGCGCCTGGACCAGGGAGCCCCGGGGCCAGGAGCCCACTGGCAGGAGGACTAGCGGCTGGAAGCCCTGCTGAGGCTAGCAGCCTGGCCAGGGCTGGCAGCAGCAGGACTGGCATCCAACAGTCCAGCCAGAGCTGGAGGCAGTGGGGCCGGGGCCAGCGTCTGGCAGCCCAGCAGAGCTGGAGGCAGGGGGTCCAGAAGCAGAGGGAGCTGCGGGCTGTGGCAGGTGACCTCTGGTCTGGCAAATTCCTTCATTCAGGACCAGTCAGGTCCTGAGGGTGCTGACCAGGGAGGTCCCAGCTGCACTATGGATGGTTGATCAGCCACTGGGGCAAGCTGTGCTGTGAAGGCCGTTGGAAACTGATGTCTGCTCTTGCTGTGGGCATCCCCGAGGCGCAGTCAGATGGAACTTCCTGGGTGAGGGGACGTGAGACTAGCGCTCGCTCCCCCACAGAGAAATGTTCTTGCCTCCAGTCTTGAGACTTGCACCCTTGCTTCGGCCCGGGGCTCTCCAACCCACCCTACTCCTTAGGCCTCTTCACGTTCAGGTGTACCGTCCTGAGACGCACCCGCGAGAGGCCAGCGTGCACATTCCTGACACCTGGGCTTTGCGAGAGTGCTGCCCCGTGCTGGCACCACACCACCTCCCTGCACAACCAGGACTGACCGGGCGTGGAGCCATTCTGTGCAACGAGTTCCTGTCTGGAACTGCACTATGGGGGGGTTTGCCCTCCAGCGCAGCCCCCACTGGGTTCTTCCGAAGTATTAGCCACCCGGGGGCAGCTTTTGCAGCCCTCCCTCGTGTTAACCCTCCACATGGGGCAGGGTTGGCCCTTGCAGTCCAGTCTGAGCAAATCCCTGTGCTAGGAGCCGGGCACAGACTGAGCGCTGCGTGGCTGCTTCCATATTGCCGCAGCCTTTGTGTTGGGATCACTTCCTTTAATAGATAGCAGGTTTAAAACAAACAAACGGAAGTGTTTCTTTACACAACGCACAGTTAACCTGTGGAACTCCTTGCCAGAGGATGTTGTGAAAACCAGGACTTTACCAGGGTTCAAAAAAGAGCTAGATAAATTCATGGAGATTAGGTCTGTCAGTGACTATTAGCCAGGATGGGCAGGGATGAGGTCCTAGCCTCTGTCAGAAGCCGGGAATAGGTGACAGGAAATGGAACACTTGATGATTCTCTGTTCTGTTCATTCCCTCTGGGGTACCTGGCATTGGTCACTGTTGGCAGACAGGAGCCTGGACTAGACGGACCTGTGGCTCTTCTTATGTTCCTTCCCCCTCTGCTCCAGGGCAGCTGCGTTGGAATGGAGGGAGTGATGCCAATTTCCGATGCACTCTCCATCCAGCTGCACAGCCAGGGGAATAGCAGGCAGACGGCAGCTGCTCTCCCCATCACCCAGAGCCTGATAATACCTGTAGCCTGTGGCTGGGCGTGACTCCACTGGGCAGAGGCGTAGGTGCCTCGAATTGAGCCCTGCCGCTTCCTTTACCTCATTTGCATTGATTGAGTCTTTTCATCACAGCTCTTTACGGCTGGAGTGATGTAGAGCAATAAAAGCTTCCAGTCCCAAAGGGAGCTCTCCGTACAGGATCCAGTCTTCCTGCACTCCCTGAATTCATTCCTTGTTGCTGGGAGCTCGTACATGCAGTGCCCCGCGCCTGCGTTGTTCCAAACCAAGCCCTCGGTGAGACGAATTGTGTTGGATTGTACACAGGAAATTCACACAGCAGCCCTATGCAAAACTATCCAGTCAGGAAATGCACACAGACAGGCTGGAATGTACCACCTGTCCTCAATTACAGCTGGGTTGGTTGCACTTTGGAGACCCCTGTCCTATTTGAGGATTCACAGAGTTCACTGTCTGAGCGACTCCAACCCCAGACGCTGCAGGGGAAGCTATTCCAAAATTTGGTTTGGGAGCAGGCTCAGCACCCTCAGCTTTTGCCAGCGGAAAGGGCTGGAAATAGGCCAGAGACCTTGCGATCTAATGAGGTAATTTCTTACATAGCTGCATCCTGGAGCAAAATCGGTTTTGGCAATAGCAAGGCCTTTTCCTCTCAGCAATTTCCAAAAGAGACCTGGAGAATGGAATTACATTCTTTCCCTTGTATCCCCAGTGTCAGCGGCAGACGCGACTCGGCGGGTGCTCATTAGTGCACGAGCCCTCTGAAATTCACGCTAGCATTCTTGCACGTGCAAGGCAAGACAGGAGAGAGGGGATACGCCCCATTTAAATTCCAGCTGCATGTATTTTGAACTTGCAAACCTGTCAACGATAATCAATCCATGCAGAGTATGCCCCCGTCCTGCTTACCTGTGTCATTAGAAACCACCCCTCTAAGGAGAACCTGATTTCAAAAGCAACGAGTTGCTTTGCCTGTAGTCTTCTCCCGGGAAAGGAGACTTTAAATAAATGGAGAGAATTGAGGTTTCTTCCCCCTCTGTGATTTGGAAGGAAGAGGTGTTGAAAGGAGAACACTCTCCCTTCGACCTCCCTTACTCCTCGTGAAGGTTACCGGTGTCGAAGTGAGAAGCCCTCCTGGTAGTGGTTTTCAAGTATCTAAAAGGGTGTTATAAGGAGGAGGGAGAAAAATTGTTCCCCTTAGCCTCAGAGGATAGGACAAGAAGCAGTGGGCTTAAACTGCAGCAAGGGAAATTGAGGTTGGACATCAGGAAAAATTTCCTGCCTGTCAGGGTGGTTCAATACTGGAATAAATTGCCTAAGGAGGGTTGTAAAATCTCCGTCACTGGAGATATTTAAGAGCAGGTTAGACAGACATTTATAGGGGATGATGTAGAGACAGTGCTGGGTCCTGCCATGAAGGCAGGGGACGGGACTTGATGACCTCTTGAGATCCCTTCCAGTTGTATGGTTCTGTGATTCTATGCTGTGATTCTATGGGTATGTCTAGACTACATGCCTCTGCCGACTGAGGCATGTAAATTAGACTACCCGACATAGTCAATGAAGCGGGGATTTAAATATCCCCCGCTTCATTAAAATAAAAATGGCCTCCTCATTGTGCCGGCTCAGCTGATCGTCGGCACAACACGGCAGTCAAGATGCAGATCCGTCGGCATCCCCACTGACCTTACTACAGAGAAGAAACATTGATGTCAGCTATGTAGCTGAAGATGCATAGGTTAGATCAGCGGGGTGAGGAGGGGGATGTTAGTGCAGACAAGGCCTGAGACAGAGCCATATTGTGGGCTGATGAGACCAGTGGTGTATGTTACATATCCGAAGTAAGTTGGCTGGAAGACCATAAAGAAGTGTGGTCTGAATCACTCTGGCCATAGTGTGTGTGAGAAATGGGCAAAACTTACATCCCTCACGCTAGAAGCAGGTGTGGCCGGGGAAACATCTAGCAGGTTTAAGCAGGTAAAAACAGTAGGAGCCATTTACAGCTGCTTTGCTGCCCTCTTTTCACAAGGCATGGGACACCACGGTTTATATCACCAAATGCTTTGGCCCAGGCACTTGCAAGGGGAGTGCAACCTACTTACACCAGGTCTGAATCTGGCCCCCCTGAGCACTCCCCTTTTCTTCCTTTCAGGGCTAGGAGAATCTCAATACTGCCTTTTGGAATAAAATCAGCCATGTTTCCACTGGTATTAGGGAGGCGGGACTAGGGGTCTTCACGAGAAGTGCTGCGAAGGCTAGGAATGAGCTAGCTATGTGTGCAGCTGCGGATTTGTTCCCCTCTGCTGCTCAGGCAATGAGCTCAGCCCTGCTTGGAAAAGACCTTTCTCTGTCTCCTAGGTCAGGTTTACACTAGACCCAGCAGCTCAGCTTAAGGTATGCAACACCAGCTGCAAAGAATACATAGTTGGAGTCGAATTACCTTAAGACAAGTGTGGTGGCATCTCCACAGCAGAGGCCGACGAGCTGCTCCTCACAAAAGCAGGAGTACCAGATGCCAGCAGGGGCACCCTCTGACTTTGATTTAGTGAGTCTTAACTAGACCCACTAAATCGAACTCTGGAAGATCGATCGCAGCAGCATCGATCTTCTGCTTAGTGTAGATTACTCCCTAGAGTGAGAGAAAGGTCTCTGCCAAGACCTTGCACAGGACAGCCCTCAAAGAATGGAACAGCATCACACTCCAGATCTAAATGTCCTTAATCTCAAACAGGCCTGGTCCTTTTCTGACTGCCCAATGTAAAATCCCAGGCAGAATCCCGTAGCATCCCAATATTCAGTGACACTTGTACACCCCATCATAGCAAGAGGAGGCAAAACTAGGAACCAGAGATGGAACAAAAATGGAATATATCCATGCAGCGGGCCAACTGCTCAGTTGGTGCAAATCAGTGCAGGAAACTGAAGGAACTGAGCCTATTTATAACAGGTACAAATCTGACGCATGGGCAGTTTTGTGTGGGTAACTTTCCTTACCCAGTTTTTCCTTCTGTTTTCAATTCACCAACGTAGCCAAGTCTTTCCAGTTTTTCCCCTTTTAATCTGAGCCCTTCCTCTGTGCTGGGCCCCCTCTCGCTGACGTCTGGCATACCAGAGAGAAACATCAAGCACAGATTTCCGACTTCTGAACCGCCATGGAAACAACGTCTCAGTTGCTTGTATAACGCTTTGAGTTTCCTGACGAGGTTTTTTTGCCCAGTGAATTGCAGTTTTTGTGCCAGCAAATACAGCTGTGATAGCTATTCCAGCCCACTGAGCTTCCTGACAAAGTGCATTCCCTGGCTAGCATTGTTCTCCCCAAGGAAACCCCCTTCTCTGGAAGGGGTTGAATCCTGCCATCCGGCAGACACAGGAGCTACTTGGAAGGCAGCAACGCCTTCTTTAACCATTTTCATTTCAGTGAGGCTGTAACGCTCAGTGGCACCCCCTTGCCGCTCACCTGGGGAAATCGCTCACGCCGGCCACACCCCGTCTGGTGGTTCCTCAGCCCACTGGCTTAGCCCTCCTGCCAAGCCACCATCATCCTGCCCTTCCAGGATAGTATCAGAGTCTCCTTCCTCAAAGTCTCAGGCAGGCTCTATCTCCACTGTGCTGACTGCACCATTCTTGCTGTAGCTGGCAGGAGAATCCACCCCCTATTCCTCCCCTCCACGGTTCCAATCCAAGGACCCTCGAACCAGCAGTCCAGCTCTATCCCTCTCAGACCTTATGGCTCCTTCTCTGGATGTTTCCTTAGGCGTGTGCCTTGATTGTAGTCCCTTTTCTGCTGCCAATGTCCTCTCTTTGTAAACCCTGCCCAGCTTCTCCACTGGTTGGGCTTCATCAGCGATTAGGCCCTACCGCGCCCTGGCTTTCCTCCTCGTGCATCGTATGGGTTAATTGGCCTGATTTACCCCTTCAGGCCTCACGTGGGTGTGGACACCTCATCACAGGGGCAGAGAGTACTCAGACATGAAAACTAAAGCAGCTCAGTTAGATAAATATTCTCCCAGCGCTGCCAAGAAATCATCCCTTTTTAGGAGGATACGAAGCCTCATAAAGGAAAACCTGGTGACAGCCTCAAGGGCAAGCTTGCCCATCCATCATGGGGCATTTTTTTGGTTCAGGGATAGAAGCATCTCTAGTGAACTAAAGGTGAAAACGAGAACTGTTATGCTGGAGTGAGAGTTCATCTCTCCTCATGCAACTCCAGTACGTGAAAACTGATGTCCAAATCTCCAGCTTGAGGCTTTGGGCTGGAGGGCAGTGGACTGGATTATTTGATTTGCTGTAAAAGTTATTTACTTATTCCCACAATATAAGAACTGGGGGTCACCAAATGAAATTAATAGGCAGCAGGTTTAAACAAACAGAAAGGAAGTTTTTCTTCACTCAGTGCACAGTCAACCTGTGGAACTCCTTGCCAGAGGATGTGGTGAAGGCTAGGACTTTAACAGGGTTCAAAAAAGAGCTAGATAGATTCATGGAGGTTAGGTCCATCCATGGCTATTAGCCAGGATGGGTAGGAATGGTGTCCCTAGCGTCTGTTTGTCTGGAAATGGGTGACAGGGAAGGGATCATGTGAGGATTACCTGTTGTGTTCCCTCCCTCTGGGATATCTGGTATTGGCCACTGTTGGCAGACGGGATACTGGCCTAGATAGACTGTTGGTCTGACCCAGTATGGCCAATCTTATGTTCTCATGCTGTTGTGACATCAGTTACACTTTATGCTAAGATTCTGTTTACAAATAATTAATAGACATGTAAACAGGTTAGTCTTGAGTCACATGTGTCCTAGGAGGTCTTACCACATGAGTTGAAGGGGTTCCAGTGGTCATAAGCAATTGGTTGCCTGTAACAATTGATTAATCATTTATTCAATTATCTGTTAATCCTTTATTAACCCTTTACAAACTCGGCCTTCTTATAAGGCATCCTGGGTTTTAAGACTAGCAGAGCTCATGGTCACAGCTTATATTAAGGCTTCATTTATAAATAGTGTTTAAAGGATTAATAAACGACTGTGTTGTAAAGTTCAGTCCTCTCTGGTCTGGCACCATCCGTGGTCTGGAATAGTTTTAGTTAGCTTGATATCCCCTTACCATAAGGGTGACCAAGTTTCCCACTGTCCCATAAAGTTTGTTTATAGCCACCAGTCCTAGCTTTTAGTGTTCTGTGCTGTTATTTAGCTTTAATTTACCCCTAAAAGTCTTCTAACAGCCCAGTAAGCAATGGAAGTGTTGGTGATGCTGCCAGACAATATTGACCATCTGTGGTTCAGCAACTTCTCTGGTTTGGCACCGGTCAAGTCCTGAGGGTGCCAGACTAGAGAGGTTCAACCTGTAGTACAATTTAATAAATTATAAATGGTGCCAAAAAAAAGGGTTTGTTTTTTGGGGTGGGGATGGTTTGTTTTATTTTTATTTTTGATTTTGGGGGTTTTTTTTTTTTTGTTTTTACTTTTTTGCAGATGGTCTGAAAAATGAATCTGTCACAATTGTCCTTTAGATGTAGGCTTAAGAACTTTCCTGCTTTCAAAGGTGCATTTCCTGTTTTCATACCAGCCCAGTCCTGTCTCCAAGAAACACCATCTGTCCTGCACGTGGAATACAGTCTTTTCCATGCTAAAAAACATCCCAACTGCTTCGGTTTATTTGTTTTTCCACCAGATTCCACTTCAGTTGGCGTGTTTAATAGAGACAGTTAAGTGAGTACATTGGAGCCTCTAAGAAACAGCTTCTGATCGAAATCCAAACAAGAGTTATTGCGCAAAACAACCAAAACCAAACCATCCACTGGCAGCTCTGCTAGCTTGAGGGCTGCATTCTGATCTCAGTTACACCAGTGTAAAACCCTGCCAGCCACCTGAATTGAGCCCGTGTGGCTGCTTGCTGTTCTAGCTTGGGGTCAGGAATGGATGGGAGTGGTCCAAAGGCAACAGGCCTCATCAAAGAAGGAGCGTCAGCATAATCAAGAGCCCAGGAAGGGAATCTTGCCCAGGTCTCCTTACTCATGATTACAGCATGCATGATGTGGATGTCTCAGGGGTTAGAGAGAAGTAACGGAAAAGATCCTCAGAATGCAGACAAGGCTGCAGATGCTCCTTCCAGGAGAAAATGTTGTTTCTGAGAAGCTCCCAAGGCTGTTAAGAAGTGGTAACTGATGCAGAAATGGCTCAGGAGATTTCTTCTGTTCTCCACCCACAGCTCACAAGCCCACAATGTCCTGGGTGGCACCTGCAGCCCGTAGTTGACATTAAAAGCAAGATCAGTTCTTTTCTCTCCTTCATTTACATGGGAGGGGGGACTGTCAGATTAGGCCTCCCCGTGCTGAAGCAAACCCAGCTCTAGTTCCCTTGGGCAGCCAGACTTCTGAGCATAACTCAGCATGGTCTTGTTAGTCTGGGGCAGCAGAATTCCAGGATTTGATTGGGCGATGGGTCGTGTATAGGAACCGTAACATCCCCGGTTTACAGAGCAATATGCATTTAATGAATGGTTCTCATTATTATACTTCAGTTTCATTCCAGAGGTCCCATTGCTCTGGCGTCTGAACAAGCAGAGAAAAAGAGACAAGCCTCTCTTCCCGCCCCTCTAAGGCTCTGATCTTGCAATGTACGTGCACCCCGTCTCCAGCACAGACATCCATTTAACAACTGTCGGTATTAAATATGCCAATTGAAGTTGAATCTAGCGGGAAAAGGAATAGCGCATGCATGGAGGGATCTGCCTTCAGGAAGTTTGTTGCAGAATTGTGAATGCAGAAAGCCAGAACTGGGCTCCCTTTTCCAGATTCGGCCAAACTCAGCTCTCAGTTGACCCGAGTGACTGAAATCGGTAGCGTTATTCTGGATTGGCACCAGTGTCATGAGAGCAGAGTTTAGCCCAGCGGGTGGCCAGTTTGTTTTTCCTGAGTGTATGTGCTGAACTACATGAATGCCTTAGGAGTCCTATGCTGCGTCGTTCTTGAGTTTGTAGCCTTCTTTGCATTTGCAATTCTTAATTCTCTTACAAACTTGCCACTTTATAATCCAGCTGAGAGGATGTGAGTGCTGAAAGATGGCTGGTGATACACTGTGTACCATTATTTCCATTCTTGGCACTTGAGTAAATGACATTGTCACAGAAACGTCTCATTTGAATTGCTCAGTGGATTAAAGACAGTTTTACAAACCAGAAAGAAATCCAGCTGTTAAAACACAAGGCCCACATTGTTAGTGGTGTATGAACTTTTATCCTCGGAATTATTTTCTGCTCTGCAAATCATTTGCAGTAATGGACTAATGCTTTTGCTTTGCTCTGTATACATCTGTAGAGCCAGCTGAGTAATTAAGAACTGGAAATCAGCCCACTTAAGGAAGAACACTGCACTTAGAGCTCTCGTCTTGTACCCCAGTAACAAGTAGCATCATGCTATTGGAAATATTCCGGCACAAAATGAAAATAAACATGCTCAGACCAACATTAGAAATGTCCGCACTCAGAGTATCTTTTCAGGAAGCTTGTAGTGTGGAAAGTACCTGCTCCAAAAAAACTTAAATTGATCAAAATAATTTACCTTCTGGACGCCTGTTGGTTCTAACTCAACTTTGCTAATGATTTCTTTGCACAGAATGAGCAACATGATTTGCTACTGCAATGCCATTGATTTCAATGGAGGAATACATTTGGCCCAGTTCACTTTATAATGCTCTGGCGCTAACAGTGCACTGCTGGACTACGGCTTTAAAAGACTGCAGCATCTCTCCCGCAAAAATTCTCTACACCAACTTGCTTCTATGTGATAATATAAAATTATTTTAAATGAAACGCATTCCAGGAGGTGTGCCTAGGAAAGCGTAAGCAGTATTTGAGACAGTCTTAGATTATATAGGCATATCATGTTTTAACTGCATGGAGGAAATAAAATATTCAATAGCCTCAGGAGTAGTTCTCGGTCTCAAAGGGTTACATTTCATTAGCCTATGCTACCCACTCCCCAACGGCCAGCTGCTTTGCTTCTAGTTGGGAAGATATTAACCTTCCAGTGAAGGAAAAGACTCTTGCATGTTTCTTTCTGTCATTGCTATCCTAATGCAAACACCTGGCCTTCCATCCACGGGGGCCAGCTGAAGCAGAGAGTTTTGACACAACAGCTGAAGTCCAAAACTGTATTCTCTGATATGCCAAGTTGTTTCAGCTTTAGAGGGAAAAAAACAATTAAGGTTCCTAAAGGGACAAACAGTAATAGCAAGTGGTCCTGTGGCACCTTAGAGGCTAACAAAAATTTATATAGTATCATGAGCTTTTGTGGGTAAAACCTTCAGATGAAGTGGGGTTAATAGCTATTCCCTACATTGCAGGGGTGTTGTGAGGATAAATACCTTAACAACTGTGAGGTGCTTGCATAGGCTGGGTGAAGGGAGCCTTCATTAGATAAATGAAACAAAGAGCCTTTTTACTTAGCACTCACAAAGGTAAGGTTCCCTTGAATGACATAAACTGACCATGCTGATGTGTAGTATCAGAGGACCAGGCCTTTCGATTTCATCTTTGTCTCTTCTGTGCAGCCTAATAACAGTAGGGGCAAAAGGACATTTTTGTCCCAGGATTTTTTCCCCAGTAGTTGGAAAATCAAATGATGGGTAAGGATAAAAAAACCTTTCCCTGAGTTATTTGTGCAGGAATCACACAGGAGCCAATCAGAAGGAAGGCACACTCCCATGCTATTAACACACAAGACACTAAAGAAGAGACAAGTAAGAAAGTTTGGCTGGGAGTGGCAAGCTTGGTAATGTTCACAGTCTCATAGGGCATGTCTTCATTATGGGACAGTGATCAATCCAGCAGGGGTTGATTTACCACATCTAGGAAAGACATGATAAATTGATCAACTGTAGGGAATAATTCTGGATACTCTGGATGCAGGTGAAAACAAGCAGAGGATTTATTGCACACAGCTGGTGGAGTGTCCCTCAAGGGTCAACCTGGTGAACACTGGTTAATCAAAAGCGACGAGGAGTCCTGTGGCACCTTATAGACTAACTGAAGTGTTGGAGCATAAGCTTTCGTGGGCAAAGACCCACTTCGTCAGATGCATGGTTAATCAAAACATTACAATAGATTATACAGGCAGCAGATGGGCGGAGTAGAAACAATTTCATAGGTTTTAGGCAGCAAGACGAAATGAGCACATAAGCCAATAAACTACGAAGGTTACACGATGTCCCCACCTATCGCCAATTAAACATCTTATCAATAATGCAGGTAGTTATTACTAACAAGCTAAATAAGCCAACATAAACAAAACAGACATGTTAATGGCAACTTTGTCTACTGAAATGATGATGCGTCTACTGCGGGGTGATACTGCCTCGCATTGGCGTGGTCGTTGGGTTCCAGGCTTATTATCTAGAATTAAAGGAGACAGTGAGAACAGCTTCCATGAAGTTTGTTTTGGTACCAGCCAGGGTCTTATCAGAGCGAGGCCCTCTTGGAATGTGGTTGCCAGGGTGACCAGGGTCATGTTAGCTGCTTGTTCTGTGTGTTCCCAGGCCTTCCCAGGATTTTAATAGGGGTTCTTAGGAGAATACCATGGACTGCCTCAGTTTACCTCTACATCACTGATTGCTTTCCTGTTGACTCTGGTAATCCACCAGAATGAGAAGCACAATGAGAGTCAATGGGCATCTTCTGTAAATCCACAATGAAGACGCCATGTAAGCAGATCTAAGTAACTCAAATTCAGCTACTTTCTTCGCACAGCTGAAGTTGCATAACTTAGATCCATCTTCCCCACTTAGTGGAGATCTGCCCAGAGTATGTCACTCTTTGATTAGACCTCTTCTTCTGGAATGGGGAGTTTACTTCTGCAGAATAATTAGCAGTTCAAATGTCTCACATAGTTTTTATAACATTCCTTCTTTTCAGATCCAGTTAAACAGCAGAGGACTTATCTATTCTGTTGGCTTGCTGCTGGCATCTGTTTTTGTCACAGTACGTATATACTCTCTACTTCTTCATTTCCAGTTTTTATAAACATTGGCTTTTTCTCCATCCTCCTCCTTTCCTCTTAGAGCAGCAGCAGTTGCTATGCATCCCGTTGAGAGGTATTCCTGATTCTTACTGTTAGATATCCAGGCGCCTAACCTGGGACTTTGCAAGCAATTATCTGACCTGACACAAGATGGTGTGTATTTTTTTTCTTGAGAGGAGCCCCTGGAAACTCACTAGTTATTGTTAGTCACTTTCAATGGTAAAAATGAAGCCGGACTTTGTCTTGTGCTGTTCTTCGTAGTGACAGGTGACAGAATGAGGAGCAATGGTCTCCAGTTGCAGTGGGGGAGGTCTAGGTTGGATATTAGGAAAAACGATTTCACTAGGAGGGTAGGGAAGCACTGGAGTGGGTTCCCTAAGGAAGTGGTGGACTCTCCCTCCCTAGAGGTTTTTAAGACCTAGCTTGACAAAGCCCTGGCTGGGATGATTGAGTTGGATTGGTCCTGCTTTGGGCAGGAGGTTGGACTCGATGACTCCTGAGGTCTCTTTCCAGCTCTAGGATTCTATGGTTCTATGAAAACAGTCCTCTTTCAGGCTGGGCAGATATGAGTTTGCCATAAAGTACAGCGAACTGACACATTCATATTCAAGTATCCGACTGTTTAAAGCATATGGAGGTGTTTTCCTTTGCAAATTGCAGGCCCAGGTACACGCATGAGAGCCATTTTAGACACACAGAAGGGAGCTGGCCATTGAAAGATTTAAGAGATGCGTACCTCATAGAATGGAATTGTTCTTTCCAGAATGGATTTGGCGATTATAGTATTGGACCAGCTCATTAGCTGGCGTGAATCGGTGCAACTGAAGGAGCTACACCAATTTACTCCAACAGTATGTCTGGCCTGCTGTGTCGTAATATTCTAAAAGGCTAAGTTGCAATTCAGAACAGAATATTGCTCAAGCAAGTCAACAGTGCTCAGCAGTGGAAAAGTAAATTGCATGGTGACTCTACTGAGAAAGGTGCTTGCCACTGATTCTCAATGCTCTTGATGTTGCTGCTTACTCTGAACAAATGGCTTTGTGTATTGCAGGTGTTTGGTGTCCACTTGAACAAATGGAAGCTGGATAGGAAGCTGGGATTTGTGTGCCTTTTCCTGTATGGCATCTTCTTGTGTTTCTCCATCATGACAGAATTCAACGTTTTCACGTTTGTGAACTTGCCGATGTGCAGAGATCACTGATCCAGGTGGCAGACTGTCGAGAGGTACTTCCTTCTTACCTGTGCAATACGAAACACGGCTGGCGTCTGCAGAACGCGATGCACCCAGCGGTCGTGAAGTATACCCTGCTCACTGTTCATAGGACTCTCCTCCCATCTTGGTTTACCCTCTGCCGACCCCAAAACCTGGAAAAATCTTGCATCGGCGTGAAGATATTTTTTTCAACATTAATGTGATTTCCAAGTTTAGGTTTGAACAGTGACTGGGATTTTAAATGAACTGGCTGCTATCTGGCGTTGAGCCAGGCAAAACTGATCTGCTACAATTCCTTCCTTTTTAAGTTATTTGGTGGAAGACTAATCTAATTTATAATTTAAGACTATTGCTAGAATGCAGAAGAAGAGGGTACATTGTTTATGGGGTGTTTTTCAAGCAGAACTGTGGGAATCTTTTATTTTTATTTTTTTCAGAGATCAACAGCCTCTCTTTGCAGCTTCTCCTTCTGAGCGCTGGATTTCGTGTAATGATCCAAAGGTCACAAGTGCAGTGTATTATGGGAACTCAGTTTGAGATACGCAACGTATGAGTGGACTGACTGTTTGTTAAAAGAAATGACTGGCAAGGCAGTGGCTAACAACATTTTACTATGATTAATGCAGCTCTTAAAGGTGTAAGGAATACAAGGTGAACATGGATTCAAAGGGTAAATACTGCTACCGTATTCATTATCAGTATCAGAGTTGTATTGCCAGGTTATTTATATGACTTCCTAGCAGTGGTGTAGGACTGCCAGCCCTTGAGGGCTAACAAGGAGGGGCCCTGGTTTATAACGATCCGCACATTGAAAAGCAAGATCAGAAGTTTCCAAGGATCATCCAACTTCTTGTAGTTTTTTTATTTTTTGGGGGGGTGCATGTGTAGTTGTATGTCTTATTCATTGTGAGAGGAATGTAAGCGCCGTCACACATTCTCCAAGTGAGTTGTAGACACTGGTTTCTTTAAAAGGAAAGAGGCATATTTTGCACAGACATTGGTACCGAAGTCATAATTTGCCACTCTGTAAAGAATACACTGGACCTGGCCAAAAATTTTTACAGCTGAACATACCCGGGGTCGGATTGTGGTGGATTTATTCCACCTCCTACTGGTGGAAGAAAGAGAGAAAGAAATGGCACTTTTAAAAGGCAGAATACCTTTCATGCAAACTCACTCACACATTTAAGTTATGATGAAAGTTCTGCCTCTCGCTGTTCTAACAGCCCTGCAAGATTTTGTATAATACTGTGTTAATATGCAGGCAGATCCACCACACACATGAGGAACAACCATCACTGCCACACTCATGTGTATTGAAATTGTGGATTCTTGCCAGTGTTGGCTGTTGTATTTACTTTAAGCACTGATCACTTCTGATTCATTTGGTGTGGGTTTTTTTCCCCTCTTCCTTGTAGATGTTCTTCGATGAAGTGTGATAAAATACTACCAACAAGGTGAATGTTTTTGTCTATGGTACAGACAGTGGCCAATAGTGGTAGACAGGGCACTACGAAAACAGGACCCTTAGAGAAAAAAAAAATCTGAATTAGCAGGAGAAAGACAGTTCAAGGTAAAGACCCTCTTTATCAACACTTTTGCACTTGATTTTTTAAGATTAATTCTCTTTGGACAAATAGTGTAATTTCCCCGGCAGCGCTCTCCATTTGACACAGCACATTACTTGCTCTCCTTTTCACATGGGACAAGTGAAAGTACAAGTTTGTCAGGCAAATTTCATGGAAAGTCAATACAGAGCCACCTCTGGTAAAAGCAGACAGGAAGGCAGGTATGAAGACAGAGCAGATGGAATAAAGGGGGAAGAAAAGAGGGGCTCCATTTTATAGATGTGTTGCTATTTTTTCTTTGGGAACTTAAATGTAATCCCACTTGTTTAGTTAAGCAGCCTTCTAAGAACAGCATGCTAAGAATGATACCATATGGAAATCCCATTGCAATAGAAATCCCCATTGTACCTTCTGAGTGTGTTTTTAATTAATAGTAACCACTAAAATGTCTAAAAAGACTTGCTTAAATTTAAAAATAGTAGCATGATGTGATACATTTCAATAAATTCCACCCTTGAACACAGCTATAAGCTTATAACAAGGTACAGTAGCTCCTAAGCTAAATCTTTCCTTACTTGCAGGAGGGACAGTATTTGGGGGAGAAATTTCACATCAAGGCCTATTATTATTTCTATTTTGAATATTTATACTGCTGCTCCAATGGAGCCAGTTGGATCTATTTCTACGAAATAGCCATTATCTATCCCATGGCACAAAAACTGCATGACTTGGTTTTTTAGGAACTTTTCCTGTTGGCATACATCAAATACTGTAGTATCATAGCTTTGCATTGTATGTGTATCCTGAAATTCATTGTTCTGAACTTTGTGCATGTTGTGAGAATATTCTGAAAGTTGCTTATTCCAAGCGTAAGCAGAGAGTTATATTGAAACACTGAATTGCTCTTAATCTGTGCTGTATTCATATGAGATGTGATAGGACATTTTCTCTGATGACAGTTGCAGTTAGATGTGCTTGTGTTGTGATCTGAAACCAAATCAGATGGTACAAGATTGATTTGGAATAGAAGGTCAGTTAAGTGTGTGAATTCTGATTTGTTTTTGAAAACTTAAAAAACAACCAATAGTCTAGTAGCTCCTTAAAGACTAACAAAACATGTAGATGGTATCATGAGCTTTCGTGAGTACAATCTACTTCTTCAGATGAAGTCAGGTCATCTGAAGAAGTGGGTTGTGCCCACAAAAGCTCACGATACCATCCACATGTTATGTTAGTCTTTAAGGTGCTACTAGACTATTGGTTGTTTTTTAAGTTTTTCCTGTTTCAAACTAACTCGGCTACCCCTCTGTTGTTTTTAAAACAGAGCCTTTCAAACTGACAGCTTAATCAAAGCCCATGGAAAAATCTCTAAGACAAAAATGGAAGCATTTTTCTGTGCTACATTTATTCTGTGATCACTCTTCATGAATGGTCTTCCTAAGGCATACAATAATAAGATCACTACATACACTGACTGATACAATGAGTATTCACAGCTTTCACTTTAGTTTTCCTTCCAAGCAATCACAGAAAAATTATAATGAGCATTTCAAAGAGAGCTCATTGCAATTCTCACTTTTGACCTGATTTCATACAGGCCGACTCCAAATATCTGATCCCATGTTAGTTTCAACTCTGACATATGGTTAGTTCTCCCTTGACAGTGTTTAAATGCCAAAATCTTGTGACGTGAGGTCATCTTAAGTGACACAGGAAAGATTGTTGTTGCCCTTATTAAAGTGGAATTCTTATACCTGCGTTTTTTGGGGTTTTTTTTAGAAATCGTGCTTGCTTTTTTTTTTTTTTTTTTTTTTTGGTAGATACAAGAACCTACAACAGAAAATATCTTGCATGGACAGCATTTACAGAAGTATGGTTTGGGGTTTTTCTTTGTGTTTGACTTTATATCCTGAGCTGCGTCATTGAAGTTTGTGAATTTGCATGCTTTGTATTTATGGTTTTTGTGCCTGTGAAACAGATATTTGTGCTAATTTTAAGCATTCAAATGACGCCTAACAAAAATGTCTTTAAAAGAAGAAAGTAGGGAAAAAAAATCAACAAGTGCTGAGGACACTCATTTAATGCTAGCGTAGTAACCTGAGGTTAGCATCTAACATGCAATGACAGCAGCACACATTTTCAATGCCTTCTCCTAGTAATCTGTAAAATAAAATGTCGGTACAAATACTGTTAGATACTTTTTTAAAAACGACAACTTTCTGACTACTGACAGATGTTTCTTTCACCAAATTTGTTCTGAAAACGGAATCCTTTCCAATGAAATATGGGGACTTGTCAGATCATGCTGTAACGTCAGGCCCTGTCTATATTCAGAGTAATGCCGTTCATTTTCATTCATTGAATCTTCTGCTCAAGGAGCGTAGGATCCATGCTTTGGTTCAGCCATTTCTAGAGAGCCCAGTCTCCTGCCAAGGTTGTGGCTTGCTCTGTATTAAGGCTGCAGCAGGCGAATTCGGAAGCCACACTGCCCCTTCAACCTGCATGATGCCATCCACAAGGTCTTCTCCATCCAGTTTCCGTTGGATCACATGCATAAAGCTGATGGACTGGAATGGACTTCAGCATATAAAACAGATGTTCACTTGGGAAGACACTGGAAACTGCTTGCTTTGACACCAGAACACGATGAATCCACCATACACCTTCAATGTGATGTTACTGTTTCATGTCAAAAGTGTCCAGCTGGCAAATTTGCGTCTCTGTAGTAGCCTAGGTTTCAAAGCCATTAAACAGTCGGGAAGCCACTGTTGCTTGATAGCTATGCATCTTAGAGTTGATATGTGGTGTGGATGCCAGAGAGGATTACAAAAAGCATGCATATCACCTTTGGCCTTGCTGATTTGATTTTTTCATGTTGGCAAGGCAACCTCCCTCCTTAGGGACAATGGAACCAAGATATCCAAATGTATGACAGATTCAGCCTCTTGTCCATTGATTATGATGGGTAAGGGTAGAGGCCACTTTCATCAGTTTGGTCTTCTTCCAATTGACTTGAAGACAAATCTTACTTGCTTCTTCCATAAATATATTCAGGGCCTTGATGAGATTACGACGTGAAGATGGGAATGTAGTTGTGTCGTCCACATTTTCCAGGTCTGCTCTGCAGGAGCTATGCAGTAGCACCCCTGGTATGTGACTAGTGACAGCTTCCATAACAGTGTTGAGTAGATTGGGACAGCCATGCATCCCAGCTGTGTGTTGGCTTAAGCTAAATCACTATAAGGTCATTTTAAATCCAACTGAGAGCAGCCACAGAAGGGTTTGCACCAATTTAACTGAATCCGTTTCAGATTGTACATTTAGGTTCATGTCATGCAAGTCTGAATACAGAGAAGGCCTTGACAGTTTTTCATCAAACAAAAGGCATCATGCCTGGTATTGTTTGAATATGCTGTACAAATGCATTGGGTATGTTGTGAGGCACTAAGCTAAAAGACTATGAACAAATCATCGGCGCTGTTGAAATCAGTGACAAAAATCCCACTGCTGCTGTAGGGCCAAGATTTCTCCCTATATGTCTTTGCAACAGCCCATCATGTTGGTCTTAAAATAGTTCTTTAAAAATATGAATAAGTGAATCAGACATAGATTTTTTTTTTAAAGCCAAATCAATAAACTAGTTCTTAGCAATACAGCTTGGCACCAATAAGAAGATTACACATGAAAGAGTTATAAGGGTTAGGCACACCAGGAGTTTGGAACTTGGAGCATATTTCACTTGGAGCAAATTCATTTATTTCATCCCCAGCTGTGCTGACTCGTTGGCCAGACCATGAAAAGTTTTTAAATTTCCAGAACTGGAGTTGTGGCCAAATTCATGCCACATGGGAAAAGGCAAGGTATGCCCAAAGAGGCACGTCCAGAAGAAAAACACTTTTTAGTGTGTTTCTTTGATCACACATCAAGTGGTATAATTTGTAACATTTGGCTATGACTCTAACTCCCCTTCTAACAGCTCACTAACTATGCCAAGTCTTTGAAGCATGGATGGAGCCAGCTAATTTTATGAAAGCTTCTAGAAAAGCACAGTTCTTGTAAGGTTTCAAATATTTTAATGGTTTTAAATTTGTAATTTTCAAATTACCAGTAAAATAAATTTTAAAACCTCCACACTAAAACAAACAAACAAACAAACCAACAAACCACAAACCCCTGTTTATCTTGTTATTTTCAATCAAATAGTATTTGAATATGCTGAAATTAATCTGGCAGGTTTTAATAATAACCCTGACTTTCATAGCTATTTGTAGAAATAAGGTTCAGTTTTATGTACCTGAACTTTCATGGACAATCATTAGAGGCACAAAAGTTTGCTCAGATTTTTCCTGTTAGTGTTTGTGGTTTAAGATCAGCATCAGTGACAGGGAAAAGCAGGTAGTTTTCATCTGATATTTAGCAGGTCTCTGTTATTGGCTTCTGTAGAACTGCATGCAGTTTTCATAACATAATCAGCTATAAAGTTGTTAAAATCATATCTGCTTCTTTCTTATTTCCTCTTTCAAAGAAACAAAATCAAGCTGCGTAAATGGGTCTCACCAGCAATAAAACAGCTAATCTCAGTTGCTATCTTACTAGAAGTGGCCAAATAAAATTCTACATACAAATAGATTTAGATATGAACATAACTGCTACTGGATGGTTATGGTAAAATAATTTTTGGATAGATGACCTGTTTATACAAACCATCATATAGCATGTTGTCTCTACATACAATATGGCAAGAGTATAAGAATTCATGCCGAATTTTTGATCCATTACGCTAGCTAAGAGCCTTAGGATAGAATGCTCATTTACCAAAGTTCATGGGAGATTTTTAGTAAAATGGTGTAAATATGGCAATAAAAAAAAATAACTGCCAATGACATCAAGTTAATAATATCAGGACTATTTTAAACAAAGTAACTGTTTTGAAGTTTACGCATTCCATAGTTGTAGATCTCACCCTTCACAATTACTATACATTACCGGCATTTTGACGCCATCCTTCAGAATGAACCAAATATTTTGATTCCTATAAAGAGATGCAGTGATAACTCAGGTAGCTGCGATCCAGCAGAGTTTGATTTGGATGAAGGCCAGACTGCAATGACCGCTGTGCAGCAGCATATTAGAAGGGAGACAACCACTCTTCTCAGGATAGCGAAGATGGTTCCTTCCAGTTCGCCATGACACTGTGGAAAAGAAAATGGTGCGTCACATTCTGTTGTTGGTGATGTCACACATGAGATGGACTTCCCCAGTAGTGGGGGAGAAGGGTTGTGAAGTGAACAGGATTTAACCCAGTGTCATGGTGGTACTTTTGGGCTTTACACCACACGCAGAGCTTCTGAGGCAGGCCGTACTCAAAAGTTTGTCTGGGAACCTGTAAAGACACATGAAACTCGCATGGCATTGAACAGAGATGGGGCATGGCCAACAGAGCTAGGATTGTGCCTGTTATGTGTCGTCCTATCCCTGCTCCCCTCCCCGCCCCCCGGCAACCTCTATCAGCAGCACTCCTCTGGAGGTCCAACCGTAATTTCAAGTTCTCTTTCCACCCAATACCCGGAGAAGAGGCAAGGGTGGTACCACCATATGCACTTCACTGGGGGTAAATGTCTGTAAGGATATAGGGGGACAGGCTGACGTAACATGGTGTCATTTACACCTCTTTCTGGGCCTGATCTGACTCCCATGACAGTCGGTGGCAAGAGTCTCATGTACTATAATAGGAACTGGATCAGACCCTAAAGCCCCAAGTCAGCAGAGCGCTTAAGCACGTGCTTAAGCCTCAAGTCAATGGCAATTAAGCATGCACTTACATGCTTTGCTGAATCGGGTGCAGTGCATCTAATCCACTGACATCAATGGGTTTTCTTAAAATCGTTTCAGTGAATGCAGCATCTGCACCCGAGTCGTGTGGATTTTATAAACCACGGAAGCAGTACAATATGCCCAGTGCTGTAAAAATGTCTTTTGGTGATGAATGAGCAGAATACAAGACTCCTACCGAATGTGCCTTTGACTGAAAAGAGAGAAGTGACTTTGAAAGGCTTCCTCGGAGCTTTATAGATTTTAACTGAGAATGAACTACTGAGCCAGATTTTTACTCTTTTTAGTGTTCTTAAGGAAAGTAGATTTTCCCTGTTAAGTTTTGCCAGGAGTTGGCATATCACATTCCTGGGTTTTGCTACATGAATGAGGCAGCACGTTGGAATGAGCAGCAACTGTTTTTAGCAAAATGGCCTGATTGTAAGCCCACTGAATTTATGAATTCAATGAGTTTTGAGTTTTCCGTCAGGAAAATCAAGAAGGCTTATTATTGTTTTCTCCTACAGGTAGATCACAGTTCAGCTGGGCTGATTAGGAAAGTTTGCATGTCACTGTTGTCTGCTTTTGAGTGATTAATAAATACATCAAAGGCTGTGATATAGCCCATGCTGTATGTTCAGTAAGCCTGTCTCTGTCTTCCAAATGTTAGTTGACTTACTTGGAGCTTCTTTGTTGCATTTCTAGGGAACAATTATTTTCAGTGTATATACACCGGTTCAAGAAGAAATGAAATTTCTGTTATGGCTGACAAAGTTTGGGCTCAGGTACCATAGCAACGGTGACCCCTTTTCTCCTATGTACATGGTTGCATCTGTAGGTATGGAAGCTAGGCTACAAAATAATGGCAGGATCCTGGCTCCACTGAAGTCAATGGGATTTTTGCCATTGATTTCAAAGGAGCCAGGTTTTAATAGAAAATGTTGAAAGCACTCATAGAATCATAGAACTAGAAAGGATCTTCAAAAGTCCTCAAGTCCAGTCCCCTGCACTCATGGCAGCAGCAAGCACCATCATTCTAGATCATCCCGGACAGACATTGGTGTAACTTACTCTTAAAAATCTCCAATGATGGAGATTCCACAACCTCCCTAGGAATTTATTCCAGTGCTTAACCACCCTGATAGGAATATCTAACCTAAACTTCCCTTGTTGCAATTTAAGCCCATTGCTTCTAGTCCTATCCTCAGGAGTTAAGGAGAATAATTTTTCTCCCTCCCTCTTGTAACAACCTTTTGGGTACTTGAAAGCTGTTATCATGTCCCCTCTTAGTCCTCTCTTTTCCAAACTAAACAAACTCAGTTCTTTCAATCTTCCCTCATGGGTCATATTTTCTCATCCTTTAATCATTTTTGTTCTTCTCTGGACTTTTTCCAATCCATCCACATCTTTCTTGATATGTGGCACCCAGAATAGGACTTGTACACTAACATTCTGTTATAAGGTGAGAATTCACCCCAATTCATCCAGTTATTACCTGCACATGCCAGCCCATATGAGCCCATAGGATTACTGCAGGAAGGACTACTCTAGTGATTGAAAGTTTGCTGAACTAGTCCTTTATCAGTACAAGCCTCATTGTCCCTTATGCTGCTCAGGACAGTCTTTGCCAGTTGAGAAAAGATTCATTTCCTTTAGTCGGGTGGGGAATGCACTCTTCAGTTTATTTATGAAGGTCCTTACTAGGGGAAAACAGTACAGAATCCACCCACCAATCTCAAAGCTACAAGATGAGATCTAAAGCACAGACCAATTTCATCCCTGTTGTAAGAGTAATAGAATTACACCAAGGCTAATATAGCTCTATGTTATAATATTTGTAGTGAAGAAGAAGAATAGTTGATCAAAAACATGTGTAGGAAAAAAATATTCTTCATAGCAGGGAAGCTCTTGAGTGTTTGAAAGGTGAGAGGCTAAATTTCCCTACAGATACAAGACTGTGACTGCATGGCCCAATACTTTTTCAAGACACAACAACCTGTGTGATGGCTGGTTAGTCCATTTTATAGACAAACCTTCTGATATAGTGTGAAAGGTAGCGCATTTGAAAAATTAGCAGATGGAAGATCATATTGGCCAAATGCTGTAGGTATTATTTCAAAAGCAGCTGTCCTTCTGAATTTGCTTGTAGGTGGGTACTTATTAGTTTCCATGTGTAATAAGGTTGCGAGACTGTGCTAGCATAATCCATTTACTATGTACAGAGTTAGCCTGTGGATTCAAATGTTTACAAATGCACTAACCTAAGACAGAATTCATGCATTGGATTAACAAAGTTAGGAGGCAGGTTTTGGACCAAGAATGAGTGGGAGAAAATGCAGAGTTACTGTTTTGAGGACCTGTTTCCCTCACTGATATACGATGTATCTGTACATTGCATATGCTCATTGAAATTGAAACATCAGCTCATTACATAGGCCATTGGACTTCTCTCCCAAATCTTTTCCCAAAGAGAAATCAGTGTCTCTTCAAAATGAAATTTGCACAATATGTAGGTATTTGATATCAGATCCTTTTCCTGGAGATTCCTGTTTTGTTCATTTATAAACAGACCATGTATTCTGTCCACTGTAAGCAAGTGAAGTGGGTAGGATCCTGACTTTTTTTATAGACAAGAACAATGATTATACAATGAGTGTTAATTAACCGAGTGAATGATTATAGTTTTGACATGGGTATTTTAAGCTTCCTGAAGCCATGCCATGCCATATTTAACTACATTCACTAAAGGATTTGGTCATGAATATAATAAGCTCTTTAACAGATTTTTGGTCTTATTTTTTTAAATTTTTAAACAAAGATTTATATTCAAGTGTGTACATTATATACTTTAGCCCAGTATGCTCTCTATCATTGAAACATTGCCCTGTGGTAGCTGGCTGCCATGTGAATAGGAAAAGAAATCTGTTACGGCTGTTGAGAAGACAGTAACTGATGCAAGTATTTAAGATACTTACAGACACATTTTGTAAGTGCAAAAGATGGTTACTTGTTTTGAATTTGTTTCCATGTTTGTATCAGCGAGTAAATATTAGTGTTGCATGCCAATCAGATATGTATATATATAAACTATAACAGGATAAAAGTTGACTGCTATGCTAAATTCCAGTTCCCTTTTCTGAATATAAGAAAGTTTTTAAAAAAAATTATCAAGGAGGTCAGAAACTTGTGCACTGAAATATTTATACACTATTTATTTATTTCTCTTAAATGAAGAATTACACTCCTGAATCAGGAAAGCATTACCTTGTTCGGTAAGAGCAGTTAAAACACAGGGCATTCAATGGAATTTGATCCCTTGCTTAAATTTGAGTGCATGCATAAGTGCTTTCCTGAATCAGGACCTAAAGCTGGAGCTGTTTAAATACATTAGTACCATCCTTTTGTTTGAACTTATGTAAAAAGCAACAATACACTTAATTTACTGTGATTTTTATCGGCTTGCTAGTCTGCTTCCGACAACCTATGTGGAGAGTGTAACTATCAAACATTGAGAGAACCTGAAGAATGCCCATCTGTTGGTCACTTCTACTGATCACTGGCATAGAAATGTGTAAATATGAAACCTTTACCACTGCCTCTCAGTCGATATCATATTTTGAGGGCAACTATCCCTGTTTTTTTTCTGCACTCCATTTACAGTAACTAAAATTTACATGTAACGAGGTGCCAACAGGTATTTTATAAAAGAGCCTCCTTTCCCCAGTTTGCATCAGTTTCTTCTAAAAACAGTTTAAAAAACTTCTACTTGACCTCAAGTCACATGTGATAACCTGCATTTTTGAAATCAGGTATAACATGGAAGTAAATATTTGAGTGCAGAGCCTCAGCCGGTGTAGTGCCATAGATGAAAAATGGTAGTTTTGCCATAAAATGCTCTAACTGCTTGCAAACATGGCAGGGGGTACCCAGGTTTCCAGCAACCTATTTTTTTGTGTAGATCAGCACATCTCCATTCTAGGAGAACATATGAGCTGGCATTGTTGTGAAGATGAATTATGGTACAGCTCAACATGGAGGAGGTAAGGAGATGTGCAAGAGTCTTTGTAAGAATTGGACAGTGGAGAACAAAGGTTAGATGTTTATGCTTGAGCAAATTCTTAGACACTTAGAACAATTTTTAATTGTAGAGAAAAAAGCCTGAAAATCAAAAAGATAAAGGCTGAGTATGAAGCAAGCATTGCATAAAATGAACCTCTATTTATTCTAGAATTCATGACGCAGCTGGATCCTTCTAATCAGGTTTTCACAGAAAACATCTTTCTTTCTGTTGGCTCTCCGTAGTGAGTCCTAATCGCCACCTACAACATACATGTATTTGATTCAAAATTGTGATATGAAATCGGAACATTCCTAGATAAACTGAAACTCTGCTAAAATATTGAATTGGCTGAGTTCTTGAAAAAAGATGAAAAAATGTAACATCTTGGTCATTAAAGTGTTCCAGTTTTAATAATGAATGACATCAAAAGGGCACAGCAGATAAATACATGTTTCATACAGCACAAGCAGAGAGAAAATGCAAATGAAAGTAAAATTGCATTATGAAACACAGAATCTTTTGTAACGAGAATGTTTGTGAGTTTTCCAAGGATTGCATTTATGTTGTGATGGGTCTAAAATAATATTTGATCTTTAAGGTTTATTTTCCCGTTCTGAAAAAGGATTTGGTTTTGGTTTTTCCAATAACAAGTACTGTATTTCCTTATCAGGGAAAGTGGAAAAGATGAGTCAAAAATATTGTACATGTCAGACTTCTTACCTTAGGTAAATGTGTGTATCACTGCTGGTCATGAAAATTGACTGTGCATGTGTGTCAGTGTAGACCTATATATCTTCGAGATTAGTTGTATCCTTTCAGTTTTCAAAGCTAACCTATTATTGACTTCCTCGTAAGAGTGGCTTCACTGAGTTCAACTTCCACTCTCATGAATAAGGAAGTTGCAATTAGGTTCTGAGGCCCAGATCATCAAAAATATTTAGGTACTAAACTCCATGGTTAGCTGGCCAAATAATTGTGTTAAGAGCTTTTCCATCCCAATAGTGACTATACCCAATGGAAAAAAATCTAGAAGAAATATATTCTCCCGTCTGGTAATGTCCTTGTGCAAAGTCAAATTCCCCAGTAAAACAGTGAGACCAGGGAGCATTCTCATGGTTAGAAAGCACTAACAAAAGTTCAGGAGGGTGTGAACACACAGGAAGACAGCACTGATGTTCTTTTAGTGCATTGTTATGTGTCTAGAAATAGGCACAGGAAACACAGTCCCATGGGGCAAACGTCACCCCTGTGTAGAAAGGCAGTATAAGGCTGATAAGACATTGCAACCCATAAATAGGATACAAGTAGGATTTCAGCGCCACGTAAGTCTAGTACTCACCCTCAGCAGAGAGAGGCATTTCAGCCATCGTGAGTAGCAGAGCTTTCAGGGCCAGATGTTCAGCTCAGCATCCCAACAGTTCCCATTTAGGCACTCAGTGGCTCCTCGTGAGAATATCGGGTACTGCTGAATGTGAACCCTTTGTTTTTGTTTTGGGGTGGGTGGCACTGGCTTGACAGCACATGTTTCTGTGGCTAGCATGCGCTTACAATTACATTGTAGTAAGAGATACCGAATGATGTAACGTATTCCCTGGAAATTACGGAAAACTTTTTTGCTTTACTCATTTTGCTAATGTCTCTAGACCACTGAGCAGTCTCTCTGGTGTGGCTTGTTCTAAACTAAACAGTGATCAAATTGTATAGCTTTCCTTAAGCTGTTGTGTGCATGCTTAATTTTTCTTACGTCATGGTGCACCAGAAACTCAGCAATAAAAGTGACTGATCTGAACATCTTTTATTCAAATAACATTATCTGGGTTCTTTTTGGTTGAGTTTGAGGACTCCATGATGCTTTTAAACATAATGAAGAAAATAGGTGCAACTGAGTGTCAATCTGAAATGTACACAATGTATAGTTCACTTACAACAGTCGGGGCTTACCAGCAAGGAGGAAATTCAACTGTTTATAATAATAAAGTTCTATTCCAAATAGCTCCTTATTAATGTGCTTTTGAAATGACAAAATGGCGGAGCCACAGACAAAACATTTGTTACCTTTTCAGATAAGTTTCAATAATTTTGTCATACTTGTACAAGTATTATTGTCTGTCTTTCTGTACGTTTGTTTTGCAATTTGTTCTAGAGTACTACCTGTATGCATAGCTGTTCCACTTGCAGTTAGAAATTTAACAGAAATGAGAGCATGCATTTCTCTATTTGCTGGTAACCTATGAATTAGAAACTTGTATTTTCTGTGTTTTTCAAGTGTTATAACTATAAACAAACAATTCACAGCACTGTCGTCTAAGGAATATCAGAAAGTTTTAATAGCTTGAATTATTTTAAATGTTTTGTCATTTGATTTGATACTGTATCAGATATCTACACTAAGACAATACGTTTTATCAATAAAAAATATTCTCTTGGTACTAACTTAACACTTTAGGGCATATTGTGACAAATAGAAAATCAACTGTGGGTCAATATCCTACTTTTTAATTACCACACTCATTCTTCTAAGGACATCCAGTACCATTGTTTTGATCTGAATATTTGAATAAAAAAAACAGGGAAAAGAAATCCAATTAGTAGTGTTTATACTTTCCATCACTATTAAATTTGTCCCCTCTGGGACACTAGAAGCTCTGTTGGATATGGTGCAGAAGGAGGCTGCTAGGAACTGTACGTATCTGACTGCCATATAGAAAACCCATTGGGGGATTTTATTTCTCTCTTAGATAGATCGCCAGAGTCTGCTCTTTTACAACCATCTATACCTGCCTAATGTAGTTGCTCCAGATTTACACTGGTTTAACTTGGAACTGAATTTAGTCCAGTCTCTTTGTCTTGGGATCAGTATCATACCTTTGAAGTTGTGGGAAAGCTTTCATTGATTTCATTGATGCAGATTCAAGCCCCATGGAGCCAGCCATGAAAGACAAAACACAGGAGGTGCTACAAGTACAGCAAGACTTGTAATCAACTTTTATTGGGAGCCATACACTTCAGGCCACCTTCCTGGGGGCTGTACTGGTACCTAGATTCCCACAAGTGGGAAGAGACAAAGGCCACCTTACAGAAGAAAGAATTATTACATACCATGAGCAGTGGCTCTTGGAGAGGATTGAACTTGTATATTCACACTCCCTGCCCACTTCCTTAGGTTTCTTCTTTCTGGTGATTTTTAGCAAGAGAAACTGAGGCAGATGGTGACTTCTCAGTCCTTTGTAATCTCAGCTCCTACCATTTGGTGCTGTGAGATGGGGGTTTCCATGTAGTCCCAACAGGCAGTCTAGAAAGTTCCAGAAGCTCATTAGCAAATGGGTGGCCATATCTCCAAAGTGGTACTATGCAGAAGCAAGACTCAAGGGAAACCACAAGTACTGTGTGTGTGTGTGTGTGTGTGTGTGTGTGTGTGTGTGTGTGCGCGCGCGCACATGTGGATGTTGCTTCAGTAATTATCAGTCTCTAATCCCTCTCTAATCCGGATGGAGTTAGCTTTCAGTGAGAAATGTATCTTAAACTGCCTGTCTTTCACGACCAAGCAATGCCATGAAATTGGTGTGACATCCTTTTATAGGACCAACCAAGTCACTAGAGATGAGCAGCATCGGATAATAAAACAAGCAAATACTAGTGTTGGAAGCAGGTGCAGAGAAACCCATTTCAGAACTAAGCAGTCACTCTGTGCCTCTCACATGAGAAGATGTCACAAGCAATTCTTTTTAGAGACTTCATGGAAATAATGCAGCATCATTAAAGTATCAGCTAGGGTGAAAATGTGTCATGCAAATAACATTAAAAAGAAACTCAGTTAAGTTTCTTAAATCAAAGCTTTGTTCATAGGCTCATCAGCTTTAGCTGTGGAGAAAGCTGTTTTTCAGCATTGTGTATTCTAATGCTGCAGAGCAATGCCATCTGGTGCATATACACATACTGGGGAGCATTTTTCCACCCTTAAATTGGATAATAATAGAGATTAGTCCTGGGTGGGAAACAGTTTTTCTGTACTGGGAGAATTTGGGATTTCAAACATCTTTCCGATCCCAAATCAGGGAAAAAAAGTTGAAATCACCAAACAAATTACAACCCTGTAATCTAAGGAACACATTAGTTCAGAAGCTTCAGGGGGTAGTCGAGTTAGTCTGTACAGGATAAACTTAAAAAACAACAAATGGTCTGGTAGCACTTTATAGACTAACAAAACATGTAGATGGTATCATGAGTTTTCGTAGACACCGCTCACTTTCATTTCGGTGTCTTCAAACTTATTTGATTTCGCTTTAAACTTTTAATTGTTGTCACCACTTTTTTTTCTATAAATTAACTTAAAATTTCAAAACTAAAAGTCCTTTCAAACCAAAATATGGTATTTTATAGTTAGAAAATGTAAAAACAGGCCACTTTGATAATTTAAAAACTTTTTTTTAAAGGGCAAATTCTCTGAAATGGTCTCTTTCCCATAAAATGTTTTGGTTTTGAGAAAGGGGCATTTTTTGACAGCAGAATATTTAGTCAAAACATTTCTGAGCCACTCTAATACTTATTTGCTCGTGTCATATTCATTACTGATTACTGCTTTTGATTTTTCAGGTTATGTATATACCCTGCATGGACACAAAATTTTGTATCCAGATCCACATCTGTATCTGAAAAAATGAGCCACAGACACAGATATCTGCAAATTTGCAAGGTTCTAGATACAAAATTTATATCTGCATCTGTGTCTGCAAAAATGAACTGCAGATATCCACATCTGTATCTGTGAACGCAGATACCAGCAGATATAAAGTGGATATCCATGGGTTTCCAGGGCTCTAAGGATATGTACATTGTCAGATAGTAAATGACAGCTTTTTCTTAGTGAAAAAGAGTTGGAAGCTGACTGACTGTATCCTACCTTTGACTCAGCTAATAATTTTAATCTAGGTGGTATGGTCTCTATGGTGATATTCTTGGAACCCTGTGGAGTTCTGCAAGGGTCTGTTTTGGGACTGGTTCTGTTCAATATCTTCATCAATGATTTAGATGATGGCACAGAGAGTACACTTATTAAGTTTGCAGATAATACCAAGCTGGAAGGGGTTGCAAGTACTTTGGAGCATAGGGTCAGAATTCAAAATGATCTGGACAAACTAGAGATATGGTCTGAGGTAAATATGATAAAATTTAATACGGACAAATGCAAAGTACTCCACTTAGGAAGGAACAATCCGTTTCACACATACAGAATGGGAAGTGATGTCTAGGAAGGAATACTGCTGAAAGGGATCTAAGAGTCATAGTGGATCACAAGCTAAATATGAGTCAACAGCCTGATGCTGTTGCAAAAAAAGCAAACATGATTCTGGGATGCGTTAACAGGAGGGTTGTAAGCAAGACAGGAGAAGTCGTTCTTCCATTTTACTCTGTGCTGATTAGGCCTCAATTGGACTATTGTGTCCAGTTCTGGGCACCACATTTTAAGAGAGATGTGGAGAAACGGTTCAGAGAAGAGCAATAAAAATGATGAAAGGTCTAGAAGCTATGAGGAAGGCTGAAGGAAATGGGCTTGTTTAGTGTGGAAAAGAGAAAACTGAAAGGGAACATGAAGAGGTTTTCAGGTATCTAAAAGGGTGTCAGAGAGGAGGGAGGAAAATTCTTCTCCTTGGCCTCTGCTGATAGGACAAGAAGCAATGGGCTTAAACTGCAGCAAAGGAGGTTTAGGTTGGACATTAGGAAAAACTTCATAACTATCAGGGTGGTTAAACACTGGAATAAGTTGCCTAGGTAGGTTGTGGAATCTCCATCACTGGAGATATTTAAGAGCAGGCTGGATAGACATCTATCAGGGATGATCTAGATGGTGCTTGGTCCTTCCGTGAGGGCAGGTGACTGGACTTAATAATCTCCAAGGACCCTTCCAGTTCTAGTGTTCTGTGATTCTATGATTCTTAGTAACCGTCAACCATTAGAGGCCGTTGCTTCTGGCCATGGTTAGTGCAGTGTGTAGGTAGAACATCTAGGTGTGATAATTACCATCTTATATCCTTGGATGATAATGCTATCAGAATCTGGCCCTCTTAGCTTCATTGTTACTAAAGAGCCTACCAATTTCATGGCCATGAAAAATGTGTCATGGACCATGATATAAGCCCTTCCCTGTAAAATCTGACTCCCTGAAATCTGCTAGTTCAGCAGGGCCGGGAAAGGACAGGACTTGTCTTTCCCGTGAATGGCTGTTGTGGGGGGAGATCAGACCCACCTCCACAGGAGCACAGAAGCTGGTACACCCAGAAGAAGAGCCAGAGTACCAGAGAAGAGCCTGTTGCAACCCACCTGGCCATGAGGAGGTGTACTGAGCAGTGAGTAACACTTGGTTAAAGCCTTTATTTCTCTGTGCTCTCTTACTGTGTTACAGATTGCATTACCTGCATACAAACTGGTGGTGGGGTTTCCTAGCTCTAGGATTTAAATTTTAGGGTGTCCTGTTTTTGACTGGAACACCCACCACGCAGAGGTGGCTCCAGTCAGCACCATCGACCGGGACATTAAAGGTCCAGTTGACCATGCTGCAGAGCTAAGGCAAGCTAATCGCCACCTGTCCTGGCACCACGTTGCACCTCAGAAGTGGCCAGCAGGTCTAGCTTCTAGGCTGGAGGTACACAGGGCTCTGCATGCTGCCCTCACTCTGAGCATAGACTCTGTATCCCCATTGCCTGGGAACCGGCAAATGGGAGCTGGGGGAGGTGGTGCTTGTGGGCCTCCTTGCCCACCTTTCCCCACATCTAGGTTCTGGACCTATTGGCCACTTTCAGAAACACAGCTGCAGAGCACAGAACAGAGATGCTACCTATGCTGTCAATGTTTGTTTGGTTCCAAGGACACACACACACACGAGTCAAATGACTTCTGCTAAACCTTCTGAGCTGAGGGGGTGGATTCAGCCACTCAGGAAAACTAATATAATATAATATAATATAATATAATATAATATGGAGATATACCATCTCATAGAACTGGAAGGGACCTTAGGAGGTCATCGAGTCCAGTCCCCTGCCCTCACAGCAGGACCAAGTACCAACAGAACACTATCATAACTCAATGGGAATGCCACATGAAAGAGGTAGATCCATGCTTATACAACCACAGAAACTTAGGGTTAGAAGAAACTTCAAGGTCATCTGGTACATCCCAGCCTGTATTCAAGGAGTATGGAGTATACCTACGCCAACCTTGACAGACGTTTGTCTAACGTGCCACCAAAAATTCTCCAGTCCTTGTCCCATGGTGATTCTACAACTTCCCTTAGTAACCTATTCCAGCACTTGCCTATTTTTACAGAGGGAGAGATCTAATCTAAATCTCATTTGCTGTAGACCAATACTTCTTGTCCTATCTTCAATGGACATGGAGACCAATTGATCCCCCATCCTCTTTATAATAGCCCTTAACATACTTGAAGATCATCAGATTCTCACTTAGTAACATTTTCTCAGGACTTAATATGCCCATATTTTGTAACTTTTCACATTAGATCGGGTTTTTTAAACAGTTTTAAGATCATGTTTATGGCACTTCTCTGAACTTTCTCCATATTGTCCACCTTTTTTCTTTAAACACAGTGCCCAAAACTGGACACACTATTCCAGCTGAGGCCTCACCGGTACTAAGAAGAGAACAAGTACTCCCATAAATATACACCTATGAATACATCTCAGAATGTTATTCCCTTTTTTTGCAATTGCATCACATTGTTGGCTCATAGTCACTTTATGATCCATAATAAATAACCTCCAGATCCTTCTTTGCAGTATTTTTGCCTAATCAGTTACTTGCCATTGTGTAGCTGTGTATTTGATATTTTCCTTCCTACAAGTAGTACTTTGTAGTTCTCTTTATTGAATTGCATCTTGCTGACTTCAGACCAATTCTCCAATTTACCAAACTCATTTTGAATTCTACTCCTTTTCCTCAAAATACCTGCAACAACACTGAGTTTGGCATAATTTGGAAAATGTATGATTATACAGTCTACTCCATCATCCAAGTCATTATAGTAAAAATGCTGGACTCCGGACAGATCTCTCCAGGACCCCATTATAAATGTCCTCCTAGGTCAATGGCAATCCACTGATAGTAGTGGTATTGCTTTTCAACCAGTTGTGCATCTATCTTTATACTAATTTAATCTAGACCATATTTCTTAATTTACATGAGTAAGTGGGCAAAAGACTTAATAAAATCAAGATATGTCATATCTACTGCTTCCCCTCATCACTAAAACACTAAGCCTGCCAAAGAAGGCAATTAATTGGATTGGTCGGTATGATTTGTTCTTGACAAATAAATCCATGTTATCAATTACTGATCAGCCTGTTATCCTTTTATAAATCATTTTAACAATTTATTCTACTGTCTTTCTAAGTATCGAAGTTAGGCTGACTGGTCTGTAATTCCCTGGGTCTTCTTAGTTTCCCTTTTTTAAAGATAGGTACTGTGTTTGCCCTTCCCTGGTCCTTTAGGATCTCACCCACCCCCCAGAAGTTCTCAAAGATAATTGCTAGAGATTCTGAGATTGCTTTAGCTAGTTTCCATAGTACTCTAGGGCAAATTTCCTCACCCAATGATAGCTAATTAATATTATAAGCAGTGCAACAGTACCCTTAAGTCAGTAAGCTCAATAACATTGTTATTCAAGTGTAACACCTTGGGAGCAATCATCCACCAGGGCAAGTTAGAGCAGCCCTGAGGTTCTGGGATTTGGCCCAGAATTGTCTTCAACAGTATAGCTTCCTGGTGGATGCTGAATTAATTGCAATGAACAAGTCTTAAGTATTTTGCTTAATATCAGCGTTCTCTCCATGTGGCTGGCCACAGTGATTCTTTTGTTCTCACAAATCTTACTATCTCACTCTACTGAGGATCCACAAAAGGAAGGTGGGGATATACATTATTTAATAAGTAATACGATTGTTTTGGCTAGCAAAACAACTGAGGAAAGTTATATTCCAATGCCAACAGACGCAGAAATGTGTGAAATGCTTTGGTGTTATAACGGGTCACCCGCTATGTAAACCTGTTGGGTCCATAAATTAAAATGTCCAAAACTGCCTGTTTCAGAGGGGCATGGCTTTATTTTTAACCATGTAACAGGCCTACTCCTCCCTTTTTCTCCCTCCTCCCTCGCTCCAATAGGGAGTAAGTAAGCATTTCACATCCTGATCCAACATCTTCTTGCTGGGGCATGCAATCTAAGCCACAGTCCAGTCCAACTAAGGCACCTGGCGTTAGAAATGAGGAACAGAAAAATAACTCGTATTAATATTTCTGTGTATAAATTCTCAAATATTTCTGAAACAAAGTCTCACAGAATAGACTCCTAGATTCCAAGGCCGGGAGGGACCATTGTGTTCATGTAGTATGACTGCCTGTATATCAAGGGCCAGGGAAATTCCCCGAAATAGTTCCTAGAGCAGATTGTAAAGAGAAGCATCTAATCCTGATTTTAAAATGGTCAGCGATGGAGAGTCCACCACTATCCTTGGTAAATTGTTCCAATGTGTAGTTACAGTCACAGTTGAAAAAGAATGCCTTTATTTCCAGTCTGATGCTGATTTAGCAAATTTTAAAGGCATTATTGGCACTTGGGATCGCCTACAGAATCGAATTCGCTACATCCTATGGGAATAATGCATCCATTCGAATAAAACTCTTAAATCACATCAAGAGGTAGGTGTAATTACAGTTGGAGCTACATTGAAGGCTCACTAGCAAAAGCTGCTCAGTTGTATTTGTTGATTACCTGTTGTGGTCAGCCTGTCTGAAGCACCAGGCATTGGCCACTGTTGGAAGAAACGATAACTGAGTAAGATGAACAATTGGTCTAATCCAGATTAATTGGTGTATTCCCAGACTATTATGCCTGGACTCTTGTACCAAGTCTATGTGAGGGAACTGAAGATACTTTGTGCTACCACAACTTCCCTCTTGGAATTTTCCAACATCTGGGGCTTTTGCTTGAATCAAGCCCTACCAGTGTTTGAAGTGTAAACAACATGATATGCAACTGGGTTAATACCTCTCTCTTAATAGTGCCCTATTTACAGAGAAAGCAGAAGCCAAACTGCAGGGGAAAGTTTGTTCTTAAAAGTTTTGTTAATGAAGCAAAATGCAATGCTTCCTGCTTTGGGCAGGACTGGATGACTTCCTGAGATTTCTTCCAGCCCTATGACTCTGAAATCAGTCTGATGTTTGTGAAATATTGCATGTGTAGATCTTGGAATGCATTAAGGAAGGAACACACCTTCTCTGAACTACACAACCCTTCTATTCAAATTGCACTGGGTGCTGTAGATCATTTTCAATATTTCCCTTGCATTGATTCAAGTCAGTGAAACTGAAGAGGTGCAGAAAGAATTCGGAAAGACCAAAAGGTTGAGGGTGAGAAGGTGATCAGTCCAGTATCTTGCCTCCAGTGGAAGTCAGTAATTGTAGCTGCTTTGGGATGCAGTCAGTGCAACAAACCCTGCAGCAGACGGTTGTGGCATGATTTGCCCCAAGGAAAGTTTGTTCCTAACTCCCACCAGTGAAAGAAGTGTCTTAAGACACCCAACCACAGACATTGTCTTGAAGTTACACGCACTTGTCAGCAAGCCTGGGCTCGCTGGGTTGAGTTGCACTGCACTTTCCCGCATCCCATTAACCCCCTCCTCCCCGCAACCCAGGAGGTTGAGTCAGTTACTGTGCGCAAGGCACGGAGAGACTTCGGCTGCAAAGGGCTCAGGGCACTAAGCAGGAGGCTCTGTGCCCCGTGCCCAGGCGAAGCTGGGGGTTCAGGTGCACGTGAGAGCGCAGAGCGGCCTCTGGCATGTAGCCCTTTAAATAGGCAGCGCCTTAGCTGCCCATATTCGCTTTCGGCAGGAGCCAGAGCCTCTTCCTGCTCCTGGGCTGTCCGGCTCCCCCCCAAGCAGCAGGTGAGCCGCGGGCACGTATTCCCCTTTGTCCCGTTCTGCTCCCAGCCGGGATCTCCCTGCAGCTCGGGGAGAGCCGGGAGCGGGGCTGGCCCGTGCAGGACACCCGCGGAGAGGGGTCCCCCTACTACGCCTGCTCCCTCCCCTCCGGCCCCCCAAGGATGTCCCCAGCCCCTGCACACCGCTCCAGAGCCCTGCTGGCCTCTCAGCCCCCGGCTCCCCGTGAACCCCCCACCTCCAATCCCTGTCCCCCCGGCTCCTCGTGAACCCCCCACCCCCAATCCCTGCCCCCTTCCCGCCCCTGTCCCCCCGGCTCCTCGTGAACCCCCCACCCCCAATCCCTGCCCCCTTCCCGCCCCTGTCCCCCCGGCTCCTCGTGAACCCCCCACCCCCAATCCCTGCCCCCTTCCCGCCCCTGTCCCCCCGGCTCCTCGAGAACCCCCCCACCCCCAATCCCTGCCCCCTTCCCGCCCCTGTCCCCCCGGCTCCTCGAGAACCCCCCACCCCCAATCCCTGCCCCCTTCCCGCCCCTGTCCCCCCGGCTCCTCGTGAACCCCCCCACCCCCAATCCCTGCCCCCTTCCCGCCCCTCAGTCCCCCCGGCTCCTCGTGAACCCCCCACCCCCAATCCCTGCCCCCTTCCCGCCCCTGTCCCCCCGGCTCCTCGTGAACCCCCCACCCCCAATCCCTGCCCCCTTCCCGCCCCTGTCCCCCCGGCTCCTCGTGAACCCCCCACCCCCAATCCCTGCCCCCTTCCCGCCCCTGTCCCCCCGGCTCCTCGTGAACCCCCCACCCCCAATCCCTGCCCCCTTCCCGCCCCTGTCCCCCCGGCTCCTCGTGAACCCCCCCACCCCAATCCCTGCCCCCTTCCCGCCCCTGTCCCCCCGGCTCCTCGTGAACCCCCCACCCCCAATCCCTGCCCCCTTCCCGCCCCTGTCCCCCCGGCTCCTCGTGAACCCCCCACCCCAATCCCTGCCCCCTTCCCGCCCCTGTCCCCCCGGCTCCTCGTGAACCCCCCACCCCAATCCCTGCCCCCTTCCCGCCCCTGTCCCCCCGGCTCCTCGTGAACCCCCAATCCCTGCCCCCTTCCCGCCCCTCTGTCCCCCCCCGGGGCAGGACTGACCCCCCCGCCCCCCCGCCTCCTCGCGGACCGGCCTGACCCCCCCGCAGCCGGCGGGGCGGTAAATGGCCGCGGCCAAGCCCAGCCTCCGCCCCCGCCGGTCCCGCCCTCGCCGCCGCGGGCAGCAGAGGGGGCGCGGCGCAGGCGCCCTGCCCCGGGGGCTCCGCCGGCCTCGCGTGCGGGGAGGGGGCGCTGCGGCGCGGGAGCCCGGCCGGCGGCCACACAAAGCCCCGGCTCCTCCCGCCCTGCCCGGCGGGGCAAGGTAAGGGCCGCCCGCTCGGGGCGTGGGACGAGCCCCCCCGCGCCTCGCCCCCCAGGGCCCGGGGGGGGGGGGCGTTGCTGGGCGGGGGGAGGCGCTGGGCCTGGCGGGGGGAGGGTCCCAGAGGGGGGCCCGTGTGCAGCAGAGCCCTGGGGGGTCCCCTCGCGTGTGCCCCGGGCGGGGAACAGCAGGGCCCTGGGGGCTGGTCCCCCCCCCCCCCCGCGCCCCATGGCAAGAGAGTGACCCAGGGACCCCTCGCTGGGCTCGGCCAGTGGCTCGCCCCCCAAGAACCCGCCCCCACGTGCTGCTGAGGGCCCCCACTGCTTGTATGACCCTGGCTCCACAGACAACGGTCAGTTCTTACTGTCTAGGTGGGTTGGAAACAAAAAACAAAACACCCGGAATCCGAGTCCCCAGGCCGCCCCTGTAGCCAGGAAGGCTCATGGCCTATTGGGATGCGTTGGGAGGAGCGTTGCCCGCAGATCTAGAGAAGTGGTTATTCCCCTTTGGTCCGGCGCTGGTGAGGCCACAACTGGAGTATGGTGTCCAATTCCGCTCTCTTCCCTCCCTCCCTCCCCCATTACAGAAGGGATGTGGATGCACTGGCGAAAATCCAATGGAGGGTAACAAATATGATTAGGGGACTGGTGGCTTAGGACAGTGGTCACCAACCAGTCGATCGGGATCTACCAGTAGATCTTGGAGCGTCTGACAGGTGATCCTGACTGGTTTGGCCAGAAAGCTATCAAGTACTGGCACTTCAGTTACCCCTCCACCCACTGTCATGCTGCTCCTGCCCTCTGCCTTGGAGCTGCCCCCCGGGAGCCTCCTGCTTGCTGTGTGGGAGGGAGAGGAGAGGGGGTGCTGTGGTCAGGGTTGAACCTTCTCCCCACATTTCTGTTCCGGGTCTCCATGCAGCGAGAAGGGGATGGAGGTTGGCAATTTAAATCTCTGTCACTTTTATATACTATGTGTGTCTGTGTCATTGGCACAAACACCAATTGTCCTTCACTCTCATCTCCCAACACATACGTGGGGAGTTGTTGTTACTGCTTGCGAAGTGGGCAATGTTTGGGGTGTGACTGCTCTGTGCATTTCATAAGTTTCTTTTCTCTCTTACACTTACATTTAATTCTTTGAGTAGCAAGTTCTCAAATGCTGAACCTGTTTTGACTGGAGTCATTATCACTGTGGGAATTGCTGCTCCTGGAAGTGGCTGACATGTCCCTGAGAAAGGCAGAGCAGGGGGTTGCCCCATGCTGTCTCTGCAGACACCGCTCCTGCAGCTCCCACTGATCAGTAATGGCCAGTAGAAGCTGTGGGCTCAGTGCCATGGAGCCATTGCTGTACATCCCAGATGCTTTCAGAAGTGGTTCAGGACTAGGGCAGGAGTAAGCCTGTCTTAACCCCACTGCTCCACCACTGGGAAGCTGTCTCGGTTAAACGATGCCCAGCCAGAGCCTGCTTCCTAAACCCCTGTCCCAGCCCTGAACTTCCTCTTGTATCCAGCCTGCTGCTCCAGACGTGAGTCCCTCTGCACCCAAACTCCTTCCCAGAGCTTGCTCCTTAAAACCCCTCCTGGACCCCAGTCCCCCACCCTGGGCTTATCCCAGCAGCCCTCCCACATTCTGAACCCTTGGCCCAAGACCAGAGCCTGCACCTCAAACCCCTACCCCAGCCTGGTGAAAGTGACTGAGGCCAGGGAGGTAGGGCGATGGAGTGAGGCCCCAGAGAAGAGGTGGAGCAGAGACAGAGCCTCAGAGAAGGGGTGAGAAGGAAGTGGGGCCAGGGTATTTGGGTTTGACAGAGATCTTACATTGCTCTTAAATTGAAAAAATGATCTTGTGGTTAAAAAGGTTGGAGACCTCTGACCTACGAGGAGAGGCTGCGGGATTTGGGCTTATTTAGTCTACAGAAGAGAAGAGTGAGGCCTTTGATTTGATTGCAGCCTCCAACTGCCTGAAGGGGGGTTCCAAAGAGGATGGAGAGAGGCTGTTCTCAGTGGTGACAGATGACAGAATGGGAAGCAATGGTGTCCAGTTGCAATGGGGGAGGTCTAGCTTGGATATTAGGAAAAACTATTTCCTTGGGAGAGAGGTGAAGTACTGAAATGGTTTACCTACGGAGGGGGTGGAATCTCCATCCCTAGAGGTTTTTAAGTCCTGGCTTGACAAAGCCCTGGCTGGGATGATTTAATTGGGGTTGGTCCTTCTTTTATCAGGGGATTGGACTCGATGACTTCCTGAGGCCTCTTCCTACTCTATGATGCTAATTCTGTGATTCTGTGAAGTTGTTCTTATGAGCAATGCCAAGCACAAATACTAGAATTCTTACGGAGGCCTATTTTTAACCTCCCTTTAAATTTTCGCTCTTTCCTTCATTGGCAAGTATTCTTCTATGGGTCTTACACTCAGTGACTAGTGGTTATATGTGAGGAAAACTTGGTTTATTTTCTCTTTAATTTAAATCATAAAGTCTTTGGGAGCAGGGACTGTATCTTACTTGGTGTTTGTACAGTGCTGAGCACAATGGGATCCTGATTGTACCAGTCTTCCACCCCCCACTATGTGACTGCCTGCCACAGAGATAGCAGCATGGGGGGGGGGGCAGGGAGGCGACCACCAGCTCCCCACGAGCACCGGATCCTGTCTGCTCCCACTGCATGTAAACATGCAACCGCAGTAAATTTCAGTTGGTTACACACTTACAAAAATATACGCATTTTAAAAATCCCTAATCAAGATTAGCATGGGACAGGGAAAAGAATGTCAACTTTCCTCAAAATATAGAGGAACAGTTACGTAGATGAAAATCTTAAATCGTTAAATCTTGCGACTTTTCCTGAATCCATTTATCGAAGATTCTATGTTTATAACTTTCAGGGGTCTCAACATTAGGGATGTCAATGTGGAGATGACTATATGATTAACCGATAAGCCTTTCTGTATCAGTGACAACAAGGTGGGGGAGCCGACTTTTAAAATGGCTCTCCATAAGCACCAGATCCGTCTACCCCCCTCCACAGCCTACACTGCTGCCTCTGATAAAGAGGCAGCTGCGCAGAGGTTGAGGCGAGAAGCCAGCTGTTAGGCCGGCTCTGAGAACTTGTCTCTTCCCACCGTTACTGCTTCCTACAGAAGCAGTGTGAGGCGGTGCGGGGGCCGGAGCCAGTGTCTGCGGGGAGCTGGCTTGAAAGCCGGCTTCCCCCGAGCACCAGCTTCCTGGACCCACCTGCCGGTGCGCAGGGGCAAGGGAGGCTGCTGCGGAGCATCCTCTGTCTACAGTGGGCTCGGGCTCACTGCAAAACGGGATGCTGTGCAGCAGCAGCCCCTGTCTGCGAGGGGAGAAGCATGGGGTGTCTAAGCTCCCTGCAGACAGAAGCTGCTCTGCATTGAACCTGGGCCTGCCGCAGACAGAGGCATGGGAATGGCAGGGGGCTCCCCAAGAGTGGGGCTCGCCCCACCCCTAGGGACTATCAAATAGTTGTGTAACCCCTAAAATTTGATGTACTTTCAATTACATGCAATCTAACATCCCTACTCACCATAATTTTGTTGGGAATCTATTTACCAATTTGTTTAGTTTAATAAAGAAATAAGAGATTGTTTACAAGGTTGTGAGGAGAGTTGGTTAAAAATGTCAGGATAAACTTAAAAAACAAATGGTCTGGCAGCACTTTATAGACTAACAAAACATGTAGATGGTATCATGAGCTTTTGTGGGCACAACCTACTTCTTCAGATGACCTGAGTTTTGAGTTTAGGATGTGCAGACCCAAAACAAATAATCCTAAACTCAAAACTGCACATCCTAAACTCAAAACTCTGGTCATCTGAAGAAGTAGGCTGTGCCCATAAAAGCTCATGATACCATCTACATGTTTTATAGTAATAGATATATAGCTGTGTTAGTCTGATCTAGCTGAAACAAAAGAAGGACTATGCAGCACTTTAAAGACTAACAAGATGGTGTATTAGGTGATGAGCTTTTGTGGGCCAGACCCACTTCCATCTGTGGAAGTGGGTCTGGCCCACGAAAGCTCATCACCTAATACACCATCTTGTTAGTCTTTAAAGTGCTGCATAGTCCTTTCTTTTGTTTCATCTACATGTTTTGTTAGTCTGTAAAGTGCTACTAGACCCTTTGCTGTTGTTGTTTAAGTTTATCCTGTATTGACTAACTTGGCTACCCCATGAAGCTTAAAAATATCCATTATTTTTCATGGGGAAATTTGTAAAATCAAATTTTTGAGGAAGATTTTTGGTTTAATCAAAAACTGAAATAAAAACTCAAGATTGTTCAATTTAAATCAAACCAACCTTTTAAAGAAAAACATATGTTAACAAAGAACTCATTGAAAAACTGGGATACTTAATGACAAACTGTTTGCTTTGGTGATAAAGCCATTTAACAGAAAATATGTGTTTTTCATCTAAAAATAGATGAAAAAATTGCAATTAGCGATTTGATGTGGTCACTGTGAAATAAACTGGCTGATTTCTATAGCTAAATATGCACTTTTCTCCCATGCACATCTTCTGTGTGTCCTGGTGGTGGTAATCTGAGCATTCCACACACACGTACTAATATTTTTAATATTCCTTCAGGTCCTGGGTTGCAGCCACCGTTTTTCACAATGAGGAAAATTAGATTAGTATTTGTATTCTGCAGAGTTAATTGTTTTGAGGATCATTATTGGGTGAGGGAATGTAGGGACCTTATGGGATCTTTCTGCTGCATTCTTTGTGCCTCCTGTCCCAGATGATAAGGAGATAAGTGGGAAACCAGCTGGAGTGTCTCGCCTGGAAATGGAAGAACATCCTTGTTAGGTCAGTCAGTAACTCACTCATGTTGTGGGGCAAAGTAATCTAGCTTTTAAAAATAACCTCTAAAAGTGCAAGTTATTGATTGCCCAAGAGTTTGGAATGGCAGAATATTCAAGTCTAAGCAAAAACACTGGAAATTTTATATTGGTCATGTCTTTGAACATGAATGTTAGTGGACTTCTTTGAAAATCTCCGCTAGATTGAGACTCCTTTGTGCTCGACACTGCATAAGCACCTTGGAAGACACAGTCACTGCCCTAGAGAGTTTATAATCTTTATTTTTAGGTAAAATGCCTCCGCTCACAGATGGTAAGGCAAAACAGTAAGCAATATGGTTGCTATTGAAACTGTGCTCTTGTGTGCAACAGAGTATCAGTGCTGAAAGAGACTGTTTTATACATCAACTTCTTACCCTGTTTCTTAGCACTTATGATGTCTGTGACTTAAAATTACATACTGGCAATTCTGTTTTCTTAGTCTGTGCTGTCACCTGTAATTACACAGACCTATCTAAAGATCTGAATTTCATCATGAATTCTGTCCTCTCTGCACAGAGTTTGAATGGGGCATGAGATGAGAGTGGAATTTTCTCTTTCCGTATATAAGCAGACACCGAGTTGGCCATGCAATTCATCTATGGGTACCAGTTTACCTTTATGATGGAATAGTGGCTGATAATGCTTCATATCTCCATCACTAGACTGAAGTGTCTGTAATGCTGTGACCCTAATTTCAGCATAGGCTATGGTACCACTGAAATTTGGGGTCTATTATGGGCTGGTGCATTGGGATCTCTCTAAGATTCACAAATGCTATCCTCCTGATTTCCCCCACCCATCCTTTGTAGCTCGACCACAGAGTAGAAATGGGTTGGAGGGGTCCTAGTTTGCATCACAAATTAATCTCACTCTGAGGTTGCCTCTATATGCTAGGGATGTAAGCGACTGGTTGACTACCCGATAAGCTTATGCTTATCAGATAGTCGAGCAGTCACTTGACTAGTTGCTTTCCCCTGCCCCTCCTTGCTACCTCTGTCAGAGAGAGGAAGCAAGGTGAGGGAGCAGGAACTGGCACTGGGGGGAGCCAGCTTAAAAGCTGATTTTCCCCCCAGCACCGTCTCCACGGATGACGACAGGGGACTCTTAAAACATTTAAAAGGCAGAGCCGCAGCGGGGTTAACTCCCAGAGCTAATTCCACTGCTGTTCTGCAGTTTCCCTGTTATCGACTAATCGATGGAAATTCCATCAACTACTTGATTAACTGATTACATGCAATTTAACATCCCACCTACATGCTAGACTTCTTGTCTTTAAAGGCTCCCACTCTTTCTACCTCTGCTCTCACTGATAGAGCTGGAACACTAATGCAGCCACTGGTGCCTAGTATTACAACTACAATGTTATCTAACCTTTATCTCTCCTTTCCTCTGAGCAGTTCTAGATAAAACAATGACTGAAATGCAGATTTTATGCTATGCTAATTCTAGGGATGTTAAAAAGTGGTTAATTAGGTAACTGGGTAATCGCTGAAAATCTTAGCGGCTATATAGTTACATGCTAAAGGCTCCGAGTTGGCTCCTGGTTGCTGGCCCCACTCCCGGGGAGCTAACTGAGCTGCAGGCTGTGCAGTATAAGTCCAGTTTTAAGTTGTCTCCTGGCACGTACTAGCTCCTGCCTGCTGGCCCCGCTTCTAGGGAGCTGGCTGTTACCCTGTGCTGCGGGCTCTGGTGTCCAGAGGAATGCAGCTGACATGTAACCAGTATGGTAACTGAAAAGCTCGTGCTTATTGGTTAACCATTTAAACGGTTATACTGTTACATCCCTAGCTAATTCTGCCACTCTTGGATCCATCTATGGACCTGAACCAGTGCAAAAATTAGAAGGCCTTTTGAAATGAAGGTTTGTAGAGCCAGGATAGCCTTTTCAATTTTTAAATGTTAATCTTTCTTAAAGATATTAATCAGGACAAAAGCACACGTGGGGAACAGTGCGAATTTTGCAGGGTTTCACTGTTTGTTATTTTCAGAATAACAATTTCAGAGAAAAGAGCCTTTATTAGATCCAGATTAGGGGCCAGAGTCTCCTTTTGCATTGGTTTTACACTTGCTTGCTTTTCAGAGGACTTGCTTCTGATTTACATCATTGTCACTGTCTGCTGAATCAGGCCCAAGTAATTAATTTTAGCCAGGGATTCTCAAACTTCATTGCTCCGCAACCTCCTTCTGACAACAAAACTTACTATAGCATCCTGGGGGGTGGGGGGGGGGGAATGGAAGCCTAAGCCCCACTGCTCCAGGCAGGGGTAAAGGTGGGAGGGGCCAACGCTTTATGCTAGTTTGTATGGGCTTTACTATTGCTTTGATCTTCATGGGGAGAGTGCAGTTTGGAAATATGGTCCAGATGTCACAGTGATGTTTGAAACTGAGTCCTTCTCACCGTCCAGCTTTCCAAGAATGTTAAGACAAGATCCCTGGGCCTTGATTTTTATCAAATAGAGTAACTTGTCCAGTGAAAACAAGCTGGTTTCATAGAGGAGAAATGTTCTTCCCCTTCACTTTCCCACCTTTGAGACTGAAAGTTACATGTATCAGGTTTTGAGGAAAAGGACTTTTGGAGTACCAAACCTTTTCTTCCTTTGGTAGGTGGTCTCTAGTCTCATTGGGTTTCCTTGGAAATAGTAGCCTCCTATCCTAAAATAGATTTATGGATGGAGTTCTCCCGGATATTCAGCATTGGCCCACCTCTGCTGCCTTGAAATAAGTGGGAATTTTACTATTCAATAGGAATAGAGGATTTGAAAATCCCACACTAACTTACTTGCTTTTGCAACATGTTTCACAGATGGTATAATTGTTCGAATAACCCTTTAATTGAGTATTTCCTGGTAAGTATTAGTTACTTATGTGCCTATACTGTGGAGGCACTAAGGAGCCTCAACCAGGTTGAGTCCTCATTGTGCTGTGTGTTACACACATAATAAATGACAGTCCCTACCCTAAGGCATTCACAGACAACAGCCCAAGGTATGACAAATGGGCAAGACAAAAATGTGGGTGGGTGGAATGAAGGACAAGATAGCAATAAGGAAAGGAAATCTTAGAACACAGGTGTGTGCAGAATTTTTCAAAAAAAATAGATTCTTTGTAGAATGTGTGTTTAAACAGTCAGTTTAGGTTTATTGTCCAATTTTGCCTTTGGGTGATTATGTCCCTGGGTTCAGAAAAGGTCTGCCCTGTGTAATTCTGTAAGCTATTAAATATCGAGAGCCAGATCTTCAGATGTAAATCAGTACAGTATTACTGAAACAATGGAAATATGAAAAGTAACACCAGCTGTGGACCTGGCCTGCACAGCACATACTAATTTAAGGTCTGCTCAGTTTTCAGAGCCTTTCCTCAAAAGAACCTCTTTTTGATCCTCTCTTCAGTCTGTTATCTCCAGAATGTGAATGTCTATTTTTTGGTTCAGTGCTTGAAACCAAGCACAACACTAAATGTGACCTCACAAGTGCTTTGTAGAGAATTGTCTTTCCTTACTAATTAATGATTTCCCTACTTCTGCATTCTAAATGTTTCTCTCTACTTTTACTTTGTTTTTGGTCAACTCCTACTATGTTCAGATTAGCTCTGGGATTCTTTTTATTGTGGGTTAGAACCGAAATATATTTCAACATGAAAATAATCTATAGTCTACGTGTATGGAATTTCGTTTGCTGACATTCACTACATCTACCTGAAGATGCCTAACATCCTCTTTCAGATTTTTTGTTCTGTCAGTGGTTGACTCAGGACATATGCCATATAAAATATTTAAACACTCTGTTAGAGAAAAGTTTCCTAATTACTCAAGCTGCATCTCAGCCAGACTTAAAATAACAGATTCAGCTGTTTGCTTAAGAGGGTGAACGTAAGGAGAGACATGGACGTTCCAGCTTGGCCAACCTCTGTTTCTCCAGGAGCTGAGAGGTAGAGCAGACAGGGCTATGAGTGGATGGAGCCTTCAGTGGATGTCAGCCAGCTAACACAGTAGAGCCAGTGTATAGCGGGAAGTAATTCATGTGATGTAATGGATTGGCATAGATTAAACTCCCCCATGGAGCAAAGGACAAAATTGTGGCTCTGAGTCCCAGTTCCGCCTCATATCTGTTCCTGGATTAACATAATTATGTTCTCTCCTTCCTTTTACTTGGGGTTCATGGGAACACCATAATTGTGTCAGGTTTGACCTGATGATGATTGAGGGTGGGATTATGATATGAATATTTTCACTAGCATTAATTAGACTATCCGCGTGTGGGGAACAGCTCATCAGTTTGAGCAAATGAGTTCAGTTTGGGATAAACATATAATTACTGAAAAGAACATCAAGTTCACAAAAATACACACCCACTGGTTTTGTTGATTGGGTCCTTGGTTGCATTCCTGACCCTGAGTTTATTTGGCCAATAATTTCTTGGGAAAAAGTTTAGATTCTGGCAACTGTAGGACACAGACAAGTAGTAAAACTTTTATAATGAACTGTTCAGCAATGGCTGGGGACTTTTCTTTTAAAATCTGTTTTGCAATGTTCAGCACAGTTAATACAACATGGAAAAACACTATGATTTAGACATTTTAAATAGCTACCAAAAGGGAAGCCAAAGCTTTTAGTGTGTTCACGAAGGCCCACACCTGCTTGGCTTGTCAGCTTTGCAAACACCATGGTACCATATATCCTTTAAAATTTCTCTGTCCAAGTGCCAGGTTGTGAGTGCTGCTTTTGTACATGGCTATTATTAGGATCCAGAGAGAACTTTGTAAGTTATGATTATATAGGAATTGGAATTTGATCAAAAACTCAATATTTGAATCAAGTTTCAGTTTTGGAAAGTATGATTTGGTGATGTAATATTTTTTGGACCTGTAAAAATATAAAAATAAAAATATGAGCTGTTTGACCTTGATTTTTGTACATATAAAGCAGTTTATCGTAGCTAAGGTCAAGTAGCTTTCATTGCATACATTAGGAACTGAGAGCTGAATGCTTTGTACGTTGGCTATAAAAACTGAAACTTGGAAAATGTCTTGGCAATGAGCAAACTTTTCCTCTTTAGTCAGATTTATTAAACTATAAATATCAGTGTGGGAATCTGTAAGTTACATTTTAAAAATTCAAGGTCCTGCAAAAGAAAGGTAGGTACCAATCCTGGAAAGATTCCCATTGACTTTGTTGAGCTTTGAATTCATGTGCAAGCAGAACTCATTGGGACTTGTAGGAAGAATCTGTCATCATGGATACGGTTGCAGGATCAGGGTTTCTGCTTGCACAGAAATGTGCCATAAAAGGCTTTGATTTTTATTGCCTTTCATAATTTTAAGGATCCTAGAGCATTCTCTGTTTTTAATATCTGGAGGTAGGGTGGTGGAAATCTCTCTGTGGTGACATCTGACTCTTTTTCTAAGTACAGCATCAGCACAACAAAACAATACAGGTTGAACCTCTCTAGTCTGGCACCTTTTGGACCTGACCTATATCGATGGGAGGTCAATATTGTCTAGCAACATTTCCAAAACTTCCACTGCTTACTGGGCTCTTAGAAGACATTTAGCGATAAATTAGAGTTAAATAATAGCATAGAGCACTGAGAGCTAGGACTGGTGGCTGTAAACAGATTTTATGGGACCACGGCAAACTTGGTTACGCCCATGATAAGTGAACATCCAGCTAACTAAAATCATGCTGGACTACAGATGATTCCAGACCAGAGAGTTTCATCCTGTGGAAAACTCATTTATAAATTTCTGAATAACAAACCTTGACACACAAATATCACCTGTAGCTGCAATGGCAAGTGCACAGCTTTCATGAAGATTACATAGTACGGAGTTGTAATAATATATATATGACATGGCCATGTTACTCCAGCCTGAGTTAAGAGCCATTGTAGGGGTTCTGGGAGGAAGGGGGTGAATTTGAGGAATCTCAGAGCATCCTGTGATGTCTTCCAAGTATATGAGGACCATGCTTGAACTTGGAGCACTACCAGGCATAAGACTGGCACATGCTAATTCTGCTATAGTATCATTGTGGGCGATCGAGTCTTCTACCTAGCAGCGACAGAACTATTTTTCTTTATGCAAATATTAAAACATAAGGAAATTCCCTAGAAAAGCTATAGTTAATAGACTGCAAAGGTTGTAGATACCTATGTATTATTTAAAGAAACGGCATCCATTTGAAATCTAGTCAGCTTTAAATTTGAGACAAAAATAGGCTCGGTTTCTTCATGTGTCCTTTAGTCTACTTGCCTAGTTTTGTGATTGTTTTTTTTTTTTTTAAAGTCTCTCTCCTTTTACTTACTTACCCTGCCTAGGCAAAGAAAAAAAGATTTTACTGGTTATACAGAGTAAACAATAGAATTGACTACATACATAATCGAGTCTGATGCACAGAATTAAACAATATTTAAAGTTAAGTTGCGGTCCTAGGGACAGACACACACACACACAGGACCCAGTCCTTGAAAGACTTAAGCATGTGGTTAAACACATTGACATCAGTGGGTCTGTTCTGTAATTGCATAGCTCAAGTGTTTGATAGATTGGGGCCATGAGTTCACGGTTTTTACTGGGACAGAGTGTGTTCAGAGCTTGCCCAAGGTATGGGCGAGGTGGGCTCCCGCCCGGGGCACCCCATTGTAGGGGCTGCTGTGTGGGGCTGCCAGGCCAGGCGGGGGCGGCACCGCGCATGCTCCGTGCGCCTGGGATGGTGCTACGCATGTGCTGGGGCAGGGCCGTGCATGCGCTGGGGGCGGGGAGGCGCTGCGTGCCCGGGGGCGGGGCCGCGCATGCGTTGCGTGCCCGGGGGCGGTGTCGTGCTCCCAGGGGCCGGAGTGCACGAATGGCTCAGGCCTGCATTGAGTGTGTTTAAACGCTTTTGGGAACATGCTCTTGAATTTTACTTCTCAATGGCAGGCAGGACATTTTCAGACAGTTTTTTAAAGTTGACAGAACTCCTTAAGTAAAGTTGTTGTTATCTCTGTGTATTTGAGAGTTTGTCTGTCTGTTCAAGAACTCCTCCTAAACGCCTAAGAGTTAGTACCACCAAGCTTGGTATTCAGCTTCCTCTTATCATAATCTAAAGCAAGGTAGGTAAGGGTTTCGTTTTGCCTGGGGATGTAAAGAATTAACCGGTAAGCATCAGCCCTACCGGCATGCCTCTCCAGTAACAGGTTAAGCGGCGGCCCGGCCATGGGCAGGGATTGTTCCAGGGTTAACTGGTTTAAACAGCATTTAACTGGCTAACTTTTTAACCAGGAGTTCACATCCCTAGTTGTGCCAGGACAATGGAATGTACTTGGAATGGGACTGCTCTCAGAAAACCATGCAGAAAAGAGAGAGAATTACCAGGCAAGTGAAAGGAGCTGGCTGGGGGTGTAGTATCTTCCCTTCTACCCACCCCTCCAGGGACTGCCCCGGCCCCCTTGTCTCCCTCCCCCTGCACCCCCTAGCCCTTTAGGGCCTGAAGCTTCCCCCCCCCCCCCCCCCCCGATTCATGCAGGATTATTGCTGGATGTTCCCCTTCATCAGAGAGCGAGGGAAAAGTGCACAGTACGCGGCAGTCCTCACTGTGACTGGGGAGTGTACAAGGCAGAGGAACCTGGACTTGCTCTAGCCGGTGGACGTGCACCCTTTCTCCGGCCGTGTCTGCTGGAGCTGCAGCCACCATGAAGAGGTCTCTCTCACCTGTCCCCAAGTTCCTGTGGTGAGAGAAGGCTCAAATACCCTTCTTTTCCTTGGGGCAGCCTGAACCCTTCATTCCTAGCTCTACCCCAGAGCAATGGTTTCAATGAAGCATCTACATTTTCATTTTGTTTTCCAAAAAACAAAAATTGAGTCAAGGACCCAAGCAACACGGTAAATCATCATCTAGTAAAATATATATTTGAAAACTAGGAACTAAACTGAAGTACAAGTTTTGAAAAATATAACAGAAATGTTTCAAAGTGTGGCAAATTAGAAGCAATTATAATTAAAGGTTTCAGACAGCCTTAAGTCTGAGGGCTGGTCTACCAATACAGTGCTACATTGGCATTTGGTGCAAAGACGCTGCTGACTTAGTAAAGATGCTCCCTATGCCCAGGGGAGACCCTTTTTGGTCAGTGTCAGTACTCCATTTCCTTGATAGATGCTCTGTCAATGGAGAGAGGCCCTTCCATTAACATAGCATTGTCTACAGTAGGCGTGCGGTCAGTAAAACTGCGTTGCTTAGGGGTATGAATTTGTCACACTCCTGAGCCACATAGTTGTATTGACATAAGACTGTGGTGTAGATCAAGCCTGACCCTGTGCCAATTTCATTTTCTTACCCATTATTTTTTGCTATTTTACTATGCTTGGGATTCTTGCCCTAGCTGGCAATATTAGAAATGAAATTGCAGTTACCTGGAGAATGTCTACACTTGTATCCTAGTTCGAACTAGGGGTGCAAATGCAGGCATTCGAAATAGTCAATGAAGTGGGGATTTAAATATCCCGTGCTTCATTAGCATGATCTTACCGGTGCGTTACTCCGAATGCCAGCTGTTTCGAAAGTGAAAGTGCGCGCCGGGATAAGTTAGTTCGAACCAACCCCTTTGTTCGAACTAACGTTACTCCTCATTTTTTGTTGTGTTTTTTTTCCAAGGCACACAAAGTACCAAGATCAATATTTGATTTATGATATTTCAGATGCACTTTTTTATGTTCAAAATAAGGGATTAATTAATCCCTTATTATTTCAGAAACTTTTGCACACATGCACGCTATTGCTTATACTATGTTTCTCATATGGTTAACAGTGGTTCTCGAAACCAAAGAAGTGACTTCTTTCTACTTGACCATTCTTGTTCGTTGCTAAAGATAGTTTAATGATATGTAAACATCTTTATTCTAGACTAGTCATTTCCCGTTTACTGCCTTCCTTTTATTGGTAATTTTATAGTTGCCATGTGTTGTGCTGTCTGAAAATCCCTAGATTTTCTATGATGTGGCATATAGTAAAGATTATAATCCTCTTCAAAACACTCCACCTTGATATTTCTCTTGAATTTAATTTTCATAATGTATTGTATTTTGCTAATCATTGAAAGTTATTGTATAGGTTGTTTAAAACAGTGCTTCTCAAGCTCCTTTCAGGAGTCTGATTTGTCTTGAATGCTCCCAAATTTCACATCCCTTAAAAACTACTTACTCACAAAATCAGACATAAAAACATAATGTCACAGCACAGTATTATTAAAAAATTGCTTATTTTCTCATTTTTACCATGATAAAATCAGTCAGATGCAATATAAATATTGGGCTTATATTTTAGTTTCATTTGACTTTGCTAGTGCTTTTTTTATGTAGCCTGTTGTAAAACTATGCAAATATCTGTATGAGTTGATGTATTCCCTGGAAGACCTCTGCATACCCTGGTTGAGAACCACCGGTTTAAAAAACTGTAATAACGCTGTAACTGTTACCTTTAACAGTTACAGCTACTAAATCCAAGCTCTTTGTGTATTTTGCAGCTCTGCCTGTCATTAGGTGGGAGTACAGAGGTTTACTAAATAAAATTTTGGAAAAGCTTGGAGCCTTTGAATATGTCATTAACATATTTAAGAGAAGGCAGAAAGTGCAACTCTGTGTGTGCTCATAAAAACATTTGTTTTCAGCTAATGATTAGAGAGGGCTGCTTTTATAAAATGGATTCATACTTTGTCATACAGTCACCTCTTCCTTCCAAATCAACATCCTTACAGACATTATTATAACTCCACCTACCGAGAAACTATGTGCCAATTGTGACTGGCAGTCGTCTGTTTTATTGTTTGCTTCCTTAATTCCTGGTATAGGTGGAGCATAATACTGTTTGCAGGAATGCTTTCTTTCCAGGATGGAGGAAGAGGCAGATGGACAAAATACATTACAAGTAGGTAACTTTTTTTCTTTTCTGTGTGTAACCATACCTGATGTACTCTTTTGAATTCTGTCAAATTGTACAGAAATTTTTAAAAAAACCAACACCACTTGTTATTAGCCAAGCTTGATTTGGAGTAGTTTCCTGACAGAAACCTGGATTTCATAGGACAAGTGTGATGAATGGGCTTAAATAGTCACACAGTCTATTATTCAAATAGCAGGTTTACTGACTTAATCATTTCTGGAAGATTTTGGTCCATATTTTCAGAAATAAGTACCTAAAGTCTGGCTTCCAAATCTATATTCAGGCACCTTCCTGATTTGCAAGAGTGCTTGTTGGTTAGGTAGCTCCCACTGACATCATTAGAATATCCGGGGTATGTAGCACTTCTGAAAAACAGGTCACTAATGTAGAAACCTGAATAAAGACAAAGCCAAACTTCAGACACCCTACTTTGTGGAGGAAAAGGTGTGGGGTTTTTTTTTTTTTTTTTTTTTTTTTTTTTCTTTTTTTCAAAGGCCTGCAGTACAGTGAAGATTCCAACTCCGGTTAACTATCAATAGAAGTTGGGTGTCTAACTGCCTTTTAAATATTTACCCCTTTAACTATGGCTCCTAAGTCCCTGTATAGGTTCCTATATAAAGTGTTCTGATTACCAAAATTGCTGAGTACAGGGGCTCTGAATGACTTTAGTGGAAGTTGTGAGTACAGGCAGTCCCCGAGTTATGCGGATCCGACTTACATCGGATCTGCAGTTACGAACGGGGATTTTCTCGCCCCGGACGATGGAAGCGGCGAGATGCCCGGTCCCGCCGCCCGCGTCCTCCGGGGCGAGAAAAGCTGCTCTGCGTCTCCCTGGTCTGCTGGGGGGGGGGAGGGGGAGAGGAGCCAGCAGACCAGGGAGACGCGGAGCAAAGTGGCAGAGGACCCGGGCGGGACTGCGGCGCTTCCAGATCAGCGCCGCGGTCCCGCCCGGGTCCTCCGCCGCTTTGCTCAGCGTCTCCCTGGTCTGCTGGGGGGGGACGCAGCTAGTGCGCTTCTCTCCCCCCCCCCCCCAGCAGACCAGGGAGACATGGAGCAAAGCCCCGGGCCTGGGGTAGAGCAGGTGGGGCGCTGCCGGTTGGTCCCGCAGCACCGCTCCTTGGCGCTACTGGACCAACCCAGCAGCACCTCAGTTGCTCTGCCCCAGGAGTCCTGATTCAGCCGCTGCTGATCAGTTTCAGCAGCGGCTGAATCTGGACACCAGTTCCGACTTACATACAGATTCAACTTAAGAACAAACCTACAGTCCCTATCTTGAACGTAACCCGGGGACTGCCTGTACTTGGCATCTCTGAAAATCAGGCCACTGATTTTGGGCATTCAAACTTGAACAGCTTCCCTTTTTTAACTGTCACTGCATTGATTAATGAGACTCTTATTCTGGTTTTCGGAATAGAAAATGCATTTGGAAATTGATAAATGTAACAGTAACAAGTCAATGGGACCAGATAGCATTCACCCAAGAGTTCTGAAAGAACTCAAATGTGAAATTGTGGAACTATTAACTGTCGTTTGTAACCTGTTCTTTAAATCAGCTTCCGTACCTAATGACTGGAAGATGGCTAATGTGTTCCCAGTATTTAAAAAGGGCTCTACAGGTGATCGTGGCAATTACATACTAGCAAGTCTAACTTCAGTACCAGGCAAATTAGTTGAAACTATAGTAAGAATAAAATTGTCAGACACATAGATTAACATAATTTGTTGGGGAAAAGTCAACATAGTTTCTGTAAAGGGAAATCATGCCCTATTAATCTACTAGAGTTCTTTGAGGGGGTCAACAAACATTTGGAAAAGGGGGATCCAGGGGATATAATATACTTAGATTTCCAGAAAGCATTTGACAAGGTCCATCACCAAAGGCTCTTAAATAAAGTTAGTTGTCATGGGATAACAGGGAAGGTCTTTTCATGGATTGATAACTGGTTAAAAACAGGAAAGAAAGGGTAGGAATAAATGGTAAGTGTTTACAAGTCATCTCTCTCCATTCTGGTGTCTCCCACGGGTCTGTTCCTATAACCAATCTCATTCAACCTATTTATAAATGAACTGGAGAAAGGGGTAAACAGTGAGGTGGCAAAATTTGCAGATACTAAACTGCTCAAGATAGTTAAGACCAAAGTAGACTGTGAAGAGCTTCAAAAGGATCTCACAAAACTAGGCTATCGAGCAACAAAATGGCAAATGAAATTTAATGTTGACAAATGTAAAGTAATGCACATTGGGAAAATAATCCCAACTATACGTACAATGTGATGGGGAGGCTACAGCTACTCGAGAGAGATTTTGGAGTCATTGTGGATAGTTCTCTGAAAAAATCCACTCAGTGGGCAGCAGCAGTCAAAAAAGCAAATAGAATATTAGGAATAATTAAAAAATGGATAGAGAATAAGACCGAGAATATCTTATTGCCTCTCTATAAAACCATGGTACGCCCACATCTTGACTACCTCATTCAAATATAGTCGCCTCATCTCAAAAAAAAAAAAAAAAAAAAAAAAAAAAAATATATATATATATATATATATATATATATATATATAGGCATTGAAAAGGGTTCAGAAAAGGGCAACAAAAATGATTAGGGGTTTGGAACAGATCCCATATGAAGAGAGATTAAAAAGACTTGGACTTTTCATCTTATAGGTCTCTTAGATATGATAGAGGTCTATAAAATCATGACTGGTGTGGAAAAAGTGAATAAGGAAAATATATTGTTCCCATAACATAAGAACTAAGGGTCACCAAATGAAATTAATAGGGAGAAGGTTTAAAACAAACAAAAAGAAAGTTTTTTTTTCACTCCGTAGCACAGTGTCAACCTGTGGAACTCCTTGCCAGAGGATGTTGTAAAGATTAGGACTTTAACAGGATGTGGCAAGGTCCTTGCCCCGGCCTCTTGTCTGGGACCTTTCTTCAGCCAGAAATCACCAGGAGACCCTCTCTTATGCAATCACCTGTGCCTTTTATTGTCTGTGTATTTCTCACCGCCTTCTATTTACAGAGTTTTGGTTTTCCAGCAGCTCACTCAGCTACCTCTTTTTCTGGCTGGGGACCACACACAGCTACTCTCTAGGTCCTGCCCTTTTCACTTCCTCTCTGGCTGCCTTATCTAGCCCTCTGGCTAATGAGGACCACAACTGCTTCCCATTAGCCCCTCAGGCCCGGGCTTGCTCAGCTGACTTCCATTTGGCCTTTTCAGCCAGGCTATAGTGGAAGAGCTTTGGCTTAGCCAACTGTCTGTCACAAAGGTTAAAAAAGAGCTAGATGATGAAATGGAGGTTAGGTCCATCAATGGCAGTTAGCCAGGATGGGTAGGAATGGTGTCCCTAGCCTCTGTTTGTCTGGGAATGGGTGACAGGAGTGGCATCACATGATGATGACCTGTTGTGTTCCCTCCCTCTAGAGCATCTGGCATTGGCCACTGTCGGGAGACAGGATACTGGGCTAGACAGAACTTTGCTCTGACTCAGTGTGACTGTTCTTATGAAGGTCACTTATTCAAGAACGTTCTGAGCGTCACATTTGGTTGTATGAGAAGAAAATATAATGGTTTCAAATGTCCTGCTTTCTAAAATTGTTTGTTTTTAAAATGTTCTTCCATCTATAGCAAGAGTATGAGTGAATCTAGAGGAATGAAGGCCCAGAGATCAGAGTGCTATCTGACACTTAAAAGACCTGGGTTCCATTCTTAGATCCACTACAGACTTCCTGTGTGTAAAGTAGGGTAATGTAATTAAGATGTTTGTCCAACCTGTTTTAAATACCTCCAATGATGGGGATTTCTCTCTTGGAAGCCTATTCTGGAGCTTAACTATTCTTATCATTACAAAGATTTTCCTAATATTTTAAATTTCCCTTGCTGCAGATTAAGATCATACTGCCTGTCCTACCTATAGTGGACATGTAGAATAATTAGCCACCATCCTCTTTAGAGCAGCCTTTAACATATCTGAAGACTGCTGATGAGTTTCTTCTCACCTGTCTTTTGTCACAACTAAGCATGCTCATTTTTTAAACTTTTTCCCTCATAGGTCATGTTTTCTTGACCTTTTATAATTTTTGTTGCTCTCTCTTGGACTCTCCAAAATTTACCCACATCTTTCCTAAAGTGTGCTGTCCAGTATTGGACACAGTTCTCTACCTAGTCTCACTAGTTTCATGGCACACATTAAATGGATTATAATGGGAAAATCACCACTAAGTCAGTTTATTTTTGGTGGGGTCCTGCATGGATTGATTCTTCACCCTACGCTATCGATATCACAAATTGGCAAATAAAGAGCTGTCCTTGACATGGAGCAATCTGGATCACTTGGTAAGCTGGGCTCAAGCAAACAATGTGTGCTATAGTATGGCTATAAATATGTACGTCCTAGGAACAACAAATATAGGCCAAACGTACAGGATGGAGGACTCAATCCTGGGAAGCAGCGACTCTGAAAAAGATTTGGGAGTTGTGGTAGATAATTATCTGAACATGAGCTGCTAGTGAAACACCGTGGCCAAAAGGGCGAATGTGATCCTTTAATGCATGAACAGGGGAGTCAGGTAGAAGTAGAGGGTACTAATGGATTATTGTGTCTAGTTCTGGTGTCCTCAGTTCATGAAAGATGGTGATAAATTGGAGAGGGTTTGTAGAACAGCCACAAGAATTACTAAGAGATAGAAAATAGGCCTTACTCTGATAAACTAGATAGATTGAATTTCCTGAGTCTATAAGAGGGAAGGTTAAGGAGTCGTTATAGGGCTGGTCTACACTACAGCAGTAAATCTAATTTACGCAACTTCAGTTACATGAGTAGTATAAGAACGGCCATATTGGGTCAGACCAAAGGTCCATCCTGCCTGTTATCCTGTCTTCCAATAGTGGCCAATGCCAGATGCCCCAGAGAGAGTGAACAGAACAGGTAATCATCAAGTGATCCCTCTCCTGTCATCCATTTCTAGCTTCTGAGAAATAGAGGCTAGGGACACAATTCCTACCCATCCTGGCTAATAGCCATTGATGGATCTAACCTTAATGAATTTATCTAGTTCTTAATGGAACCCTGTTAAAGTCCTGGTCTTCACAACCTCCTCTGTCAAGGAGTTCCGCAGGTTGACACTATGCTGCATGAAGAAAAACTTCCTTTTTTGTTTGTTTTAAACCTGCTATCTATTAATTTCATTTGGCGACCCCTAGTTCTTATGTTATAATGCTTATACTGCAGAGCCTGCAGTGCCGGATGGCAGCCAGCTCCACAGGAGTGGGGCCAGCAGATGGAGTGGGGCTGGTAGAGTCCATAATGCTCTGCCAGTCCCACTTCCAGTGCACCAGCCCTGCTCTTAGCACAGAGCTGGCTGCTACCTCACACCACTGAGTCTGCAGTATGAGCTTTATACTGCAGAGCCCGCAGCATGGAGTGGCAGCCAGCTCCCCGCGAGCCGGGCCTGCAGCCAGGAGCTGGCTTATAAGGTGACTCCCAGCATGCACCGGCTGCCGACCCCACTCCCAGGAAGCAGCTGCACTATGGGAGTTTACCTGTAACTGAAACTGATAAGCTGATGCTTATTGGTTAAATGGTTAAACTCTAGCGTGGCTTCACCAGACTTTCTAAATTGGTACTCAGTGTATTGATTGCAGCAGTGCCGATCTACCAGCAAGTGAAGACATTGTCATAGTCTGTTAAATACCGTTTTGGTGAATAAATATTCAGTAATGGACTATTTTTTTCAGTCTCCTTGTTTATGCCATCTCTAAATAGTAGTTATTTCTGACTTGGTTTGGCGAGAATGTACATATAGTTGGTCATTTTGTCTTCTCAGAGTCCAGGATGGAGTTTGATTGAGCTGTCACAGAGGAATTCAGGAAAAGTAGTGGGCCAAATGAGTGCATTCGCTTTCTTTTGGCATCCAAAGGCATTTAGAAGTAAACTGAGGTAAAGGTGAGCTTTCATGTTCAGCCTTGAAATAGATTGCACCTGTCAGTTCATGTTCTCAGTATTGTGAAGTGCAGAGGAGCAGTTTGTCTGGCAGGCAGCGGTTAATTATCACTTTTCTGGAATAGTATTCGGTTGTTCTGACCTGATCAACAAGCCAAGAAAAATTATATTGTTTGTTTTCGACAACTGCATACTTGGCATCCAAAACATGAACACGAAGCGTTGGAGGCTTAGTGAAAAATCAGGTCAGTGTAACGCCCAGGATAATGAGGTAGACATAGATACATTCTAACAACTGCTGGGCTCTATTGGCAAGCGTGCAGTTCTGGAATAGATCTAGTTCATAGTACAGTGGAGATGATTAATATATGCAAACAAATGTTATTAGCTGGCACTACATTTATCTCCCTTAAAATGTTATTTTAAAACCCTACCTTGTTTATTGGAATCCCAACCTCTCCCCTGTGTAGTGTTGGGACTAGGAAGCTTGAATGAATCAGAAGGTTTATAAGAAATGTTGTAAAATTAGCACTGTTAATCTACAGGGTATACTGAGCAATCGTCTGCATGATACAGTTAAAGCTCCTGGCATGTTGGGGGAATGGGTGATGCTGGTTAATTGAATATTTTGGTTAACTGACAGTTGTACTTTACTAATGAAATACCAATTTTCCAATGTTTGGAATACAATACAATAAATGAACTATAAAACGGTATACAAGTACCAATCCAGTGGTAATACTGCACTGCAGAGTGGTTGGTTTCTTGGAGCACTTGGATGTATACAAGTAAAGTTTTATACACATTAGGCTATTTTATGGCACGACATGTTACTGTGGACAGCGATGGTATATTCCCAGATGACTACAAATCCTTAACACTAAAACTATTATGAAGATTATTTAATGTTTCTTTGATTCAGAAGGCACTTCAGAATTTTGCAGCGCCTCAGGGTCATAACCGTCAGCATCAATTATCCTTGGAGATCTAGATGATGTAGGGCAGGGATGGGGAATCTGTGACCCACAGGCTGGATCTGGTGTCCAGCTTGCCTTGATCCAGCCTGCGGCAAGGCTTAGGGTTTCCCCCTGCAGCGGGGTGAGCCGGTGCTGGTTCTCTAGCCCGGCAGTGAGTCTCTGGGCCTTGGCGCTCTCCCTCCCCCATGTGGCTGTTCTTCACGGCGGGAGGAAGCAGTGGGGAGCGGGTGCTAAAACCACTGTGTGGCTGGCTCTGCTTGGCAGCGGGGAGGAAATGGTTCTGTGCGCTGCTGTTCCCCCTCTTGCCACCGGCTGGGGGAATGTCAGCGAAGGGAATCTTCGTCCCTGCACTAACCTGTAGACCCCAACTCCATCACTGCCAATGGGAGTAGCCGGGGGAGGTGCCTGCAAGTACAGGGCAGCATCGAGCCACCTGTGCTCCCCCACCAAGTGGGAGCTGCACCAGGTAAGCACCCCAGTCCCTTGCCCCCAACCTCCCGCCAAGAGCTGGTGGCCCACTTTGAGAAACACTGATGTAGGATATTGAGTCGAATCTGTAATGATCCTATGACACACCCTGGAGCCTGCTTTTTTGAATAAATACCGGATTTTAGCTTGTTTACTTTTCTTTTGCCTCTTTTGCATAAAAGTAGAGTGCAGAATATGCAATTGCATAAGGTGCTGGGCAGTATACTAGTTCTGGTTGGTTAGACTGAAGATCTGTCTTGGGAAATATCAGAAATGCCAGTTAATTGAGCTTTCTGGTTAATTGAGTGCGGGAGAAGAGCTTTTACTGTAGTTCTTATGCTTAGTATGAACAAGAGATATATCCATTCAGATCCTCCTTCAGCATCTCAAACGTTGAAGATGAACCTGCTGTTTCAGGATTCCCCACAACAGAAAGTAAACATGTTTTCTTCTGAGCTACTCCCTGCTCAGACAGATGTTTCCTAAATGACCCAGCATAAGAAGGCATACTTGTTATGGCAGGTGTCACCAGGTGTTTCTGTTAAATGTAGGCTGTGTACACAGCTGTTGGCAGTAAGTCTTACAGCCCAGCCTCATGCTAGAGCACTAAAAATAGCCATATAGACATTGCTTTGATGTTCCGGCTCAGCTGGAGCTTTCCTTAGAAGAAGGTAGGTAGGTTTTAGAGCCTGATCTGAAGTGTCCATGTTACTTTTCTAGTGAACTTTTTTAAATTGAGCTGGGCTGCCAGGCTTGCTCTCCCAGCAGCTGTGTAGACAGAACTACCAAGTAAGCAAATGATCAGTTTTGGGAAGTCATGCTTTTTATAGTCAGTTTTTGTTATGGAAGGTTCTGTGGTTAGGCAGTGAGTGGTCTTTATAAGGGAACTCTGAGTAATAGGAAGTTTGCTGTTTGGTTAGAGCCAGTTCATGAAACAGATGTTTCCTGGGGACTGAAGTTAGGTTGAGATTCCTGAAAGGGTGGATTGCCTTGCATGCTGTTTGACTACCACTGTTCTAGGACTGGTAGATATGTGTAAATAGAAGAAGTTATTCAACAAATATGCCCAGACTGGGAGTCAATGAGGCTTTTTTTCTTCCTTGGCAAATTGATTTGCTATCTTTTAACAAAAGGGTGATGCTTGTATCTAAATACAACAAAGGTATCAGAAGAAGTGTAAATGAGAATCAAACATCTTTTCTGCTTTTTACTCATCACACCCATACCCAATCATTCATTTTTGAACATACATACTTTATTTGGAACTTTTTAGTAAATTGTAGATTGAAACATTAAGCAAGACACACAGCATCTGTTACATACAAGATAAAGACCTCTAACATTCACAAGACAGACCTAAGTTGCTAAGGATTTCCTTTTCATAGATAATTTTAACTGTATAATTAAATCTGAGGCAGCAGCATAGGGAGGCAGGTGGGAGCTGGTACATACGGGGAGCTAGGAGGTAGCAGCTAATTCCCTGGGAGTGGTACGCACTGGCTCCTGGAGAGCCAGCTGCAGGTGCATGTAACCACTGAGGGTTTTTTCAGTGTTTATATGTTTACACAATTACCCACATTTTAACATTCCCTAACTGAAACACAGCTGCTTTTCAGCTGAATCTGTTGTGAAGCTGTTATTTTAACTGTATCTATCTTGTCATATCTAAACTTAAAATTACCTGAAGTTACCGACACACATTTTCCCCACACTTAGCTCATATATTTATTGCAGTTTCAGTGTAAAATCCTGGTCTCTTTGAAGTCCAAGGCAAAAATCCCATTAACTTCTTAGTATCTATCCATTAGTGTTACTTAGACACAGTTTACTTAATTTACCAAAGAAGCAAGTCAGGTGAAGTAGTATCTTTTGGACCAGTGATAATATAAAATAGGTGGTGGATAATATAAAATAGGCAGTGCAATAAAAAGACGTTACCAACCTGTGTCTCATCCTGCAACCAACACAGCCACAACAACACTGCAAACACAAATTACCAGAAAACATACACAGAACATAACTTGTCAAATAGTTACAGTTTATCAACTGTTAGCGTACCAAAGAGTCAAATTGCTATGAAGGACTTCCTGTTGTTGTTTTTACTCCCTTGCTCTCATTCTGACATGTATGATTAGGTTGGGAAAAGGTAAAAAATAGTAAGCCTGCGTCTAGACTGGCATGATTTTGCGGAAATACTTTTAATGGAAAAGTTTTTCTATTAAAAGTATTTCCGCAAAAGAGTGTCTAGATTGGCACGGATGATTTTGCACAAAAAGTGCTTTTGCGCAAAAGCATCTGTGCCCAGTATAGACGCACTTTTGCGCAAGAAAGCTCCGATGGCCATTTTAGCCATCGGGCTTTCTTGCGCAAAAAATTAAAGTCCCTGTCTACACTGGCTCTCTTGCGCAAGTATTCTTGCACAAGAGGGCCTTATCCCTGAGCGGGAGTGTCAAAGTATTTGCGCAAGAAGCACTGAATTCTTACATTAGAATGTCAGTGCTCTTGCACAAATTCAAGCGGCCAGTGTCGACAGTTGGCAAGTTTTTGCGCAAAATCAGCCGCTTTTGCGCATAATCTTGCCAGTCTAGACGCACCCTAAATGTGTAATTGCATCTGCCAACATCGTTTTAATGGCCCTCTTCCAGATTTGACATACATGCTAGAAGAATTCAAGTGGAAGTTCTGGATCTTTGCACTATTCCTGTACATATTTTAAATATAAGGAAAGTGATTCGATTCTTAACCAAACTTGAAATTACCTGCCAAGTATCATGACTCTTTTTAGTACACTGATTGGGGGGGGTGGGAGGAAATTTCCTGTGATATACAGTCAGTATGCATTAGGGTAAAAACCCATCAAAAGAGTTACGTGGTTAAACAATTAAAATTGAGTGTCATGACTGTAGAAAGCTGATACTTGGAGAGATTGTTGCATTGGGTTCAAATGTATCCTTTACTTGTTATTTCCCCCCACCGCCCTCTCAAAAAAAAAAAGTCATATGTTGTTACATAAGCATGTATTCTGTAAATAAAACCAGCAGGACAAGAGAAATATAATCTTCAAGTGATTACTCTGACTTCTTTGCTGTACCTTGTTCTCTTACCTTTTATTGTTTTACATTGTACGCTCTTTGGGGGCAGGTATCAAGTCATCCTGCATGTCTGTAATTGCCTAGTAGTGGTGGTAGACATTTGGGATACCACTGTCATAAAAATAAAATCTAATAAAATCTACATATTTAACAGGAAGACACTTAGAAGCATTTGAATGCTTTATACTTCTGTCAAGTCAGGTACATTATTTATAGTGTCCGACAGTGCTAGAAGCAGAGAGAAATATAAATCATATACTTTTTTTAGACCTTCTGCAAATAACATAAAATAGCTTTTCTGTTCATAAAAGGTCATCTATCTAATATCTAACATTTCCAGACAACCCAGGACTAGATGCGTTGTCTTAGTGGAAGACAGCAATGTTTCTGGCGGTAAGCTCCCAAGTTCTAGCTTTTGTGCTCATGAGATAACACATCTCAAACGCACTGCTCTAGGGCTGAATATGGAATGCAAGTGTAATTTGTATGTGGGTGTGGGATGAGTATGTGTTCATGTGAAATTCCACATGTGGGGAAAAAGAAAGGAAAGGCTGCTTAAAGAAATGGCAGCTGGTTGAAGCTGCTCATAGGGTTGGAATGTCATTAATCCTAGCAAAGAGAGATTAATGGGCAGAACCAGTCAAAGTTCTGTAATACATTTATGTTATCAAATGGATGTTGCCACTATGTATGCTTATGATCTTATGGTGGCATGTAGAGTGCTGCCCCTTCCACTGTGCACTCTACAAATGCATAGTAGGAGCTATTCCCAGCTCCAAGAACTTTGTCTACATCAACAAGGTTGATGCTGGGTGGGAAGGGAAATAGAGACACAGAGAAGGGACAGTGACCTCTTAGACACAGCAGACATGGTAAAGCTAGGAATAGAGCCCAGCTAATGTCCTCTGAAGTTCCAGCCCACTACAACATGCTTCCTTTGCATTGTAATAGTTTGGGATGCACAGAGGTTTTGTGTGTGTGAGTGCACAGTTGGTATGAAGTGTTCATATATTAATGTCCAGGAATGCATGTGTTACATAGAGCTGGGAGAAGTGTTGGTGTTTACGTAAAAGTGAACAGATTTCTATCTGGGCTGCTGAGGTTTTTTTATCCCTTTTTGCAGGGTTGTTATACATAGAGAGAATCCCATTAGTGCCAGTCAGTAATAGCAACAAAACGTTATCCAAATACCATCCTATTAAAAACAGGAGTTGAAATTAAGGTCTACGACCAAAATAACAATTTTTACTCACAGGCAGTTTTCTTATTTGAATGGGCTCTGGAAGAAGATGGGATTTAATCACATCTCCCAGATACTACAGGCAGTCCCCGAGTTACGTGGATCCGACTTACCCAGACTGCCCAGAGCACAGAGGTCCCACCACCTCGACCTCCGGGGCGAGAAAAGCTGCTCCGGGTGCCCCTGGTCTTGCTGGGGACTGTCTCCAGCAGACCAGGGACCCCGGAGCAAAGCCGGGGAGGCAGAGGGGTCCCGCGCCTCTGAGGCTTTGCTCTGGCAAAGCCTCAGAGGCGCGGGACTCCGCCGCCACTGCAGCTTTGCTCCTGGTGTCCCTGGTCTGCTGGAGACAGTCCCCAGCAGACCAGAGGCACCAGGAGCAAAGCCGCAGCGGCGGCGGGGTGCCGCGCCTCTGAGGCTTTGCCACCCAGCAGACCAGGCTTTTGTTGTGGACCCTGCGGTAGAGCAGCTGGGGTGCTGCCGGGTTGGTCCTGCAGGGACCTACCTGGCAGCCCAGCTGTTCTGTCCCAGGCTCAAGATTCAGCCGCTGTTGAAACTGATCAGTGGCTGATTCCAGGAAGCTGGGGGCAGAGCAATTCTGCCTCCAGCTTCCTGTAGTCAGCCCCTGGTCAGTTTCAGCAGCAGCGGCTGAATCTGGAGCCAGATCCGACTTGCATACAAATTCAACTTAAGAACAAACCTATAGTCCCTATCTTGTACGTAACCTGGGGACTGCCTGTAGTTGCACTACTCAAACAAGCTAATTTATTCTTTTCCAGAAGAGCAGTGAAACCTATTTACCAGCACCTTCAGTTATTGTATTCTCCAAAATTCATGTAAGTTGTTCATGATGTTTTACCATCAGCCATGGGAATACCCCAGGTCCCAGTGTACCAGAAAGCATTTAGCCCAGAAAATGTGTAGTTAGCGGATTGGGTTTTACCACCACACGTTAACTCAGACCAGATACATAATTCACACAATTTTAAATTAAACACATCCTGTATTACGTAAATCCCTCAATATAAATGATTGGACTCAGCATCTGCGCTTACCAGCATGTTTTCCTTCTAACTCTCCTCCTCTAGTTTAGTCACTGCTTTGATCCTATCAGATGAGGCTAGGTTTTTCCTTACAGAGTTTAAAAAAAAAATCTTCCTAATTCCTGGGAGTGAGAAAAAACAAAACAAAACTTATAAGCAAACAGATAAAAAAAGAGGGAAGCCTCTGCTTTCCCTTCCTGAGGCATTCCACTTGTAGAGATTCTTTAAATTCACAAATCCAGAGGGGAAAACAAACCATTTAAATAAGTTTCCATCAAATTGTTCCTGATCCTAATGCTCTGCGTGCTACCTGCAAAGGGAAACAGGCAGGACAGAGTGGAGGCAAAGTGCTGTTGTGACATGTGGTCTCAAGTTATTTCTTAGCATATGACTAGTATGTAATTTTTGAAGAATTTTTGTTCGGTCCTGTCCACCACTTACATTAGCAAAACTTGTTGCTGAAGGGTGTGCAAAAATGTTCCCCCGAGTGACATAAAATTCACTTAGATAAGTGTTTGTGTCCACAAAGCAGGAAAGTTTCTTCTGCTGACATTGCTACTGCCACTCATTGAGGTGGTTTTATGTTGTTGACTGGAGACCATTATGTGGCTACACAAGTGAGCTTGCATCTCCATCCGTACAGCTCTGCAACTGTAAGTTTGCTAGTGTAGGCATGGCCTTAGTTTTGTGGTGATTATTCTTCTGGGGGAGCTGTGGTAAGCTGCATGCAAGATTTGGCTCTGCTTTTTGAGAGAAATTGTCAATTGGGTTTGCTGGTTTGGGCCTGAGATATCTGAAAGAGAAGGATTGCTGTGTGTTGTTTGACCATTTCTGTTCAAGGGCCGGTGTACAAATTGTACTAAAAACATACCTGTACCCCGTATCACTAAGATTGCTTTTCCAACAGGAAAACAATCAGAGTTGTTGACGTGTGTTGGCTCTCAGCAAAGGGGCAACAGAGCCTTCATACATTGCTGTGGCTGTGTTCTATGTCTACTAGGCTAGTGTAAGCCTCCAGAATTACTTTCTGGCCTGGACTATTAAGCCAAGAAGAGCCACCCTTACTGGAGGCAAATAGAAAAGAAAAGGTCATGTAGGAAAAATGAAATTTCTGGCCAGCACATAAAAGAGAGAAATGAAAAATGCCTTTGCACAGTTTGCTTAGCACAGAGAATAAGCCTCTTGCCTCAAATTTAGCTGAATGTAGGCAGCAGGGAAGGTTCTCTTGCAGTTGTTATTTTCCCCTAATTTTTTTTATCATCATCATCAAGAAACAGCCTGGAAGAGGTTTTAACCATTTCCCATTGCCCTAAGGATCATTCATCTCTGATCTATTCCTATTTTTGATGCTTTCACTGGCAGGAGTATTCTGGGGGTGGGAGAGGGAAGGGAGGGATGGCCTTTAGTGAAGGAATAGGTGGAGTTGTCGGAGATGATGGGGAGAGGATAAGGTCAGAGATCAGTTTTTGCTGTCTATAATTTAAGAAAGTGGGGGGACATTGATGAGAAGATGATGGAAAGAGAGAAATGGGAGCATAAACAGAGGAGGATCTGTTGAAGTGGAAGGGAAGATTTGAGAGAACAGCCAACAGCTGATAGAATGACTCTGGTTAGGGGTCTGTGGACGCTCAAGGTACATCTACACTGCATGCTTATTTTGAAATAAGCTATTCTGGAAGAAATACTCCAAAATAGCTTATTTTGAAATAGCATGTCTACACTACAGGGATGTCTCAACATTAGTCTGAAGCAGGCTTCCCTAATGTGGACGTGCTGCCTCGATTTAGAGCCCCAGGGTGCACTAGGGAGTAATTAGTTTGAATGGCCCTGGGGAGAAGCTATTTCACTCTACTGCTATTCCAAAACATCTGTTTTGGAATAGGTGATATTCCTCATGGATTGATGTTTACAGAAGTCAGAATAAGCCGTCTGTTATTTTGAATTTATTTCGAAATAACAGAATTGCTGTGTAGATGCTCACATTGTTATTTTGGAATTACGGCCGTTATTCAGAAATAACGCTGCTGTGTAGACACACCATCACAGAGTGTAAATGTGTAAAATAAAGGAACCAAGAAGAAACACTTGATGTTGAGGACAACACTAGACTTGGGAGGAGACAGGAAGAAGATTCACAGTAAGTAACCTGAAGAAGTGATTCTCCATTTCAGTGGAGAAGCAGGAAAAGAGGTGCACTGAAGCCTAAGAAAAGGAAGGTTTTTATGGGAATGTACGTGACTGACTGATTCAAAGACAGCAGGGAGGTTGAGGAATATGGAGAAAAGACTCTTTAGATTTAGGGCAGTATCAGTGGACTAGAGAAAGCTGAAGTCAAACTGTAGGGGGTGGGGCGGTCAAGGAAGGAATTGGAGGAAAGAAATTTAACAATGGGAACAAACTGCTCAGTAAGTATAGCTGTATAAACAAATGGAATGGGGATGTGTGGAGAAAGAGAAAAGGGTCAAGTGAGGATTTCTTAGAGGTAGGGAAACAACTTCATGAAGGAATGCAGGGGGAAAGGCAGCATTACCAACGCTCAGGATTTTGCCAGTCTCATATTTGATATTTTATTTTATATTCCAGATCCTGTGATATGTAATTAGGTAAAATTCTCAGCTTTTTTTTAAGTGTGTTTTTTAGATTGCGGAGAAGAGCTTGAAAACATGATGGTGCTGGGAAGAACTGGCTTTTAAGCTGGCTCCCCCCAGCATCGGCTCCTCCCCCCCACACTAGGTAAGCTTATGCCTATCAGGTAGTCATCTAGTTGCTTACATCCCTAGTTGGCAATACTGGAAAGGAGCTAGTGGAGAGACAGCCGTTGATAATTTGCAGTAAATAAGATTTAGATTTTGTCACGGATGTTTTTAATAAAAATCATGGTCCTGTCGTGGACAATAAACAAACAGTCATGGGAGCCTGTGACCCGTCTGTATTATGTATTTAAAAATCCCTGAGAAAATGGGAGGGGAGGAGCGTTCAGCATCCACAGCAGCTTAGGCTTAGGGTTTCCCCCAGGATACCTGCTGCTGCCCAGCAGGTAGCAGCTGAGAGCTGTGGGGCTGCCTGCTGAGAGCTAAAGCCCTGGGCAGAAAATGGAAGTGACCTCCATGAGTCAGAACCTTATTGATAAGGGATTGAGGGGCGGGAGCAATGGAGGTTAGGAAATGTGCAGGGATTGGTTCAGTTTGAAACATCTAATGAATTAGAGAGAATAAACTTGGCCGTCTTCAGGTCAGACACATGGTAATGGAAGCGGCTGGGAGGAAACCAGGGAATGTAACACACCTGCTAGATTCTTTTAGTATTGCCTGTAAGCTCTAAGGCAGAGAGTATGGAGGAAGGTAGAAAAGGAAAAGAGCGCTTGAGCAAAGACCTAAAATGGTGACAGGTTGTTGTGTACGGGAGGCATGCAAGAGGAAGAGTAGGATGGGTAGGACAGGTGTGAACCAGAAGGAACAATGTACACTGGAGAAAGCTGACTGTCTTTGGGACTGCCTCTCCTAGAGCTCAGCAGCATGGAGAAAAAGAGAGAGTGGTTTCTGGGGGAAAAAAAACACCCCCAAACCTGGGGATTAGGTATGTAACAGTGTAGACTAAATGATTAACTGATAAGCAAAAGCTTATAGGTTGATGCTATAGACTACACGCATTTCTCCCTCCTCCCTCTTGCCAGTACATTTTTTAGCAGGCTGGCCAGCAGCCTGGCTCAGCCCTGGCTTGTGCTAGATCTTGGACCCTCTTCTGCTGTGGCTCTGAATTTAAAGTGTATTAGGAGCCAGGCAGGTAGCCTGGCTCAGTTCCAGCCTGCGCTAGATCTGGGAGCTCAGCCACCCTTCCCCACCCCAGACGGGCGGCTGCCACCGCACGCTGTTGCTTCTGTATCAGAGGCAGCAGTGCAGGGCAACAGGAAGCCAGTTCACAGGAGGAGCTGGTTTTTAAACTGGCTCCCTTCATGGACTAGCTCCCGCCTGGCACCCCACACTGCTGCCTCTGATACAGAGGCAGCAGCATGGAGTGACGGGACACCTCGCGAGCGAGGCCAGAGCGCACTGGCTGCTGGCCCCACCCTGGGGACTATAGAATAACTGAGTAACCGATAAGTATTCATGAGATTAATCGACTATTCAATTAATTGATATTTAACATCCTTACTGGGGCTATGCAGGGTATGCAGCTTAATGGGAGAGGGGATATGCATGGTATGCAGCTTAATGGGAGAGGGCAAAGGAGTCACAGAAGGTGGAAGTTTGCTTATAACTAAGATTAAGATTTTGTCATGGATAATTTTAGCAAAAGTCACAAACAGATCACGGGCAGTAATGAAAAATTCATGAACAAAAAGGAGAGCCTGGGCAGCTGCAGATAGGCTGGGAGTACCATGGTCCCCCCTCCACTGGCAGCTCTGGGTGTCCCCCCTGTGCCCACAGAGGCACATGTCTCCAATGGTTTCCCCTGCCTTGACAGTCAGGGGACTGGCAGGGATCCCCCGCTGTCTGCAGGAGCCAGAAGTTCAGGGGAGCCAGGAGTTCAGGGGGGGAGCTGCAGGGATCCCCCTACTGTCTGTGGCAGCCAGGGGCAGTGGGGATTCCTGTCACTGATAGAGGCAGAGCGCAGCAACGGTCTCTTCTGCCTGGGTGGTGGAGCGCTGTAGGGATCTCTCGCCACCTCACTGTACGCTCTCTGCCTCCACAGGCAGCAGGGGACCCTGCAACTTCCCACTGGTGCTGGCTGAAGTCACAAAGGTCTTTGGAAGTCATGGATTCTGTGACTAAAACACAGTCTTACTTATAACTGAGATTGTGGAGTTGACAGACAGTCAACGGAGAAGGGGACAGGTCCAGCAGAGACTAAATTGATTGAAAAAAATCACAGGAATGGCACATGACAGTGTCTGAGGGAGGAGGAGGATGGGGGCCAGGGAAAGGAAACTGACATTGAGAGGTCAGAGAACAATGTTCTGTGAAGATCCGGTCCAGAGGGGAGCTGTGGCTGAGAAGGATAACATGTTTACCTGACACTAGAGTTCTAACACAAACCTAGCACTGAGTGCCCTAAGGCTGACATTCAGCCTATCCCAAAGCATGTTATATAAAGAAAGAAAAAGTAAACCATGGAATTAGCTCAAGGCTGACCTCTCAGCAACCTTTAGCATTGAATTTCCTGGGTTTATTAGCATGTGTCATATGCTCAGTATCATTTCACTGTTTATTACTTTTATCCTCTTTTCTTGACAGAAAATTAAACACACTTAGACCAGGCCTTCGGTTTGGCATCTTTCCAATCTTGTTGGTAAATATTCAGAATAAAATGTAAATTGGCTTGTAGAGAAAATAGTTAGCTACCCAAAAAAAAAAAAAAAAAAAAAGAACCTGGAAAAGCCTAGCAAGTAAGAAAAAGAAACAGGTCAGCTGTGTGAACAATCCATTTAGCAGAGCATTAGCGATATAAATGAACAAATTAAATACGTCAAAGTTAGAGTTACAAGAGAACATTTTCAAAAGTGCCTCAAGTGACTTAAGTGCTGATGCCCAAGTGACTGTCGATGAGATCTTAGAATTGTTATATGCAACGTGGGCATATGAATCCTAAACCAAATTATCTTTATTGCACTGAAAAAGTAAGGGGTAGATAGATATTTTATGTTAAAAAAAAATGTAATCTCTTTCTTCTGCCTCAAAAGAATCAAATAGTGAAGTGTTGGGGCTCATGTAAATCTGCCTAGTCATTAAAAATACCAATAGCTGGGTATGTAGTGCTTGTGAGAACAGTTGACTGCTCTATCGGTTGGAAAGTTGGCAGATCTCTCGAAACATATTATAGACAAACATCTATTGAGAATTGTGGTTGTTAATATTGGTACTACTAGTAAAAGAAGAGGCTTAGGAGAGATGACTTGGAAGTTATATTTAGATTAAGATTTATATTCAGAATTTCTATGTTATGTTTCTTCTGGTTCTGTGGATAAGAACAGTGAGACCGTAGGGCTTGTGCATGTCTGTGTATGGACAAGATGATGATTTCAAGTAGGGATGAAAAATTCCAGTTAATCAGTTAACTGGTTAACCATTCCGTTTAACCAATTAAGCAGGAAGACAGGGGGAGACTACTGTAGCCCAGCTACCAGCTTTGGCCCCACCCGGGGCTGCTGGCTGACTTCTGATGCTTACCCGTTAACCGGTTACCTGTTCACATGCCTAACTTCAAGTAGAAGAAGTTACATTTATAAGGCAATGATGAACTGTTTGGGAAAGGGAAAGATGTCTCTTAATCAAAGTGGAACCAGATTGCTGTTACAGACAGTTGGATGACTACATTTTGCAAGGTTGATTGCCCAAACTGGAGTTGGAGGAAAGCTGACAGGTGCCAAGGGACATGGGTGTTTGTCAAAGACATCTAGTAGGGATGTCAAGAATATAAATGTATCTGTCTCTAGCATAGGCTAGGAGAGAAATTAAAAGTGCAGGAAGGACAGGTGTTGAGTACAGGGAATAAAACCTTGACATGTTAAGCATCTCTGAAATATGAGCGGGTCACAAACTCAACGGACACCTCTGTTACTGGCAATGAACTACCCAAAAAGGATAGCTAAGGTCCTAAGAGTGAGAGAATAACACTCCTATCAAAAAGATTCCCTGAGATCCTATGCTCTGTTCCTACGTTATAAAATAGTCGGTTTCTGTTTTCCTATGATATATGAACTGCAGTAACCTCAATAATACGGAGCAATGCCTAGCTGTATTGTAGTCCAGGTTGCAGCAATGTTTCTGTTTAATGCAAAGTTTGCATTAATCTTGGGTACAGGTGAATTTCCATTTAAAGTAGCAGAACAGTGAAGTGTTTAGTGCATTCTGTGGAATCTTGAGCACCAAATGGATCAGAAAAAAAGTAAGGGGCAATAAAACTTTTTTCATAGGTTTATCCACTCTGATATGTGGCTTCTCTGAAAGGCCAAGAAATTTGGCATGCTTTGAGGATTATCCTGCCTGGTATGTTGGCACACAATGTCTGTGTGTCAGTTCAGTGCTGTACCTGGCTCGGTCCCTGTTTATTTCCATAGCGTAGTTGAGAGAGTGTAATTCTAGAACAAATTACACATTCTGAGAGAGACTGTAATTTTCCCTAAAAGGATCTTACTATCACGTTGCTGCCATTATGGATTAAAGGGAAGAGCAATGGGGTATTATGATGATTTTATTCCTCTATGTGGTCCTGTTCTAAAGTGAAGCCTAATAGTAGTGATCTTATGCTGTTCTGAAACATTCTGCATATCGTCAGTGCATCCTAACTGAATCTAGGACACTCAAAGCTATGCACATTTAGATCTGTTTTGTGCCTGCTCTCATTAATGTCTATTAAATTTACTTGGAGGCTTTTTTATTATTTTATGGGATGATAAAAGTCTGTTTTTGTTAAAGTAGATATGTCCTGCAATCTTTGTATGCGATAAAGAATAAAATAAATGAATTGAGACATTTACGCACCATTGTTTCATGTCTGTGGTTTTTCCAATGAAAACCTTTTCTTTCAGTCACTGAGTCATAAAAGTGTTTTTTCCTCTGGTACTAAACTTCATGACTCACTGTATATATACAGTGAATCTGCAAGAGGAATTCACAGCTGCTTTGAAGAGTGTGTGGCAGAAGAGAAGACTAGAAGGAGCTAATGGCATTTTTGCAAAAGTATCTTACAGGTGAATGTTCAGTGAGGAAAATAAGTGAAAACTGGCTGTAAATGCAGTCTCGTGTGGTGGGGATAAATAATTGAGAACCTTATTTGTGATTTATATAATTTGGGATATCTGTGTACTAACTTTCTGGGCGTGATATGAAGACTAGTTGCCTTTATGACATCATAATCTTTCTGTTAGTCATGTGTTTCATGCACTGTTGTTCATGAACAACAACAACAACAAAAATCCCCGCGATCAGAGGCAACATGTTGCTGGGTTAGGGGCGGACAGATGGTGGTAATTTGTTGCTTGGCTTGTACTGAGCATGCTCACAAAGAGTGTGCATGTTCAGTAACAATTGCTGAAGCCTCTGCCTCCCAGTGCCCACCTGTGGTCGGCAAGTCTGGGTTGTCTGTGTTGAAGACTGTGTAGTTCAATGGTGGGCAACCTGAAGCCCATTGGCCACATATGACCCACTGGGGCTCCACCTGCGGTCCGCAGATCTCCTGTCTGCTCCCCTCTCCCACATGCCTCTCACGCTGGTGAACAAGATCCCCACATTTCCTACTCTTTTCCTTCCCTCCCAGCGCTTTAGATGCCGATCTGTGCTCCGTCCCGCTCTCCCCCCCCACCAGAACTTGAACAACTGTGTGGCATTTCAACTCTGTGAGGGAGGGGGAAGAGCAGGGATGGAGCACGAATCGGCAGATTTGCGCACTCCAAAAGTGCTGCGAGGAAGGGGGAGGAGTAGGAAAGGCAGGGGTCTGGTTCCCCAACACACAAGAGGTGTGTGGATGAGAGGGGCAAACAGGAGGTCTGCGGCTGTGCAGGTGGAACATGGACCGTGAGTTGCTGCAGCTGCTGAGGTGAAGGGAAGGCCATCCACGTGGCCCACTCGCTATTTTTGGTTGCCCATCGCTGATGGAGTTTATGCCAGAAAAACGGTCCCCAGCAGACCACAGGCTCACGGACTGAAGCCACAGCCGCGGGGGGGTCCCCAGCAGACCACAGGCACCCAGATTGAAGCGGCAGCAGCGGCGGTTCCCCGCACCTCTGAGGCTTTGCTCTGGCAAAGCCTCAGAAGCGCGGGAACCCGCCCGGTGCCCCTGGTCTGCTGGAGACGGTCTCGGAGCAGCTTACCAACGGGGCTTTCTCGCCCCGACTTCCGGGGCGAGAGAGCCCCGTTCATAAGTGCGGATCTGACATAAGTCGGATCCGCGTAAGTCAGGGACTGCCTGTAGTACAAAACTTTTTATCAGGGTTTTAACAATTAAATTCACATTTAGGCAAATGAAGTAACACCATGCAATAGCTTCATAAGAAAATTATGAATTACAGAAAGAACGCAAGAAACAAAGGTTTCATTCAAGAACTTCTTACTTTCCTCTCTTCCCCACAAATAAATTCAAGGATGGGAAGCAGACTTTGGACAATAAAGTTCTGTACTTCTCTTTATCTACTCTCAATTTTCTACAAATGTATTTATAAAGACCTACTTCTAGTTCAGTGCAATATATAAAAACTTATTGGTGTGACACTTCTGGTAAGTCAAATGAAGAGGAAATAGCATTGACATTTCTGTCATGGGTGTAGCCCTTGTTTGTAGTGAGAGGGATTAATATATAGTGGTGTAGAAGCCCAGAGTTCCATTTTTAATTATCTTTATGTGCTCAGTGACTGTGTATTGGTGGTCATGTGTTGTCCTCTTATCCTTAACTCCAGTGTTCATCTTGGAAGAGGGTTCCCTATTATTTACAGCCATCTTTCTTTCCTTTTCCTTTCCTTTTCTCTCTCCTGATTTTTGCTCTCAGCCTACTGGTCTTATATTTTCTCTCCTGCTTATTGCCATCTTGTATTTTGCCTGTCTACATTGCCCCTACAATACCATAGTATCTGAGTACCTTATATTCTTACCCCTGTGAGGTAGGACAGTGAGATTATCCTTGTTTTTACAGATAGGGAACAAACACAGAGAGAGATTAGGGGATTTGCTGAAGTTCCCAAAGGAAATCTGTGGTGGAGCACTCAAATCCAGATCTCCCAAGTCTTGGCTACTGCCTTACCACTGGATCTTTTCCCCTCTTTCACCATGTATGATTCTTTATCCTCTGAGAGAGTTAATTTGTTAAACTTTAACCACTATAACAGTTAAAACAACAATATTAACTTGTGTTCCTAGAATTACTATCATTTAAAGGGGAAGCCAGCAATGCTATAAAAAGATTCTGAAAGAAATGTGGGGTGTTTTTAAGGACAAGCAGGTGATACCCCAGTTTGTAAGTAAAATGGTAGAGTAATAGGAGCCAAATTATTGAAACTTTCAAAAGATCGTTGGTAAGAATGCATTACTAACCTTGAGCTGTCTTATGTAAGACAATTACAATATACCTTTCCTCCTAGTAAATCATTACCTCAACTTTTAAGGCTGCGCACAAGTCCAGATGCACAATTATTTGTAGCAGATATCCTGAGAAATTGCTTGCAACCAAAACTAATAGTGAGTACTATAAGCGAATTCTATTTTAAAATATAACTTGGAATGATAGGTTTGCTGTCATGAATACTTAATTGTGGCCTGCTCTACTGTCTGTGGAAATAAATACAAATGTTTGTCAGCCTTAAAGGCATTGGGATTTGGTCTCGAAGCCTATGTCTACACAGCAGCATTATTTTGGAATAATTGACATTATTCCAAAATAATATAGTGCGGGTATACGCTACAAGCCTTTATTTCAAAATAATGTCAAGTTGGAGGACTTCTTACTCCAACTCATGGTAACCCTCATTTCAATCTCCAGAATTCAGTGAAAAGTAATCACTAAAAGTTCTCTTCGTGATGCAAGGGCTGGACTAGATGACTTCTCAATGTTTCTTCTTTGTTTTCATCATAATGAATGAGCAAAAGGGGTAAAATTTAAGGAAACGCCACTTATTTTGCATGTATATAATAGCTATAATTCTAAAATAAAATGATCTATTAAATAAAACTGATCTATCTAGAATAGCAGACAAGTAAAAACATAAACTGTTTCAGTATTATAATTTTACAAGTTACATTTGAGAATTATGAACCTGAATGCAAATTTTCTAATTACATTTAACAGTCTTAAAATAATGAAATACCTAAAAGATGCATGTTTTCTTTTCACTGGAATCCTAGAGTGTCTTTGCAGCTTTTTCAAATTACTTTGCTGTCTTGTCAGGGTGGCATTTCTGAGCTCTCTAAAGTTAGATATAAGGAAGTTAGGGTTGCTTATCTAAATATAACTCTCTTCTGCATATGAGTAGTGTCTCCTACTGCATGCTACTTCATGTACTCTGTATACAGAATCCTGGAAGTCAATTATACAGAGACAGTGGAATTTTCAAAACCATTCCCTATTGGCCTAACATTGACATCGGAATTGTCGTTATTAGGAGTCAGCTGAAGGGCACCTCTGAAAATTCTACTTTAAGTGCAGAGTGAATGAGGCAAGAAGTCCATTTCAGCAAAAACCCTACAAGTCTCTGGAAAACATTGTAAAATAGGAATTATACCTACTTCGCAGGGGAGCTGGAGGATTAATTCATTTGTATTTTGAAAACTGAAGACTGGATAGAAAATGCTCTAGAAATGTGAATTATTTTTGCTTGGGCTAACCACATTCGCGGGAACCCGGTTTGATATAAGACTTGGCTTGCTGCACTAACTTTGCTACATTCTGCTCCTCTCAGTGTGTTTTGTGCATTACAGATATATTGTAGCAGGATGGACTTAATAGGGAGAACAGTAGCCAAACATAAGGAGTGCTATAAATCATCTCTTCGATTAAATTGAACCCCTGGGTTACTGACATTAGAGCAAGAAAGTTCATTCATATGAGAAAATTGTTAAATGTTTTCAGTCTAACTAGATAGTGTATGGCAATTGTAAGTCACAATTTTCAAGAGAAAATAGCAAATTTCAGAGGCTTCACAGACACCTTACAGTGGACTTATTTTTCATATGTGTGGGCCCTGAACTTTCTGAAAATAAGGCCATATTTTAAGGCATCTCAGTTTGAGCATGCAGAAACTGAGGCATGAAAAATCACTACTTATTTCTGAGAATTTTGACCTTAATTGGTAACATATTGGCTATTTCTGCTCTTCAAAGTAATAGAGTGGATTACTTACAGAACCTGCCTTCGGCTCATTCTGGAATCTTCCTTTCTTCCAATAAATATGCCTTGGCCATTAGATGAGAGACACTTGTGTAAGGATACCGCTACTGCTCTGCGGATGTATGCTTCATTACACTCCTCTCTAGTCCCGGATTTTACTAAATTGCAGTTGTTGCCATTTTGTGGTCAATCTAGGGACAACAGGAAATGATGAATCTGTGGAGGTTTAGACAAAAAAATACCATGCTGATCAATTTGTCTGTCTGTCTGTTCTGGCAAGTTATTTTTTAAAAAGTATTTTAAACATTGATTTAAAATGTAATCTGTAAATTGTGTACTGTATAGGGTACATTGCTATACTGCGCAGATTGTATTTATGTTCTCTATTTTCAGTCCCTCGGAGTTTGTTTGTGTAAAATATTTATATTGCGTGCACACACACACACACACACGTACAGAGAGAGAGAGAGAGAGAGAGGAAAGCACTGTTCCCCCTTAAATTAGTTTAATTACAATAAAGGAGAAAATAAGTTAGTTCATTTCCTGCAGTGATGACTGTTTAAATCTGGGCTACTCAACATGCAGCCCATTTGTTTGCGGCTCGTGGTGTGGTTTGGATTTATGTGAGGCTCAACGCGTGGCCCGGCCCACAGGTGGGAGCCAAAACAAAATCAGTCAATATCATGGTCTTCTGTTGATAGGGATTTTAGTAGTTCAATTCCTGGACTGTCACTGCTCATTAAAAGTGCTGTCACATGGGTGGAAATTGGGTACGGCAATCTCTGACCAACAGGAGCTGTGATCCCGGTACCTGCAGAGGCACAGATAAATATGTCTGTGTGGGTGCCCACTGAGGGCTAACCCTGGCAGACCCGAATCAGCCCACGAACTGGTATTTGCCCACCCCGGCCTAGTGCAGGGGTGGGCAATAATTTTTGATGGGGCGCCACTTCCAAGATTTTGTAAAGTGGTTGAGGGCTGCACTCTTCCAGAATATTAATGGAGAAGGAGCAGGGTCTAGGAGGGAGGTTGGGTGCAGAAGGGAGCTTGGTGTAAGGGATTAGGGTGCAGGAGGGAGAATGGGGTCTGGGAGGGAGTTTGGGCAAAGGAGGTAGTTGTGACCTAGGGCAGGGAACTGGGGTGCAGGGTTTTGGCATGTGACTTAGGGTAGAAGGGGATTGTGATCTTGGGCAGGAGATTGGGGTGTCAGATCTGGGAAGGGGTTTGAGTGAATGTGGAGTAGCGGGGCAGGAGTGTGGGGCACAGAGTTGGGGAAGGGAGGGACTGAAGTGCCAAAGGCAGGTTCTCACCAGGAGACTTGCCCGCCTGCAGAGCTAAAGGCTTTCAGAGCTTAAAATGTTTCTGCCTGCTCAGCCATGTGCTAGAGTGAGTGAGCAGGAGACAGCTCCCATTGGCCAGGGTCTGTCCAGAAACTGGCCAATGGGATTGTACTGGGGGCGGGAGCAGCGTTTGAATCTTCGCCCCCCTCCCCTCTGAACTCAAAGAGAAAGTACCCAGCAGCCGGGTTTCTTAGCAAATGGGGCTGCGGGGCAAGCAGGGGAGCCTACCTGGGGCTCCCCACTGACTCCACGGGCTGGATTTGGTGGCTTGACAGACTGTATCTGGCCTGTGGGCCATATTTTGCCCAGGCCTGGCCTAGTGCCTGCCCCCAAATGCCGACCGACACAAGGAGAGTAATTATCCAGGGGAGCTGCTCTTCTCCCCACTCGCCATCCCCATAGTGTGATCTGTGTTTCAGGTATCCATGCATGGCAGTAAAGCGACAACTTACATAGGCATAAGACAGTTGCATAATTTGAAATAATGAATATAATCTCTGCAGTCAGAAAACTGGCGGAAGTTGGAATCTCTTTAATATAATACTTTTGCTTGTGCATACAGCTGTACTAACACAATGCAACATTTGAGTTAAGGCGTCTGTTAAAGTCCTGGCACCAAAGATAGTTTTCATACTGAGGCCTTTAATTGATAGATATTCAAAGTGATTCTGTGTTTGGTTGCATCAATGTGCTGCTTGAACTAGGCTTTCAGCTGACCTTCAAAAGGAAATAATCTCAAAAGGAAGAATTTAAGTTTGCCAAGATCCAGATAAGGACATGGTAATTGGACAGCCCGTGGCTTTGTGGATTAGAATATAAAATACAATTTGTTTGATGGCGTAATGCAGTTGCACCAAGAAAATGGTAAACAAAATGTGTAAGGCTCATATGATGTGATTACAATCTGAAGATTTGAGTCTCTTTTAATTTTCTCTGAAGAGCAAATCTGATTTGTAGAAATGTTCATTCTGATTAAAAAGAGGTTGAGAAATATGGCTAGCCTACATTTTCTTAAAGCTATGGAGCTTTTAATTTAACCGCCAGAAATAAGGTTCAGTGACTTTGAGTGCAGCTTTGTTGTTGAAATCATTATTAGCATTTTATTTATTTACTTTTAAAACCCTGGTGTTTCCTCTTTATTGCTGTAACATTCTTGCTCTGATGTCATATGTGGTGGTTATTCCCAATGACCTACTAGATACATAAATAATACTTCCAAACAGTCAGCATATGTTCTTGTACTGACAACTGTAGACCATTTTAAAAAGACCCAGACAGGTGTAGATAATTGTAAGTAACAAAAATGGGATCTAGAGTAGGATTTTCAAAAGCACTCAATGTTGACTTCAGTGGGAGAAGAAATTGGTCAGTTCAGAGCTTTCCGATACCCAGTTTATGAGCTAGATCTGGGCTGCTTAATATATTTATTCTGTATCGTATTAGGTTCTGTGGAATTTTTGTTTGTTTTTTGAAAGTTTCTAACTCTCATAGGTCACTGCTATCTTGAATCTGCAGACAGTCTGAAACAAAGGCACTACAAGGGGGGGAGGGTGAACTCATCAGCTTGCTCATAAATTCCATTGGGGTGTTAACTCCAAGGTGAAGGCATGCCCTTTACTTGTTCTCATGTGCTATTTCATCTCTGGTCATCGTATAAAATGGGATTGGGACTTGGGTTGCAGTAATTGGTGCCTCCCATAGGGAAGGGAGGAGAGAAGCAGAGATTGAAAAGGAGAGCAATACAGGGCGAATATGAAAGTGTTCCTAAAATAAGTTTATTTTTCCAGCGAGGGATGCTAAATGGAACTTAATAAATAGCAACAGTGATAATTAAATGTTTAGTAACAACATACAGGACATACTTAGCCCTAAATATGTGCTTTGGGATCACTCTGGTGTTGGCTATTATTAGGCTAGGTTATATTGCTTTCTGGGCTGTCTAGACTCAGAAAAACACACAGGGCTTCGTTAACTTCTGTTCTTGTACACAGTTTCTGGTGATGTCAGTGAGAGTTGAATGCACTGATTGCATTTACATATGGCCTTGTAAGTTCCTGAATACTAGAAAAAAGTACTCAGTAGATTGTTAGATTTAATGGATTCTTTAAATGTTGGCGCTTGCCTCAGTGGAATGATCTTCACAAACCTGTGCACTACAAATGTTTGAGGAGTCTAGGAATTAAATAGGCTTTGGATCAGGTGCAGATTGCCAGTAACATTTTTTACGGATGGGTATGAGTCAACAGTGCGCCCTTGGAGCCAAGAAGACTAACAGCATATTGGGGTGCATTAGTAAGAGCATTGCCAGCAAATCTAACGAAGTGATTATTCCAATTTATTCAGCACTGGTGAGGCCACATCTCATAGACTTCAAGGTCAGAAGGGACCATTATGATCATCTAGTCTGACCCCCTGCACAACGCAGGCCACAAAATCTCACCCACCCCTCCTAGAATAATCCTCTCACCTATATCTCAGATATTGAAGCCTTCAAATACTTTGAAGACCACAAGATGCAGAGAATCCTCCAGCTGTGATCTGTACCCCATGCTACAGAGGAAGGCGAAAAACCTCCAGGGTCTCTGCCAATCTACCCTGGAGGAAAATTCCTTCCTGACCCCAAATATGGCGATCAGCTAAGCCCTGAGCATGTGGGCAAGACTCACCAGCCAGACACCCAGAAAGTTCTCTATAGTAACTCCTATCATCCCTCCATTGACCTATTTCCCACTGCTAATGAATGGTCAATTAGTTACCAAGATCATGTTATCTCATCAAACCATCCCCTTCATAAACCCATCTAGTTTAATCTTGAAAGCAGATAGATCTTTTGCCCCCACTACTTCCCTTGGAAGGCCGTTCCAGAACTTCACTCCTCTAATGGTTAGAAACCTTCGTCTAATCTCAAATCTAAACTTCCTACTAGCCAACTTATATCCATTTGTTCTTGTGTCCACATTGGTATTAAGCTTAAATAATTCCTCTCCCTCCCTGGTATTGATCCCTCTAATATATTTAAAGAGTGCAATCATGTCCCCCCCCTTAGCCTTCTTTTGGTTAAGGTAAACAAGCCAAGCTCTTTAAGTCTCCTTTCATAAAACAGGTTTTCCATTCCTCGGATCATCCTAGTGGCCCTTCTTTGTACCTGTTCCAGTTTGAATTCATCCTTCTTAAACATGGGAGACCAGAACTGCACACAGTATTCCAAATGGGGTCTCACCAATGCCTTGTATAATGGCACTAACACCTCCTTATCTCTACTGGAAATACCTCGCCTAATACATCCCAAGACCGTATTAGCCCTTTTCGCGGCCATGTCACAATGGCGGCTCATAGTCATCCTATAATCAACCAGGACTCCGAGGTCCTCCTCCTCCTCCGTTACTTCCAACTGATGTGTCCCCAGCTTATAACTAAAATTCTTGTTATTAATCCCTAAATGCATAACCTTACACTTCTCACTATTAAATTTCATCCTGTTGCTATCACTCCAATTTACAAGATCATCCAGATCTTCCTGTATGATATCCCGATCCTTTTCTGAATTGGCAATAGCTCCCAACTTTGTGTCATCTGCAAATTTTATCAGGACACTTCCACTTTTGGTGCCAAGGTCAGCGATTAAAAAGATTAAATAAAATTGGCCCCAAAACTGATCCCTGAGGAACTCCGCTAGTAACCTTCCTCCAACCTGACAGTTCACCTTTTAATATAACCCGCTGTAGTCTCCCCTTTAACCAGTTGCTTATCCACCTCTCAACTTCCATATTAATCCCTATCTTTTCCAATTTAACCAATAATTCTCCATGTAGTACTGTATCAAATGCCTTACTAAAGTCGAGGTAGATTAGATCCACTGCATTTCCTTTATCTAAAAAATCTGTTACTTTCTCAAAAAAGGAGATCAGGTTGGTTTGGCACGATCTACATTTTGTTAAAACCATGTTGTAATTTGTCCCAATTGCCATTAGCCTCAATGTCTCTAACTACTTTCTCCTTCAAAATTTTTTCCAAGATCTTGCATACTACAGATGTCAAACTAACAGGCCCATAGTTACCCGGGTCGCTTTTTTTCCCTTTCTTAAAAATAGGAACTATATTAGCAATTCTCCAGTCAAATGGTACAACCCCTGAGTTTAGAGATTTATTAAAAAATTTTGCTAATGGACTTGCAAGTTCATGTGTCAGTTCCTTTAATATTCTTGGATGAAGATTATCTGGACCCCCCGATTTACTCCCATTAAGCTGTTCAAGTTTGGCTCTTACATCTGGAGTATTGTGTCCAATTCTGGGCCCCCTATTACCAAAAAGATGGGGATGCATTAGTGACAGTTTAGTGGAGGGCAACAAAAATGATTGGGAGCTGGAGCACATGGTGCATGAGGAGAGGCTGAGGGATTTGGGCTTATAGAGAAGAGTAAGGGGGGGAGGGGATTTGATAGAAGCCTTCAACTACCTGAAGGGGGTTCCAAAGAGGATGGTGAGAGGCTGTTCTCAGTGATGGCAGATGACAGAATGAGGAGCAATGGACTCAAGTTGAAGTGCGGAAGGTCTAGACTGGATATTAGGAAAAGCTATCCTCCAAGGAAGGTAGTGAAGCACTGAAATGGGTTCCATAGGGAGGTGGTAAAATCGCCATCCCTAGAGGGTTTTTAGTCCCGGTTTGACAAAGCCCTGTCTGGAATAATTTAGTTGGGATTGGTCCTGCTTTTGGTAGGGATTTAGACTAGATGACTTTCTGAGCTTTCTTCCAATCCTGTGATTCTGTGGTTTCTTACCCAATAGAATATACATTTTTCTAAGTAGCCAGGGTGAGGTAGGGTTGACATAGATTGTATAAACTGCATGTTTAGTAAAATGACATAATACAGCTGATTTATATAAGTAACTTGTTAACTGATGTTGTTCAAGCTGTATGCAATACTGTTCTGGTCTATCTCTGTCCCACAAAATCTTAAGCTGGTATAATATGGCATAGTTGCACGAAGTCATGGAAATTGCACTGATTTACACCAGCGAAAGATCTGGCCCAGACTGTCCTGTCTTTGGGATCTGACAAGTTCTTAGAGCTGTTTTATTCCTTTTTAATAATTCCCAAAGCAAATCCTCCCACCTTCCCAATGCATTTCCTAATTCATTTACTTCCTCCTCCTCTTGGTAGTCAGGATGCACAGAATTCAGTTTTAATAGTTTCTCAAAGGATAGTATCAGTTTTTATTTTTAAGATTTTTAGTTTTAGCAATTTCATTTTTCAAGTTGTGGGACATCAGACATAATTATGTAATGACAATAGAAAGATTAAAAACTAAATTGCAAATAAACTCAAATTGTCAGCCTCACATGTCAAAATATACAACATAAATATCCTCAAATAAAACTGTTCTTAAGCAAAGAAAAATTATGCTCATCTACAAAGTATTATGGAAATGTTCTTGGTTCGTGTATGTACAGTGAAATGGATATTTACTGGCCTTTAGCAACAGAAATCTAATCCTTCCAAGCCTAGTGATAGTCATTGTTTCCACACCACTGGCCTTCATTAACACCCTTGGTTGAAAAAATTATGGTAAAATGGAACACCATTTCACAACTACAGTGTGACAACTGCTTCATTGTTGTAGGGAAAGAAAACCGGAGGATTATAACTGTGGCTTTGGAAGCCTTTCACATAAAAACAAATCTCTGAATTCAGTGGACTTTGCCTTTTATTAATATTATATGTTTAATTAAAAACCCTATCTTGCCAGTTTCATTATTTGTAGCTTTCAAAAGGCAGGCAGATATGGTCAGCTGAGGACTAAATTTTTACTTCTTAAAAATAACACATTTGCACAAACAGATTAAAAATTTAACAAACTAGTTCAGCAGATTTTGTTGCATCCTTTAATATAATATTTTGTCTAATTAATTTGTTGCATGAATTCCTGGAACAAGATGTTAAAGCAATATGTTTTAATCTGCTCCTCCTCCTCCTTTTGATCCTCCAACATTTCTGCATAACTGAGGGCTCCAGTACATTTAAAATGCCACAGCAGCACAGCTGAGCTGCAGCAGTCTAGACCCTACCTTTGCTAAAAGCAGGGATTCTCCAGGAAACATATCCATCTCCTGGACAGTCAGTAGCCAGCTTGATGAAATTCTTCCATTGTCATAGCACTGTTTACACAGGAATGTAGGTTGGTTTAACAACACCCCTCAGGGGTGTGAATTTTATCCTTGAACTCCATAGTCAAAACAACCACATTTTCTAAAGTAGAACAGGCCTAGCTAGCACTTTGAGATTTTAGCCGGCATGGATGGTATGGGCACCCATCAATCTCACTCCAGGTAGAAAATTTCACTCTGCATTGAAATTAGAAATGTCTGGTTTCGGCACTTCAGCAAAACACACAAGCATGTGCTGAACGTTTTATTTGCATGCCTTGGCTTTTAAACTTTCGTTTTGCAACCATTCGATAATGTGACTAAAAATATTTTTTGGCCCGAGTTCTCATTTACACTGAAAATCTCTTGACACTGCTTTAGCCATGTACAAAGGCCTGGAAATTGGAGTGAATTATACTTACACCTAGTTTAAGGCTTCCCTACTCTCAGACCAGCTTTACACCCAGTCTGAATGTGGAAAGTGCCTGTTTGAGTGAGGAAAGGGAGGAATTGTAAAACATCCTGGGCCCGATTCTCCAGTGATATACCAATTTTATATGGTGGTAACTTCACTGAAATTGGTTGAGTTATCCTGGTCAAAAATTAGGGTCAATCATATTAATGGATATGCAGTTTTTAAAAAAAATTGCTTAATTGTATGTAGCAGACCATATCCAGAATGAATCCGATCATTATAACCACTCTGTGTAAAAGGTTTGAGCTTTTCTTTTGGCTACCTACTTCTGAACATAACAATATGCTGGCAGAGATAATATGTAAATATGTGAGTAAACTATTTTACCCTTTCATGAAGATTTTTTTTCAAACTCTGTTTTTTTAAAAGATGAATGCCGATATAAATGCCTTTTTAAAAATAAAATATAAACACTGATCTGTCTACTGTATAGATTGTTTGGTTTTTTTACATGGATTTTATTATCTACACCAGGGTGGATTGAGTTAAATCAAAGCAATTAAAAAATACACCAAACATATTTTGTCAAACAATGGTGCAAATCTGATCACTAAAACATGTTAATTTACAGCTAGCCCAGTGCAACATTTTATAACATCTAAGAGGGCATACTTTTTTAGATCACTTTAACTAAATAAAACTAAATTTTAATTGTTACATAAATGTTTTACATGTGCAATTGCAACTAAGGTTGCCAGGTGTCCAGTATTGACCTGAGCAGTCTGGTATTTTTGCCTCCTGTTCGGTAAAAAAATTCAGAAAATATGGGAAACCTAAAATGTCTGATATTTTCTGATTTTTTTTTTTCCCCCCCCCACGGCCAGGAGGCAAAAATACCAGGTGCTTACCTGGTTCCGCAAGGGAGGTGTCTGGCCTGGAGCAGGAAGACAAGCTGGCAGACAGCTTAACTCTTAGGGCCCTTTTGTTGAGGAGGAAAAAACAACTCCCCCCTTTTCTTCCCCCCTCTTTTTTTCTCAACAGAATTTTTTCCCTGGTGTGTGGGGTTTTTTTTTGGGGGGGGGGGGAGGGTGTTTGGTATTTTTGGTTAAACCATCTGGCAACCCTAATTGCAGCAGACTCTTGAGTTGCCGGCTGATGACTATCCTTAAACCCTTTTTTTTAAGTTTCAAATTTTATTAACTCTCACAGACAAGTCCTCAGAACCCTAAATGTACTCTGTTTTTAAAACTTCTACAACTAGCTTTCATCCCCCCCGCCCCCATCATTTTGATGCAGATCTGATTACAAGTTACAAAAAAAGCTAAGTCTGACTGTGCTTAGCTCACATTTAATTTTGGAGTAAGCCCCATTGAAAACCAGTATAGGATGGGGTTCCTTTGGGAAAGCTGAGTAATGCTAAAGTAAAATGGGGAATAGACTTAAGGCATCATCATTATGGTCTGTGACCATGATGTTCCAAAATAAGAGGCATGCATTATGTATATAAAATAAGACAATGACACTTAGTGGCAACTCTAGATTTCTGTTACTGAAGCTTTCTCAATTCTGTGTATTTGGGTGACTAGATTTTAAATCTCTAACTAATCAAACAAGCCATAAGGATTAGCTAAGCTAAATTTCTTTTTCTTGCAACATCCAATATAGCAAATGTCTCAGGCATTTTCTTGTTAAATCACACTTATGCTAAAAGGCATGGAGTCCTGAAGAATGATGCATTGCAAAGTTGAGCCATATTGTTCGTCAGAGATATCCATGTCTTCATCCACATCATCCTCTCCCAATAATCAGTTTTCCTTATGATGTTTTGGTCTTTGCACATAGCCCCTGTATCTTCTCCTTGCACTGCTTACACTTGACACATTTTCCTTTTTCACCCAGGGTATGAATTTTTTCAAAATATTCCCAGATGGGTGGGGGTGTGTGTGTGTGTGGCCCAGATCAAAATTTTTATTTCAAAAAATCATTGACTTTTACCCACCCTGATCTAAACGGAAGTTTTCACATTTAATGTTTTTTTTCTCAACAATTTCTTGATCCAATCAACTTATTTAGCAAAGTTTATTTTGTGTTAAACTGCTATTTCTGTAGTCTCATCTCAGGATCTGAAAGCCAAACTGTGTTCTCTTTTTTTCTCATGGATTGTGAGACTGAATCCAGGTTCTATAGGCCAAATCATGTTATGCCTATGTTCTATGATTTAGGATGCACCTATGTTCCTTGGAGTATGTTTGAAGACAAAGAGATTGCACAGGTGTAGCTGAAGAGATGGTCTGACCAGCAGAATCTGTTTTACTGAGGATGAGGCTCACACAGGGAAAATTCCAGTTTCACTTTTAGATCTGAGAATGAGTTTATGGGGGTGGCAATTAAGAGAAAAATTGAGTATTTCAAACCGAGTACATTTAATCTGGAATGTAGAGATACAGTAAACATAGAATTACACAATCACATTTTTAGAGCAGAACAGCATTTTGTGTGTAACTATAATTAATGGGAATGATGTGTAAGTACGAGTCAATAGACTCAGTTAATATTAATATTTGGTCCTCCTACAGTTTTTGTATTTTCATGGTCAGAGAAGGTTGTGAAGGAAGGGTCTCTTCTGTGGTATAAAAGTTGGTCAGCTTAGAAGCACAGCTAGTGTCTGTTTCTGTGTTATCTTAAAGCCAGTGTTTTATTTTTTTTTTTTGTGTGTGCTCTAAGGACTGAGGGGGAAAGTCTGGATAGATTTGTTTGGACATTGTCTGCATGAACGCCCAGAAACCCATCTTAAAATGTCATCAAGCTACAACAGCCAATCTGTTGTTAGTTTGTGACCTTTTGTCTACCCAGCCGGAAGGTAGCATCCGAAATCTTGCTGTTTTCATGTTTGTGAAACTATTTTGTGCATTACTTAGCAGTAACCCATAGAACTGTTGGTTCCAAAAAACAGAGGCAGATGTTATCCTGATGCCTTACATGATTCCTAGTTGCAGATGGAAGTCCTGTATTTCCTGGATGACTCCTTCCCTTCTGCTAGACCAGAGGGGGGGCAGCTGATCACCTGAAAAATCAGTTGGGGCCCACACACAAGTGAGAAGCAAAAGAAGAAAAATCAACACGCACTCAAAGCTCTGCATTACAAAAACTGAACTGATTTTCATTTCCCAAAAGCTGCCACCTCCTGCTTCTCATTTAATCTAAAGCACCTTTAAACAGTGTCTGACCCTTAGTATAACTGAGAATTCTGACCTTTGTTATAGGGAAAATAGCTGAAATTTTTACTCTTGTGATGTTTTTTTTATAATTAGTAGTTTTGCTGTAGCTTTAAACCTCTGTCACTGATAAAAAATTGTTTTTTTTTATTAGACTTCTTTTCTAATCTCCTGGTTATACAGTTCCATTTGTGCTGTTGTTTTAGGAGAAAGGCAGTTGCTTCTGCTAAATTGAAGGTTTTTATTCTTTACCTATTTCAGCCTGCTTCGCCCCTTTATTTGGATAAATGAGTGTATGAGAAAATGTGGCTCAGTTCACTGTGAAATGCTAGAGTTTGCATTGAGTTTACTCTGGACAAATGAAGCTATTTGTTTCTCTAGCAACTGGAGCAAATGTAACAGGATATTTTAAAGGAGGAATGGATGTAATTTAATGGGTCTGTTTTTCACAGAAACTAGAGGTACCCTAAGCCTAGTGGAGGCCTCTGTGTTACTTTAATACAAATAATAGTAACAATAGCAGTCATGGAAAAGTATACAGACGTGAAATACCTAGCAAGAAGAGTATACAGTTACTTTGTTTCCAGATGCTATTTGTTATTGATGCTGAATATAACACCTGTGCTTCTAGATGTACTAATTTATAGATCTTCACATTGTACATTTTTGTATTTGTTTAGTATGTGTCTGAAATCTTAAAACATGAATTTTACTATTGCCACTTACAGAAATAATATATATTTAAAAATAAAATCTTGGCTTAGTCTTATTGTGGTAGTATGTAAATATACTTCTGGTACAGTAAAATAGAAGACTAGATTTCCTGTGAAAGAGTTGTTTCTGGCCGTTTTATGTGCATATGTAGAAAGAAATGTGTAATTAAATTACAGGGCTCAGAAGTCTGGAGTGTAACGCTCCTGGAGTCTGTGGTGTTGCATAGGGGATGACTTTAAGGGGACACCATCAACTTGAAATTTGCATTTCTGTCTTGCATTTATTTTTTCTGTGATTGTGACAGGGACCCCCTGATTGTGACTGAAGAGAAAAGATATAAAGGAAATAAATTTGTTTTATTTCAGTTTATGTACGTTGGACCAAATCCTCAGTTGGTGTAAATAAGCAGAGTTCTGTGTGAATTCAAAATTAGTATCTGCATCCGCATTTGTATCTGCAGAAATGAGCCGCAGATATCTGCCTCCACAACCCTGGATTTGCAGGGCATAGCTCGATTGCAGTCAGAGCCAGCAGAGGAGCTGAGTTTCACAATTAGTTGATCCTCATTTGTACTTCCTGCTCAAGCACTGCTGTGGGGATGACTGAGAACTTGTATACGTGCCCCAGATCAGATTCTTCCACTTGATCCTCTACTGTGGTAGAAACCCATTAACCCTTCGGAGTGAAACTGGGGTCTATGCTTGGAGCGCTGGTAATAGTGCAGTTCACCTCTTACTAATATGGGTGCGTTATCAGGAAATTACTAGCCGGGGATATGATCTTGTGGCCTTTTACTAGAGCACTTTCAACCACTTTGGTATTTTTCTAGTGTTGTGGTCTCATATGTTAGATTCTCAACTCAGGGAGCTTCTTGGAAGTCTCATTGTAGACCTTACCACTTCTCATCTTGCTCCTAAATTTGTGGGCTCTGGTAGCTTTGCACCAGAAATTGTTCATAGAATCATAGAATAATAGGACTGGAAGGGACCTCGAGAGGTCATCGAGTCCAGCCCCCCGCCCTCAAGGCAGGATCAAGCTCCGTCTACACCATCCCTGACAGATGTCTATCTAACCTGTTCTTAAATATCTCCAGAGAGGGAGATTCCACCACCTCCCTTGGCAATTTATTCCAATATTTGACCACCCTGACAGTTAGGAATTTTTTCCTAATGTCCAATCTAAACCTCCCCTGCTGCACTTTAAGCCCATTACTCCTTGTCCTGTCCTCAGAAACCAAGAGGAACAAATTTTCGCCTTCCTCCTTGTGACACCCTTTTAGATATTTGAAAACCGCTATCATGTCCCCCCTTAATCTTCTTTTTTCCAAACTAAACAAGCCCAGTTCATGAAGCCTGACTTCATAGGTCATGTTCTCTAGACCTTTAATCATTCTTGTCGCTCTTCTCTGCACCCTTTCCAATTTCTCCACATCTTTCTTGAAATGTGGCGCCCAGAACTGGACACAGTACTCCAGCTGAGGCCTAACTAGTGCAGAATAGAGCGGCAGAATGACTTCACGAGTTTTGCTTACAACACACCTGTTGATACAACCTAGAATCATATTTGCTTTTTTTGCAACAGCATCACACTGTTGACTCATATTCAACTTGTGGTCCACTATGACCCCTAGATCCCTTTCCGCCATGCTCCTTCCTAGACAGTCGCTTCCCATCTTGTATGTATGGAACTGATTGTTCCTTCCTAAGTGGAGCACTTTGCATTTCTCTTTATTAAACCTCATCCTGTTTACCTCTGACCATTTCTCTAACTTGCTAAGGTCATTTTGAATTATGTCCCTATCCTCCAAAGAAGTCGCAACCCCACCCAGTTTGGTATCATCTGCAAACTTAATAAGAGTACTCTCTATGTCCTTGATGTCTGCCTCTAGCGAGCTGGCAACAAGTTTTGGGGTCATGTCTTCTTTGCGGATGTTCTTGTCAGGATGCCAGAAAGAATGGAGATGGCAAGAAAAGGAGAGAAGCAGTGGATCCTAGTGGCTGTGAGAAGGTATTGGAGGAGTAACAGCTTGTAACTGTTGTTTTAGTATGCTAGCCTGCATCCATGCGGATTAAGTTAGTAGCTCCCATGAGAAGCTTGCTCTTGGTCTGTCCTACGCGTGTAGTCATGCCAACCTATTAATCTTCTTACAGCTAGTGAGCATTCCTGGTGAGCTTGTATGCTTGTATGGGGATCAAGTAACAGAGAACACTTGAACTATACCTCATGTTAACTCACTAGGGAAGACAATGCTCCTCAATTGGAATTTGGAAGAATCTCTCTCTTTTTTGGGATTCGTCCCTAGAGTTTGAGGGCAACAGGAATCCTGGGGCATTGAAGGGTGGATGGAAGAGTTGAGAAGTCCCTTCTGTGCTTCATGGAGCTCCCAGACTCCTGCATATAGACAAAGCATGACCAAAACCTTGGAACTGATCTTTCCTCCAGGGTCATACATACATAACGGTCTGTTTCTACGTGGTGGTGTTAGCATTGTAGTAGCACCTAGAAGCCCCAGCTGACATCAGAACCTCAATGTGTTAGATGCTGTATGTATACATAGTATTCTTTCTGGGCAGTATCTGTCTACCTAGAGAAGAGGGACAAAAGGTGAGAGAAGGAGAGGTTTTATTCCTGTTTTACAGATGGAGAACTGAGGCACAGAGATTAACTAGTCCAAGTACAGGTTGAAGATCTCTAGTCTGGCACCCTTGGGACCTGACTGGAGCCAAACCAGAGAATTTGCTGACCCACAGGAGGCCAATATTGTTTGGCAGCATTACCAGCATTTCCACTGCACACTGGGCTCTTAGACATTTAGGAGAACATTAGCACTATCTAACCACACTGCACACTGAGAGCCAGGACTGCTTGCTGTTAACAAACCTTTAAGGGGCTGCGGTAAAGTTGGTCACATGCATAAGTGGACATCCTGGCAACTAAAATCATGCCAGACCATGAACGTTGCTGGACAAGAGAGGTTCAACCTGCATCACTCTCTCTAATGAAAAAGTCCCTTATTTTATTAGCCCAGTAATATAAATAATAAATAATGAAATTTAAACAAAACAAATCAGGGTTTGCTGTTTAAAGAGTGCTCTGTCAAACTTAAATCTTTTAAAATTAGAAAAGTTAACCCATGTTTTTAAAGAGTGTACCTGCTTCCAGCTGCTCCCTGGGGGCATGTCTACAGTGTAAGCTCAAAGTGCAATTTGAAGCTCAAGGAAACCCACACCAACTCCAACTAAGCTAGCACACTAAAAACAGAAGTGTAGTCATGGTGTCAGAGGTGGGTGGGGACTAAAGATGTTAAATTGCAAGTCGATGGAAACTCAAGTAGTAGATAGGCGCTTCCGCATTCCTCCTTTGAAATGTACAAGAGCTGCTGCTGGGGCTCTTGTACATTTCAAAGGAGGAATGTGTAATTCCATGTGCAGCCCAGGGCCAGCAGGAAGTCCCGCCGACTCCAGGCTGTGCACCTGCTTTGAAATGCACAGCTTTGAAATGCACAGGAGTCCCCAGGCTCCACAGCGCTGCCCCTTTGAAATGCTGAGGCGGCGTTTTAAAGGGGCAGTGCTGCACAGCTGAGCTGAGGATCAGCTGTTCGGCAGTTGTCCCTTTGAAACACTGCTTTGGGGTTTTAAAGTGGCAGTGCTGCACAGCTGATCCTGGGCTCAGCTGTGTGGTGCTGCCATTTTGAAGTTCCCCTTCTTCCCCTCCCATCCGTTGATGGAGGCAGTAGGCGGGAGGAATCGACTAGTCAACTGACTATCTGATAAGCAAAAGTGGCGAGGAGTCCTGTGGCACCTTATAGATTAACCGAAGTGTTGGAGCATAAGCTTTCGTGGGCAAAGACCCACTTCGTCAGATGCATGTGGGTCTTTCCCCATGAAAGCTGAGGCTCCAACACTTCAGTTAATCTATAAGATGCCACGGGACTCCTTGCCGCTCTTGCAGATTCAGACTAACACGGCTACCCCTCTGATATCTGATAAGCGTTTGCTTATCGGATAGCAGACTAGTCCTTAACGTCCTTAGCGAGGACAGCCTTTCCAAATAAGAGTCCATCCAAGACACTAGTTGCATAGCAGGACAACTAGCCCCTCTGGATAGTTATGCTGCTGGGGCTATACTTCAAGCAACAGTGCTAAAAATAGATCAGAGCTAGCATACCTCTGTCTCCTTTTTCTGGAATTTACATCTTCTTCGCTTTGAGGTGTAAGAAGCACCCTGGTAAACCAGTGGAGTCTGAGTTCAGTTTGATTAAGTGTATCACATTCAAGTTTCTTATCTTAACCTCTGAAGCGTGGAAGATAAGATTGAAAGTCTCTTGAAAATGGGCTGGTTCATGAGTTTTCCAGTCCTTCTCTAATGTTCTGTACTTGCAGATTAGCTCTAGAAATGGGCAAAAGTTCAAGGTGGGGCAAATGGTAAGCTTCCTGCTACATGCTAAAATTAAAAGAAAATGCTCTATTTTATACCTATACCCACTCGTCTTTTTCTTTGTAGGTCTTTTCTTTTGCTTCTCTGCTCTTTTCAGTTACCCATTTACCGTATTTATCTCCTCTTTCTTCTTTGATCTTGATCTTTGCCCTTTTTGGGTCCTTCTAATAATGCTAATAAAGGAAAGCAAGAGAGGCTGATTTTTTTGTTTGTTTGTTCATTTTTGTTTTTGAGCTCGCAGAAATTTTTGGCTCACTGCAACTTGCACTCAGACTTAAACTGCAAACTTAAACTGATGCACTCAATTTTTCACTTACATTTATATCTAATCTAAATCTTACCATTTTCTGTGGCATATTTTGCACATACTTGTTTTGGTGAAATAATTAGGTGAAAACTCCAACATAATCAACTGCTGTAATTTAATGAAGGGGGAGGATGAGGGTGAGTGTTTTTTTTTTTTTTTTTAAACTTCTGGTGAAAAATGATTACGAGTGACTGAAGATTTTGGCCTGTGTTTCGTTCCAGATTTTGTTTGCAGAAAATACAAACTTGAGTCAATTGAGATTGTGTTTTTTAAACACTGCTAATCAGTTAAATATATTTATGGATATGTGCATATAATAGAGGGATATTTGTGCAGAGGGGCTGACAGAATTGCTGGGCCCCTAGACAAGGTGGCTCTCAGCACCTCCTGGGTGGCACTGTGTACCTCCTCCTCATCCCCCACCCACTCTCCCTCCCCTCCTCTCCCCCCACCCCCGCTGCCAGCCCTTAGTATGTCTGAACCGTGACTCCCAGGTCTCTGGCAGTGATGTAAAGGGCCTCGGACTCAGGCTGTCAGCCCTGCTGCAGCTGCCAGGAGGCCCAGGCCCTTTTGAATAATTGATCCCCAGGACAGTTGCATGTTTCTCTCCCCACCCCCATCAGTGGGCCTGTGTTTGTGTAAACATTATATTCTGCTGGATAGTGAATCACATTTTATTCAGCTATGGGAAAAGGTGATATCTTTGTAATTGCACCTCTATATAAATTTCTCTGATGCAAAGGTCAAGTTATTTCACTCTCTCTTAAAGTAGGAAATGTTTTCCTCTCTTACATTTACAGTAACTTGTTCTGTCCCTTACTGGTGATATTTTTTTCTCTGATCAGCTACATTAAAGCTGTAATCTTTAGAAGCGGATTGTGGTGACATCTAACATTTGTTCTATTTGTACTTCAGACTGAGGTCAAGCAAACAAACAAAGCAATCATTATGTTTTAGCATTCTTTTTTAATGAGTGCATTAAAATCCTCTCAGATCATTACACGATCAGTTGTGAAGGGGATGGGGGGGGGGGAACGGAACTTCTAGTAGCTGTCTTTTGGAGCAGTGCAATTTATAGGAAATAATAGACAAAAAGGATATGTAAGGGCTTTGGTGGGAAATCAATGGCACTATGTTGTTGACGGAAAAAGATCTTGGCAGAACTGTTGTTGTGACTGTTCCTGTGGCTTAGAAAGGAATTTCCTACAGACTGGACTAACCATTAAAAATGTCTCTACTTTTAGGAGTTCAAGACGTTCAGTGGAGTCTTCCCCAGGAAGATGTCGTCTGTGACAATGGAAGCCCGTTGTCTGGACAAGAGAGGAAGTTTCTTTAAGGTAAAAGGAAGATCGGATTTATTTCAATAGTTAAGACAGATATGCTTTGGAACGTACGGCTGTTTATAGTCTCACAGCCAGCTGCAGTGAACCTTAATGCTTTTACAAAAGCTATGCTGAGAGAAGTTGCCTTAGCACAGTTGAAAGTTTATCCTGCCTTCCAGCAGTTTAGGATTTTATAATTGAACAGATCAATACAAATGGAAAGCACATGGCTTTATGTGTAACTGATGCTGCAGAATATGCTAAACACCTATTGATATGTAAAGAGCCTTATTTGTAAATTGTAAGTATCTTACTGGGTGTTTCATTTTTACACGTTTTGAGGTCCAGCCCTTTCATTTGTGTGTGTTTTTTGCTATATACTCTGTGTGATATGTTCTGTGTAAGTATTTCTTGTGGCTTTCTCTGTAGTTGCTTTTCTCTCTTACGCACACTCTCTCTCTCTCTTATAGACCTTACAGCAAGGATTGCTGTAGTTAAAGTTACAAGACAATCTTTACTTTTTTTTTTCATTCTAATTCCTGGTTTTGCTTTGTTCATAATTTTTCTGAAAAACTCCCCTTCCATTCTGTGCTCCGTTTCAATCCATAGATTATTTTATGAAAACTTGTAGAAAAGCTCTGCATGGGTTCTTGATTTTTTTGTAGTATTTTTCTACTTTAACCAGACATTTAAGACCATTTTATCATCTTACTTTTTGTACTGATATCCTCAAATGATTGAACTTTTAACATTCTGTATTTCTTACACTGCCAGTCTGCAGTGAGGAATAGCTGTGTCAATTCTGAGACCATATTTCTAAATAACCAGTTAAAAGTGACCTGAAAAGGGGTTTTCATGCATTTACTGTTAAATAAGTTTTAAGCTATTGATCACCTGCAACACTATGGAATTACAAAAAACGTAATTGTGCAACACCACAGTCCTACAGTAACGCTTTTTTCTCCCACTAACCTTAGATAAATATTTTAAAATCAAAACTAGGAAATAAAACGCAACAACAATTTTTCAAGTGACATTAAAACAACGAATTTCAACACAATAGTCAGAAAATTGGAACAGTTACAGTTTTCATAGAAACACTGATGTACCCTCATTATGCATAAAGATATAAGAAGATCTAGTGGCTGCAAATTTGAGTTAGAAAAACTCACACTAAAAATAAGGTAGAAATTTTTAAGAGTCAAAATGATGAATCAATGGAACAATTTGCCAAGGATTATGGTGGATTCTCCATCACTGGCAATATCACAATCAAGGTTGGATTGTTTCTAAAATGGCTGTAGTCCAAATGGAAACTAATTCAAGGAATTCTGGTCAGACTAGAATATAACAATTGTTCCGTTTGGTATTGGAACGTGTGAATATTTTTGATTACTACTACAGTGGGTATCTCAAAAGTATACTTAATGTGCAGAGAACATACCAAGTTAACTTACTGTTGCTCTAACAACAGTATTTCTGGATTGTATTTCATTTTATGTTTTCTTTTTATTTAAGAAATTCTTTTTCCCTCCTGAAGATGATGATATAATGAGAGCTTTTACAGAGAATGTTGTTGCATGCTGGCATAAAAGTAATTAGTTTGGGATGTTTAATTCTGCTCCCAGACCAGTCTGTGCTACATCTTATACTCTTGGTAACACCACTGCTAAAATAAAAATACAATTTTCCTAAATGTAGACAGGGCCTGTAAAGTAGTGACTGAAATAGTAGGAGGTGTTGGTGGTGCTGAATTAATGTTTGGATTGTTTTTGTCTCAGAATGTTGACTTCCTGCTACAAACTTTGCTTCTTGACACCAAAGAGCTGGATCTTTCAGAAATAATGGTGACTGTCTTCTCCTAGCATTGCAGCCAACATAAATAAAAGGCTAAAATGTAACTGCTGCCTGGTACCCGCCATCTTGCTGAATCTTAAATGGCCCAGCCTTGCCCTTCTGTTCTGGCCACACCCTACTCTTCCCCTCAGCAGGTTACATTCCAGACATTTCATAGCTCTTGCTCTTCCCCCGCCAAGGCTGAAATCATCTCTTGCTGTCTAACGTTGAATCTCTCTCTCTGATCTGTACCTCAATACCTTGTCTAGAGAAGAGACATTAGATATGGCTAGCATGCCAGCAACATCCACATGCCCAAGAACCTCAGTGCTCCCAATGGTGCAGAGACGACGAAGACAGTAATTTGGATTCAATTTCCTTCCATCAAAGCTAACCTGGTGTGCCTCTTACCGGTGTCTGCATGGATGGGCATAGCTGACGTAATGGCTCCTCTGCTGTAACAGTCTTCCCAGAAGCCACTGCTGGGGGCTGTGACTAGGAAGGTATGCAGAGGACAAGAGCAGCAGTGTGGCAAAACTGCATTAAAAAAGCAGCATTGATACTTGCACCAGTGAAATTGCATCAGGTCAGTTCTAAGTGGATCAGTCCTCCAGAGAGGAAGCAGCGCTACAGTGTGTCTGTGGTACAGCATTTTGCACGAGCTTTCTGGTTAAATCTTGGTGATACTAGCAAATTCAGTACTTAAAATGGCACAAAAAAGTGTGTGGGGTGAGAGCATAGGGTGTCTCAATAGCCCCAAATCAGTCACTTCCTGCCTAGCAATTAATTCTTCATCAGCCATCAATTTTTCCCAGTCTATTCTGCCCCTCCAGCTAATTCCTCTCCCCCTCCTTACCCTAGCTCCTCCCTGGATCTCTTTATTCCCTTCTCTCAGGCTTGGAGGGAGGGGCGCTTTCTGCTCTCTTCTCCCCCTCACTTTGTTAGAGTGGTGTTGACCGGGGGGAGGAGAGCAGCGGAGGTAGAAAACTGCGCTGATTTCCTGCAACTGCCCTACCTACCCCAGGAAACAGGCTGAGGCAAGTAGAGAAAAGCAGCCAGTCAGAGATGGTTTTCCTCCAGCTGGCACTAAAAATGTGCAACCTTGAACTGTCCTGCTCGCCTTTTAGAAATGTTATTTCTTGAGTCTCTGATCCCTCAATCTGGTGTGCTTGAAACACTGAGCAAATGTCGGAAGCAGTGGAAAATATAGGGCTTGGGTATTTTAACAAATGACACACTGGTAACCGACACCTTATCGACACCAGAGATAACGCTAGAGCTTACATTGGTATTGCTGCACCACTGATGGAAAACAGGTACAAAATGTTCTAGTGTAGACAAGTCCCTGGATTCCAGTATTCAAGGTTCAAATAGTTGGGAGATTGTCCTCTTTCTCCCCTCTCTTTTTGTCCCCCTCTACTGCCCGCAAGCTGGATGAACGAAGGGCGGTATCTGTGAACTATGTGCAATATGAATGCTGGAGAGGTGGCAGTGGAGGGTGTTCAGAATAGTGCAGTGGGACATGTGGATAGGCAGGTCAGACACTATCTAGTCACTGTCCTGCAAGATGGCATAGAATCAGAATGACCTACAGTCATGGAGACATTAGAACTTCTTCTATAGGCAATTTTAGCTGGCATGTCAGGTAAAATTGTAATGCTATAGCCTGGGGTTTTAGAAAAGAACCTAAAGAAGTTAGGTGCCCATCTTCCTGTGAATTTCAAAGAGATTTGGATATCTTAAGTTCCTTAGAAAATCCCAGCCATACTAATCAAAAATACATATATATCTCTACAGCTATTACTTAAACAAAGTGCAAATCTTCCTTTTAACTGCTAAGATGGCAGTGTAGTTGCCTACGCTCCCCAGAGCATAGGAGCTAATAATGTTAATTGACAAAGCATCATGTCATTAATTTTCACTTTGACAGTTTCATAGTTTGTATGACATACTTACACTCTGAAATGCTCATTGGATCACAGAATTTGTCTGTCTATTATTTGGACACAGTCATATTAGGCAAGTAATTGGAAAACAAACGAGGCATGAGTTATTGGAGTGATAGCGCTTTTCCCCTTGTGGTAACTTACACAAAGCCTCATGTAATCAAAAATAACCAGGTTCATCTGGGGACAGAAATAGCTTCTCAGTTTTTGGAACACATTCTGGTTATGTTTTGCTTTGTAAAGACCCAGCTGTTCTTTTTATTTGTTGGCAATCAACAGTCTTTTTCATTTCAAGTGAGTGACCATGCAGTTCATTAATACGATCAAATTGCCTCCATTTCTCAGTGGTGTATAAAGATTATCTTCATACCTAATGCAAGCTGGTAGTTTAGGAGATTGAAGTGGGGAATCCAGTTCTGTGTATTGTCTACATTGATTTCAGTGGTGCTTAGGCACATGCATTCTGCTTTGCTGCATTGGGTCTTGATAAAGTGTGTGTGTTTGGTAAGGGAGATGCTCTCATTAGTTTATGTATAATTATTGAAAACTATCACTGTTTTCAGCTAAGAAAAAGACAACAAGACCACATGCTAACTAAAACACACGGAGACTGACCATTTTATCTTCTTTATTTTCAAGCCCCCTCATTGTAGGAGACCCAATTCTCCAGCTTCCTAAAGCTTCTTGTTGACACTATGGCAACATAAACAGCCATAACATCAATGTAACTAGTCACTGAAGATTGTTCTCCCTTCTTTTACCCTCCCTCCCCATGTAAAGGAATTTTTGGGTTGTACATATGGTTGCCAGATGTCCAGTATTCACCTGGACAGTCTGGTATTTTCGGCTCCTGTCCGGTTAAAAATTGAGAGAATACCGGACACTTAAAATGTCCGGTATTTTCTGAATTTTCCCCTAGCCAAGAGGCGAAAATGCCTGGCATCTGGCGACTCTACAAACACTCAGCGCCCAGCCTCTCTTCTCCTACCTACTCCAGTCCCCAACACCCCCAGCCCTCCTGACCCCAGCCCCCATGCTTACCTGGTTCCCCAAGGCTGCTGGCACAAAATGGCTGCTGGCCAAAAGACCTAGGGGAAGCAATGCTTTCCCCTGGGTCTTAGTGTTCCACCGCTCCCCTGTTCCTATCCCTGCACTCATTCTTAAAGGAGACATGGTGTTTTAATGCTGTTTAATTTTAATTTTTGGATTTGGGGGCAGGGTAGAATTTTTGGAGTCCTTGCTCCCCCCCCTTTTTTTCTCAACAACTTTGCCCCCCCCTTTTTTCCCCCTTCAACAGAATTTTTCCCCTTTTGGGGGGGGGGGGAGGGGAAGGGAAGGTGTTCAGTATTTTTGTTTCAACCATCCGGCACCCCTTGTTGTACAGGCACCTCCCAGCAGCCTTGTCCACTGGTATGTGGGTAACTAGACAAAAAAGGGTATGATTAGTGCATCTGTATTCCCTTGTGATTTCTAGCTACCTGAATCTCCCCTTACAGCATTAGCAGCACTGGAACTGGGTTATGGTTTTGTGTGTGTGTATGGTGGGGGAAGGGGAGAGGAGATGAGGGTTGTGTTTTTTTTTTTTTTTTTTTTTTTTTGTTTTTTTTTAAAACAACGGCTACTCTAATTTTTGGCAGAGACCAGTCCTAGTAGGTAGGTGGAAGGCCTTTGGAATGGACAGATGGGAATGCAGCTGAAAGCTACCTTTTCATTCCCCCAGGAGAATTATGCTCAGGATCTAGGCTAGACCATCTTGGCAGCTGCAAACAATCTGTGTATGCAGGCTGGCTGCATTCCATTTGCATTGTACAGTTGGAGAGCAGATGCATTGGTGACTGCAGCAGTAGTAGGGAACCTTTTTTGGGTCAGAGGCCACTGACCCACTGAAAAATCAGTCGGGGACCGCGCACAAGTGAGAAGCAAGGGGAAATAAGAGACAAATCCTCACTGATGTAGTCCCTGAGAACTAGAAAAGCACTCCCCGCACTCCCCTCGCACCCCAGAGCCTACTGGGGCCCAAGCTAGTAGATTTTCTGTGCTTCACCCCCATAGGGAGGCAGTGTGGGGAAGGAGGAGGGCTGGAGCACCAGTATGGGATCCTCAATGCTGGGTGGAAGCCCTGGGTCTCGGGGGCCAGATCCATGGAAACTAGGGGCTACATCTAGCCCCTAGGCCTTAGGTTCCCTACCCCTGATCTACAGGAATGTTTCCTTCTCTTTCTCCACATGTGAGGTCATTAGAGCACAGCTAAGTATCTTCTCTGCATCTGGATGAGTTAGGCAAGAAAACACTTTGCAGTTCAAAGACGAATCCTATAGCCTTTTCTCTTTTTATTACTGCTCCAAATATTTTACTTTTTTGATTTCTTTGTGTTTGGAGCACGTGTCAGAGACATTCATGATGTCTCCTGAGAGACATTTCTCAGAATGTCTTTCCAGATTTACAGCCTGTCGTCATGGAATTTAGGGATATTTTGCTATTTTATTTTACGTTTATTCAAGTTACATTTGCTCTCTTGCCAAGTTTCTGAATGCTCTTAAATCTATCAGGAGTCTTTCATTCTAAGTACCTTTTACTATATATAAAAAGAAACGACAAATTAACAAAAAATGAATCAACTTGTTCTAGCTCAATAATTTTGCAATGGTCTCCATTGTCATAGCTTCTGGGCATCTTGCGATTTTTAATCTTCATTCTTCCAATGGAAGAAGATGGGGGAGATATTTCTATTTCCATTTTACAGAAAGACTAAATGACTCATCCCAAAACCCCAAGATTTTTTTTTCAGACCAGGTGATTAAATCTTCATCTCCCTACTCCCAATAATTAATACCTAATTATTGGGTCATCCTTCCCCTTTGTGTGTCTCCATCATTAAAACATTCTTAGGGGGACCCGTCTCTTAATGTCTGTCTACTCGGAAACGAAATAGTTTCTAAGACTTGCCTGTTACTTAATCAGATTTTAATCCACAACAGAGTTAAATGTTACCAGTCCAAGGGAGGAAATATTAAAAATTCCTGGCTCACAGCACAAATTGCAAGTTGCTGAAGTACGTGAAAACTTCAGTCTGTACAGACATTGGGATAAGTCTGCAGCTAGGAACTAGCAAGCATTTGGCCATCACTGGCTTTTTGCCAGGCTCTTATACAGATGCCCTTTGAGAATTGCTGCACTCTACTTATCAAAACAGGAAGGAAAAAGCTGTGGTGCCAGGCTCTAGAAAGAATGAAAAATGGAAATACTGGGGGGGGGGGGAAGGAGCAAGTGCAGGGAGTTGCTTCCTGATTAAGTACAGCATGGATCCTTGTTTTTAGGTCATGCTTCCTTTTCAGGTTAGAAATGTTTATCCTTCTTTTCCCATCTTAGCTGTTTTAAAAGTCTGAGTGTGATCCCCTGGAAACATTCAGCGGTGGCCACTACAGTTTATCTTTGAAGTATATGATGAGTAACTTGGAAGTTTCATAAATTCATGGAGAACTTTCAGTTGCGCTGCAGTACAGAAACAGGTAATGCAGCTGCCATGCAAATGTAGGAATCATTTGTGTTTTTTCTAACTGCTGTCCTGCAGTAGCCATCTAGACCAGGGGTTGGCAACCTTTCAGAAGTGGCATGCCAAGATTTAACTTTCCCCATCCCCTCAGTGCAAGACCTGACCCCTCCCATCTTGCCCCTGCATCCTTCTTCACCCCTCTCTTGCCCCCACATCCCTGTGCCCCCAGCGCACACACCAGCAGGGCAGCAGTGCTGGGACTCGCAGGCCCCTGGGAGCAGCGCTGGGGTGAGGAGGGGCCAGTGGGGCAGTGTCACTTCTCTGCCCAGTCCAGCTCAGCCCAGCCCTTTCAGCTCTGGGGCTGGGGCAGGCAGAGCCTGGGGCTGTTTCCAGCCCCCTGTGGGACTCTGGGGAAGGGTCTCCCCACCCGCAGGGAGCAGCTGCAGCTTAGCCTGGACCCTGGCACCCCACGGAGGTGGCAGCCTGGTCACTCCAATCTGTGTAGCAGTCTCAGCCCTGCCCCCTCCCAAAGCAGGAGGCAGAGCCTGTAGCGGGGGAAAGGGAGTGTTAACCCCTTTGCTCGGGGGAGCTGCACGCCCCAGGGATGCGGAGCCCACTGCGGGGTCATGCCGCTAGCTCCACTTGCTGGGCTGCCGGCCCCTACACCATGCTGGACGTGCCACAAAAAATCATCTTGCCTGCAACTTACGGTTCTCGTGCCATATGTTGCCAACCCCTGATCTAAACAAAAGACAGCTGTTTTGCAACACTGAGGCTTCTTGCACCAATCTAATGGATAGAAAGACTCATCTTTAAAAAATCAATGGTATGGACCTCTTTCCAAGGGGTATGTGAGACTAGATTATCCACTGTGGCTGCATGCCTCTAGACGTAGAGCAGCAGGTGATGAAAGGACGACTTCTTGGAGATGGTTATAGGTCCCTGATTCTGTGTTGCTTGGACCCAAAGTCTGTTAGAATAGCTTAGAGGCTGTTTTGACTTATGTCACTGGTAGAAAGCAGAATGGAAGGGCAATTTCCTCAGATCAGGAACTGAGGAAACTGATGTTCATGAATGGCAGTAGTCTATTCCATTTGTGGATATACCATCTGCACCAGTCTTCAAAATTCAGGCCTATAGGATGAATATTGTTGACTCGCATTAAGCATGATGGGATACAATACAAAAGAAACATGTGTGGTTTTGAGTTACTTGTATTTTGCAATGTCATTCCTGGATTTTGAGAGTATAAACAGTACTTGTGGGTATTTTGGGTAATGTTTGGAATAGGTTTTGTTGAGCAATTTCATACTGGAGAAGAGTTCTGTGGCTGCTGATGTATACTATGTTGTTATGCTAGTGTGTGACTTCATGTACTCTAGGTCATGATAATTATTGTTTGGGATTACAAAGGCTTTGAATTCCATCAGGTGAAAATGAATGGCTAAATGATAATATTACAGTGTTTGACCTTGAAAGGGGGTTTCCTTTTCTAAATAATTTCTGAGGAAGCATTGTGGATGTAAAACTGATTGGTATATATGTAGAAATTACTGACTTAATTTAAATTTTGGATTCCAGATGACGACTTTCTGCTTCCACCCAGGAGTCCACTGTGTGTCACTCTTTAAAAAAAAAAAAAAAAAAAAAAAATCCTTTTATGTGTACACCATTGGTTCCAGGTTCAGAAATTCCCACAGTATTGGCTTTGGTATCCCTATCTCATTGCCAGGAATAATCCCTGCAAGATCTCTGCAGATCACTTCCATGGGTTTACGGCTTACGATGGCTATCAGCTTAGTATAGACTTTCCAGAACGAAATGTACTTTCATCTGATCTTTTAAGATAAATCCTCAAAATACAAATCTTGGGACCTAACCCAAAACTCCTAGGAAGTCAGTGATCTTTTTCCATTGAATTCAGTGGAATTTCAAACAGGCCGTTGGTGAAGGCAGAACTACATTTCAAGAATTTAACTACATATTGAGCCTTAGTGAGGCAATGAGCAACTGCATTGACCTCTCAACATCATGTCTGTTTTTCCATGGTCAGCATTCTAGCTGGTAGTTTCGGTTTAGAATCCTGTCTGTTAAGAGCTCCCATGTAAGTTCTATTCAGTTCGCGTTACCGAATCTGGTCTTGAACCAGAATGCTAAGTGATTCAAATATCTCAACCCTTCCCTTTTACAATCAGTATACTAAGTACAATGGAACTCTGGCGTGCATATTAATCATTAATATATTACCAACATGCACCCATCCCATCCACAAGTATTTTTATTGATCTTAGAAAACGCAGGAACTATGCTGTATGTTCTTGAGCTCCATCTGCTGGTGCATTAAACTAACTAGCTACATAAGTATCAGCCCCTCTTATGACAGTGTCTGGCTGTAAACAGCAAAATATATATGTTCTTATAACAATTTCAAGAACAAAAATCAAGAACAAAACAATAAAAGAAAAAACAAACTAAAGAAAAAGGTCAAAAGGTGAAATATTTTGATTCGGTTATGCTGCCACATTGCCTTATGGGAATTGTAATTCAGTTGGTTTATATCCCTAATCTCTTTTATGGTTTGTATAGCTCATCTGGGCTTCAGTTCCAATGACGTATCATGATCAGTGGACTCCCCTGGTGTACAGCCTCCCCTTAACAACTCTGTATCCTGGGTTTGTACCAGCTGCCCTGCCACTATGAAAAGGAGCGACACTGCTCCCCACTTCTAGTGAGTACTTCCACTGCAGGTACTCCCTTAATCTCCCACAGCTCTAATTCCCTATTGTTCTCCCTTGGCTCCTACACCTCTGGCAGTGACCTTTTGTTGGGAACCTGAAATACGGTAACCCTGGCATAGGTTTGTAATGGTACTGGTGTTTAGTCTGCCCATCCCTCTGTTCTGGACCCTGGAGAAAAAAAATGCAGTTGATGGGTCACTCCCTTAATAAACTCCACACAGGCTTTCTCATGGTTAACACTAGTCCAGCCTAGAGCAGGTTTAATTAACAAACAGTTAAAAACAATTCTCAAAGTCTTAAAAGCACAACACACAAATTCATGCGCAGCTTTGGGATTTTCAGCCAGTCCTTAAGCTTTTTTGTTCAAGTCTGGTCTTTATGGAACAACCACTCCCAGGCCTTCCCAGCTGGAGCTCAGGGCTTTGTGTGTGTGTGGTGTGTGTGACACTGAGAAACAGTGGATAACCCCCTTCTGCTGCTCTCCTGGCTCTCCCCTGGTTATTCACGGTCTCCTTTGTAGGGATGTAAGTGACTAGTCGACTATCCGATAAACATAAGCTTATCGGATAGTCGAGTAATGACTCGACTAGTTGCTCCCCCCCTTGCTGACTCTGATAGAGGCAGCAAGGGGAGGAGCAGGAGCTGGTGCTGCGGGGAGCTAGCTTAAAAGCCGGTTCCCCCCAGCACCATCTCCGCAAGGGGCAGGGAAGGCAGAGGTGTTGCATGGAACTGGGCACAAGCTGGAGATCAGCTGATTCCCAGCTTGCGCCCAGTCCCAGATGCCATATCTCTGCTTTTTAATCAGCTGTCCTAGCTCACACCTGGTCCCCCATTCCGGTGCACCTCAGCCTTTCAAATGTATTAAGAGTCTAATGGCCCACATTTAAAAGGCAGAGCTGCAGCAGGGTTAGCTCCCGGGCCAGGAGCTAACCCACTTTGGCTCTGCAGTTCCCCCCCTTATTGACTAATCAACTAGTCAATGGTAATTCCATCGACTAGTCGGTTTGTTGATGACATGAAATTTAACATCCCTACTTCTGCTCTTTATAACCCCTGCTACAACTTCCTTTAGCCTCATCCTCCTCTCTCTAGGTTGAGAGAAGTCAGGGAGCCATCCTTCCCCTTTTGCTGTGTACCCGCTTTATAATGCCCAGAAGCTGCCCAGTTGGAAGGGTAGAGCAGTAGAAATACTCATATTCCACCAGACAGAAAGCTGAGAGAGGAGGTGGAGTAGTGGATTCTCACTTCTCTGTTGCCAGAGTCAGGAGACAGAAGGAAGTGTTAAGTACTGAAACCTTGAGAGAGAGAGAGAGAGAATTCCCTCATTCTTTCATAAGTCAGTAAGGTGGGGGAGAGAGGACATGCATGACTTTTCCACTTGATCAACTGTCTGTTAGCTGGTATGAAATATAAATCCCTGGAAAATTCACCTTTCCCTATTCTTTGATGGGATGGGGGTGGAAGATAGCTCAGTGAGGGATAGGTCAGTGGTTTGAGCATTGGCCTGCTAAACCCAGGGTTGTGAGTTCAATCCTTGCGGAGGCTATTTAGGGATTTGGGGCAAAAAATGTGTCAGGGATGGTACTTGGTTCTGCTGTGAAGGCAGGGGACTGGACTCGATGACCTTTCAAGGTCCTTTCCAGTTCTAGGAGATGGGCAATCTCCATTAATAAAGATACCGAAGAACCTTGGAGTTAAAATACCTCAAGAATTTGTCCCACTGATCATGTTTAAAGGTGCTCCCAGAGCCCGAACTCAAGTGTTGATAAAACAGAAATGTGCCAGTAGCAAGTTTCCCAGCCATGCCCCAGAAGGCTGTGTTTCTAGTTAGATGGACCCAGATGTGAGACACCCTTTGCTCTCCTGTCTCACTCTGTGACTCCCCAGTTTGCAAAACCCAATCCAGGCTGCTGAGTCTTTGCAAATTCCAAACTGAGCCATGCCTGGTTTTGTCCAGGCCCATGGGCTGAAGGGAAGGTGTGCCTGATAAACCATAAACCACATGGTGAGGAATCTTCAAGGATGCCAGCTAGGCCACTCTAGAAATGTAGGGCAAGAAGAAATGAAATTAATAGATAGCAAGTTTAAAACAAACACAAGGAAGCTTTTCCTTCATGCAGCGCACAGTCAACCTGTGGAACTCCATGCCAGAGGATGTTGTGGAGACTAGAACTTTAACAGGGTTCAAAACAAAGCTAGATAGATAGATAGATTCATGGAGGTTAGCTCCATGAATGGCTATTAGCCAGGATTGGTAGGAATGGTGTCCCTAGCCTCTGTTTGTTTGTAAATGAATGATAGAAGAAGGATCACATGATGATTACCTGTTCTGTTCACTCCCTCTGGGGGCATCTGGCATTGGCTATTGTTGGCAGACAGGAAACTGGGCTAGATGGACCTTTGGTCTGACGTAGTATGGCCTTTCTTATGTTCTTATGAATGGAGTTTGTAACCCAGAAATGTTAATAACTCAACAAATGTTATGATTGTTCTTTCAAAAGTTTACAACAGAACACTGAATTAATGCAGCTTTGAAACTTAACTATGCCAAAGGAAAAAAGATAGTTAAAATTATCTTAATTGAAATGAACCAAGCACAGTGACAATTTCTTTACCTTGTCAAATCTTTTTGTTTTTCAAATACTCCCTTTAATTTTTTAGTAGTTTCTGTTTAACAGAGTGCTGTACTGTATTTGCTTTTATGTATTTATTTAGTCTCTGCTGCTGCCTGATTGTGTACTTCTGGTTCCAGATGAGGCGTATGGTTGACAGGTCAGTTTGTAACTCAGGTGTTTCTAGCTGTGAGGCTCTATTGTAGCTAGCTCATCTGATGAACACTGGCACTGACTTGTGTCTGCATCTAGAAGAATTAGCTCCCAAGCAAAATTTCCAAGCCTTGTGTTTGGATGCACATAGGATGGGATAAATTTGAGATCTAGGAAGAGAGAAGCACTCTGTGTATTTTATGCATAGCTGTGTAAGTATGTGTGGGATTCTGTTGAGGGAGAGAGAAGTGGTGATAGAGATAGTCAAGAAGGTAACAAGTACAATTTAGGGAAAAGAAGAGAGAAAACAAAGTGAAAGCAGACCCTGAAGAAAAATCAGAAAAAGCATACATTTTGATTACAGGAAAAAGGGAGGAAAAACTGGAGTGGAATCAGGATAGCAAGAAAGTTGAGCCTCTCTAGTCCGGCACTCTTTGGTCCAGTGACATCCGTGGTCTGGCAGGATTTTAGTTAGCCGGATGTTCACTTGTCATGGGTGTGGCCTAAGGAGGTTAAATTTTGATTAATTGAATAGTTGATGCAATTTCCACTGACTATTCGATTAGTGGATAGGGCCCTCCCTAGGGCTTTCGCTACACTTCAAAGGCGAAAGTGCTGTGGGGAGCATGGGCGGACCCCTGCTGGACCTGTGTTCCTTATGGCGTTTAAAAGCAGCAGTACCACGTGGAGCCCTGAATCAGCTGGGGACTCCCCTGCTGACAGTAGGCTCCATGCAGTACTGCTGCTTTGAAATGCAATAGGGAACACAGCATCAGGCTCCACATGGTGTTTCAAAGTGGCAGTGCCGCACGGAGCCCAGGGTCAGTGGGGGAGCTGATCCCAGGCTCCATGCAGCGCTGTTACTTTGAAACACCATGTGCAGCCTGGGGACACTCCAGCTGGCCCTGGGCTGCATGCGGCATTTCAAAGCATCAGTGCTGTGTGAAGCCCAGGGTCTGGCCCTAGGCTCCACGCAGCGCTGCCACTTTGAAGCACCTCCTCCTCTTTTCCCCCCTTCCTTGCTGCCTCTTTCTGATGTTTTCTAAGAGCCCAGTAAGCAGCAGAGTTGTTGGTAATGCTGCTAGACGATATTGACCTCCTGTGTTTCAGCAAATTCTCTGGTTCGGCTCCAGTCTGGTTCCAAGGGTGCCGGACTAGAGAGGTTCAACCTATAAAAACCAGAGAAGTGCAGAAAGCCATACTGATTTTATAGGACTTGGCGTATACATTTCTTGCTTAGTTGATCTAAATATTAAATCTAACCTGGGACTATGACCATCTGGGTTCAGTTCCCTCTTAGGCCACAGACTTCGGTGTGATTTTGTCACTTCATGTCTCTGTGGCTCAGTTTCCCACTTATAAAATGGGGATAATAACACTAGGGGTGTACGAGTGTAAACAACTAACGGTTTAACTGATAAATGGATGTCAGTTACACTCAGCCTCCCGGGGAGGCAGCTTCGCTGAAGGAGGGCAATGAAGCCTTCTCCCCAGGAGCCCGGTGGGCAAGAGTTGTCGGCTCTGCTCCCGGGGAGGTGGCTAGCATGGGTAACCATGTAACTGCTGAGATTTTCAACGGTTACACAGTTACCCTATTACACAATTTTTTATCATCGTGAGATAGCATTTCTCTTCTTTGCAGGATGCATTAAAGATTATCAGGTGTGTCGAGTCTATGGTAATGGAAAGCACATAAAAGAGAGATTTCTTCAGAGGGATCACTTATTCTCATAGCCGAGGTCAATCAAGGCCTACCCTGCTTTTCCCCACTATTACAGGGTGGCCTCAGCTGGAGTATTGTGTCCAGTTCTGGGCACCATGTTTCAAGAAAGCTGAGAAATTGTGGTGCACTGCCTTCCCCCCAGCTATTCTCTCAGCTTCCATTGGCCAGTTTCCAGCCAATAGGAGCAGAGTTTTTTGGGGGGATTGGGACAGCACACAAAGCTTCCCTTTCACCTTCCGCACAGTGTAGAGAGCCACAGGGAGCAGCTAGCTACTGTGAGCGGCGCCGTTCCATGCTGCAGGAATGGGCTGGATTAAAAGACTTGGCAGGCCCGATGCGGCCTACAGGCTGAATCTTGCTTGCCCCTGCTGTAGAATTACCACAGAGGAGTGGGGGGAAGGAGAGCAAGGGACCAGGAATGGGGACCAGAACAGCTATGATCCCACTGGGCGAGCAGGGGGCAGTGGTGGAGAAAGGGACAGCTGTCTACTATGTATGAGACACAGAGACAGACTGCCCCCCAACCTGGCTGTGGCCGTTGGAGCTGCAGCGGCCATGGACAGGTGCTTCTTACCTGGTCCCAAGCTGCTGCGGCAAGAGAGGACTGGAGTAGTCCTCTCTCCCTGGGACAGCCTACATCCTGAACCCCTCCTCTCCAGCCCCACCCCAGAGAAATGATTTAAATGAAGCATGGGACATTTCATTTTGTTTTCTAAAAACAAAAATGAATTAAGGCAGGGGTGGGGAACCTAAGGCCCGGGGGCCAGATGCAGCCCCTGGCTTGCCTGGATCTGTCCCCTCAAGGCTCAGAGTTCCCCCTTAGCATTGGAGAACCCACGGTGGCACTCTAGCCCTCACTCTCCCACTGCCCCATAAAATCTACTAGCCTGGCTCCCCCAGGCTCTGGTGTGCAAGGGGAATGTCAGGAGTGTCTTTCTGTTTCTCAATTGGGAGGCCACGTTAGTGAGGTTATTTTGGGGGGGGGTGTATTTGTGTGTTTTTTCTTCTAACTTGTGTGTGGCCCCCGACTGATTTTTTTTTTCTGTGGGTCAGTGGCCCCCAACCCAAAAAAGGGTTCTTTCCCCCCGCCTCTCTGAGTTAAGGAATCGAGCAACACTAGGTAACTCTTCCTAGCTATAATTTGTGAGTCACTTATTTGAATTCCTATAAACTCAGAAACTACAGTGGTATTTCTTTCTACCTTCCTTCCTCTCCAAGCTGAGTCTATCCCTCTAAAACTAACACAATACAGTAAAACCTGTGTTATCTAGCACGCTTGGAGATTAGGGCATTCTGATTAACTAAAAATTCTGGTTATCTGAGGGTCCCATCAACCTAGGAAAAACCAATGGACAAAAATAAAACTCAAGTTTTTAATATTGGTAGTTTTGTAGTGTGAGGCAGTTGGTCTCCCATTTCTATTTTGAGTTAAAGATGATTAGTACTACTTAAATAAAAAATTGTTAAGCTAATCATTGTAAACCAAGCCAGGCCTGTGCGCCGAAAGATGTGACAGTATTGTGGCTGGGGTGACAGTATTGTGGCTGGGGGCAATGCCGATTAACAAAGTTTTCTGGTTTACAGAGTGCCGGATAACAAAGGTTTCACTGTAATTATTTTACTTGTATATAAAAGCTCAACTTCAATAATTTGACTCAGTCTGAACGTTCCATCTCTTTTTGAATGTTTCTTGCAATTGAAAATAAAGGCTAACAATTCAAAAGTGAGGGACTAAAAGTTAGTCTGTTAGAGAAATTTGACTCAGATATGGCTGCACATCCTTTGCTCCCACTGACTAGCGTGGTTTTAAAAATAGTGATAAAAATTGTAATTACACTTGGAAGTTCTACTCAACTTGGAAGCCCCGGGAGCCACAATGATATTCACAGCACATGCCGAGGGCCGCAGCTTAAGTGTGGTTGCATATACATGCAAATACTTATGCAAGTCACTTCTTTCCCATTGAAGGACATGAATACAAAGATTAAGGCAAGATACACAACACAGAGGCCCCATTTAAGTCAGTTCTTCTGATATTAATAAAATGCAATATTTACCCAATTTCCACCCATATGACAGCACTTTTAATGAGCAATGACAGTCCAGCAATTGAACTACAAAAACGCATATCAACAGAAGACCATTTTATTGACTCGCCATTGTGGACCGTGTTCCCAGTGGAGGCCATGTTCAAAGGATCCCACCCACGGGCCGCGTATTGAGTCCCACGTAAACCCAAACTGCACTGTGGGTTGCAAACAAATGGACCGTGGGCCGCGTGCAGCCCATGGACCCCATGTTGAGTAGCCCTGTTCTAGGCCATCTTACTAACAGACTGACTGCAGTAATGGCGTTGACAGTATTGGGACCTGGTATAGGAGGCTATAAACACATGCCAAGATCCTTGTGCAAAGTTTAAATGTTTTGAAAGACCTCAGTGTGGTTCTGCTCTGAAAAGGGACTGTACAGCCATGTGTTCTGGGTGTATTCAGAAAAAGTGTTTTACTCCCTTCTAATGCAGCTAAGAAAAGGTTAGCTGGGGACAACATCTGTATGACAGAAGGGTAGTTTTTTCAAGTGCAGAGTTAAGACAACTCAGGTATGTCAACTGCTGGACTAAAATATGTGGATGGAGGGTGGCTCCATTGAAAACCCTTTGGTTTCAGTTATTTGCAGTTCATGTGATAGTCTCCAAAGTTTCATGATGACTATTTAGTAGGCGTTGCACAATGAAGGT